>NC_021166.2:49666471-49720727 GCF_000331145.2 Cicer arietinum
ACAAGCCAAAGCCAAATTCTTACAGTAAGGTAGGAATTGTAAGATCTAGTGTAAGAATTTGGCTTTGGCTTGTAGGAATTGTAAGATCTAGTGTAAGTCCCACTGTTTTTCTTTGTTAATATCAAATTTTTCTGTTCAACAAGTATAGCTTTTTGAATCAATTCTGACAGATTAGTCAACTCATACAACTTAACTTCTGCCTTAATTTCTTCTTTCAATCCATTAAGAAATACTCCCCTAACAAAATCTTGGTTAACTTCCCTTAAAGCCCCAGCATATTTCTCAAACAATTCAACATACTCTTCAACACTATTGTTTTGTTTCAAGGAAAGTAATAATTCGAACGGATTTTGAATCATAGAAGATTGGAAGCGTCTTACCACCGCAATCTTGAAGCTTTCCCACGTTGGATTAGGGGAGTAACCTTCCCACCATTGATACCAACTAAGAGCTTTGCCTTCTAACGAAATCATCGTAGCTTGCATCTTCTCTTCTGGCGTCACTCCTCTGAGTGCAAAATATCTCTCTAATTTCTGAACCCACCCATAAGCATCATCTCCAGCAAACATAGGAATTTCTAACTTTCTCCATCGACATGGATTCGCGTTGTGCCTATGACTTTCACCTTCGTTCTCGTTCTCACTCCCCTCATCAAACGAGTTTCTTTCTTGATTCACCCCTAATTTACTCGCTATCGCAGCTAACAGATCTTCTGATTTTTTCATTCGAGCTTCATGGAGCTCCATTCGCATCTTCACTATTTCACGATCTTTCCTCAATTCCTCGAACTCATTGTTCCCGTTGTCTTCGTTTCTGATTGCCATGCTTCTTCCTAACAAACTCTTAACTGCCTAACAAACTCCTAACTGCCTAAGCCAAGCTTATTAGACATGTGTTACAATTAGGAAGGCTTCATCCAAACCTTCCTATTTCCCCTCTTATATACATTTCTAATAATAGGCTTTGGCCTATTCCTATCAAAAACCGTAAGGGTGAAATGATTGGAAGGTAAAGTATAGATGTCAAGAGAATGAGAAATTGGAAGTGTGTTTGCAATTGTTGTTGATTATGGAAGCTCCAATGATGAAATCATTTCAGACCTTACAATAATATGCTAGGGGTGGGCTGTGGTACACTGGTGTCTAATGGTAAATATTTGCATATGTGGTGTTGTCCTTATATTCTAAATTTGGCTGTCAATGAAGGCACAAAAAACACCAATTGTCTCTTGAAAGCTTTAGAAATGCCTTGCATTTTGTTTGGTCTTCTCCCCAAATATTCAAAAAAATTAAAGTGCATTGAAGCTAAAATGTTTGAGTTTCATAGTCTTGTGTGTCTAGGTGTTGCAACTAGGAGAAATTTCATGTAGAAATTCGAAAAATAATTTGATAGACTTTATGATATAGAATTAGACTTTCATAAAGTGTTGCATGTTAGGATATTTGTTTAGTTATTGAAAATTTTCTAAGTAATTTGTGTTTCTCTACTTCTTTGCATGTTACATCAAACAAATGCTTCTAGAAATTGTAATAACAATTTGAGTTGATATGTTGGAGTCACAATCATTCCAAATAGAGTTTGTTAAGTTCAATATATATTGGGAAAATATCAAAAAAAATCCATGGGTTGTTTTTTTTAGCTTGTCTTGGATCCTAGATGGAAACTTGATTATGTCAATTAGATATATGAAATGGAACTAACAGCTATGATATCTAATTTGGTTAAGGACCTTGGATAACTTGTGCACATTTTACTCAAGGAATTTCTTCACTTAAAGAAAGTGATGGTGGTGATGATTTCAAAAGTAGCCTTAGATGAATGACAAAAGGTATTAGATAATATTAATGGTGTTTATGTGAATAGAGTGGAGGTTTTGGGAGAACCAAACAGGACCAAAGCTAATATATAATAAATATGATCTTGATAAATGTTTGACAAAAGATACAATAGATGATAAGAATGCCAACTTTATATCTTGAGCTTCTGGAAATCATTCTGAACCAGACACGGAAAACTTACTGTTAGAAAAGTATTGTTATTTCCTCACTTCCTTCATATATTTATAACATGGAATGGGCGACATTATTGATAGGATTTTAAACATGTTTATAAAAGACAATAATGCAAATGCAAACTGTAAATATAATTTAAAGTAGAAAAAAGGAAAGAAAGAAGCTGCTGTAGTGTGGGGACACAAAAAGGGAAAATGAAATAATAAACTGGGGTTGGTGAGGGAAAAGTCACCATGTGATCATTCACATGCAGAAATGGCCACTTTTGTTTTTGGTCGGACGGAGATGGCGAGTGTTAGTGCGGTGGTGGGCCGTGTTATATATTTACAAGGAAATGAGTGTTCCTAGTTTATCTTTATAGTAATAAGTAGGCCTCTGAGAGAGTATAAGAGGGGCTAGTTTTGACAGTTTCTTCTCTCCAATGTTTTCAAATACACATTTAGATGGATCAATTCGGATGTATATTTACATTTGAATTGACTAAATTTAATGTGTATTTTAACCAAAACACTATGTTCGGATTAGTCAATTTAGATGTATATTTTAACCAAAAAAACCACATTCTCTAATCGTATTGGTCACAAACACACATTTGGGTTAGGGGGTGCAGATACAGCGGTTACTTTTTCACCACCAACATCAGTTCAGATGTATGTATCTACAAAATCAATTACAATTTGTGTGATCAGAGAATGCATACCTTCAGAAACATGCGGAGTCTTTTGGAGGGGGAAAAACGTTGCCTGTTATAAGATGCTAGTTTGGTGGTGTTGCATCCCTTTTTGAGCCCAAATATTCATTTTTTTTTGTATCGCATGTTAGATGTAATTGAATGATATTAACATTGTAATGAGAAGGATCTAGAAGTTGTGTAGATATGAAACAACATAGTTGATGTTAACTTAAAAGGAATTAATTAATATCACCTTATTAATAAGAAGCATATTATTTTTGGGATCCTATAAAACAAGAAACTCAATTAGCTTAGAGAATTTATGAGATGTGTGACCTTTATTGTAATTTCAGTTTCAATGTAAGTGGTTAGTCTTTCATCGATTAAAAATAAGTTAAATGAATGATATACAAGAGAGGTAACTTGATTTATTAGGTTTTTGATAAAGATGTGGTTTTCATGATTTTTGGTGGTTATAATTATTTAGCTCTTTGTTGCCTACGGCGCTCTTTGAATTCTTCGACAAGTAGTATTACAAATTAGTTTTGCTTGGTGGGGATGCTTGAACAGTGAATCAAGTCTAGTTATGGGGTTGTGCCGATTTTGCAGGAGGGAGGGAGAGATTATTATACTTCAAGTGTCCATTGACTAAAAATGAGTTAAATGAAAAATATACAACATAGACATACATATATACAATGTCTGATTAAATTAGATATAATAAATTTTCTATAAAACAAAATAAATATCAAATTTAATTAAATAGTTAAAATATTTATCAAAAAAGTAATTTTAAAATTATATTACACCATATTTTGAATGTCTTAATTTTAAATTGAACTAAAATTATCATCTATAAAATTTATTGTATAGAAATATTAGTTAGCTGTATGATTAATTAATTAGGCAAACTTTTTAAATTACGTTATTCAATTATTTTGTATATGATTTTTTTTTTTAAATTATATCTTTATAATGATACTTATTGATTTTTATCTTGATGTATTATTCTCTAGTGATCTTCCATTGTATTAGTTCCTAATTAGCCAATCTTCTAGTTAGGGATGTACAATTATATGTCACCTCTTAACATGGGGGTATTACATGATAAGAAGCAAATTGAAGAGAGTTAGACTTACCTTTACTTGATTTGTTTAATTTGTGTTATACAATTGTCATGACCGTAATTAGCTGCTTACATTTATGTATAAATAGGTGATGTACCATTCATTGCAACATTGAATGATGTTTTTTCTAGGCAACGTTTTGAATGACGTTGATAATTTCTTGTCAATACGTTCTCTTGATTTGTTTGAACATTAGATACCATTACAAATTGCTAGGATTAATCACCAAAACACAAATAAATTGTCTTTTGCCGTAATTTATATAATTTATAGCATTTCATATTCATAATAATATGTTCAATACGGAGTGATACATCAATTAATAATTGAAAACTAGTTAGAGATGTGACCTTTTTTACAAGAATGTGACTAGTTTTATTTGTTTATCACCTAACAAATTTAATACTAGAGTTTCTATAAAAAAATTTTAAAAAGATACACGTACAATTAGATAGGATATCACCACATCCTTAACCATTTAATAAATTTTTTACCATAAGTATACAGAATCATGTTTATAAATTTTAATTTATCGATTTTTTACATATAAGTTATATGGCTATTTAATTATAAACTTCTCTTCCTTCATAAGGTTATAAACTTCTTATTCGTAACTGGACCGACCGACATGGCATATTAACAACAAGAATCCAAAGAGAAAGGCCCAAATCTGAGAAGTCCAACTCAAGTTAGATTAGTGGTACTTCCTGGTCGTGGAAGTTAAGGAAGAACGTGGAGAAATCCAAGATGAGGGGTTGAGAAAATAGGATTCACTACTGAGCTCTACGTCCCAAGAAACCCTAGTTGAAGACCTATAAATAGATAATTCATATCTCATTCTAGGCATTTCATTCATATGATAAAAAATTATTCAAAACACTCCGAAGATGATAGATCTTTTCATAAAAAATATTTGATGGATTGTTGTTGTATAGTAGGATGAAAAGAGAAATCGACCATACGGAATCATAATCCAAATGATGCACGTTGCTAAGCTCTGAAACTCACATGCAAAATAACAATATTCGATCTTTGCTTGACCTATGTCTACTTGTATGCACATGCAAGCAAAAGTAGCATGTGCATCTGCTCTCATATCTTTTGTCCATTATAATATTACATTATTATTACAAGATCACATTACATGACAAAAACATATTACATCAAATTCAAAATTACACTTAAGCTTGCTTCACTGTAATAATAACAATAATCGAATAAATAAACAAACTCAATAATTTTTGGGGTTTCACATTAACAAGTCTTCAACGGGTTTCCACACAAACAATCATTGTTACTAAACGACGCCGCATCGAGATGATCAAAAGGAGACCCGATTGGAATAGTTCCACAAAGATGGTTATTACTTAGATCCAAATGGCCCATAAACTTCGCTGATGATAACGAACCGGGTATCCGACCCGTTAAATTGTTAAACGATAAATCAAGAACCATAAAATAAGATTTTGACCCGAATACATCAGGTATGGTACCTTCAAACCCGTTTCGACTCAAATTCAAAATACCCATACCCGTATTCTTTAACAAAGTCGAAGGTATGTTACCCGTCATTAAATTTCCATCAAGTTTCAGCGTAGAAAGAACCCGCATTTTTCCAAGCCGAGCCGGAATCGAACCGGTTATCCGGTTCAAAGACAAATCCAAATCAGCAAGCCGGTTCATTTTCAACACTGAATTGGGAATCGAACCGGTGAGTTGGTTTCGACTCAGCAACGCCCGACTCAGTTTACGGAGTTTTCCGAAATCAGAGGGTAACTCACCGGCGATTTGATTGTTGCTGAGGTCGAGGTGCATGAGGCCGGCAAGTTTAACGATTGACGGCGGAATCTCACCGGTGATAACATTGTCGGCGAGGTTCAACAAAGTGATTCGCTGGAGTTTCCCTATGTCTGCCGGAATCTCGCCGGAGATTTTGTTTCCGGTGAGATCAAGAATTTGGAGTGAGGAAAGAGAGGAAATACAAGAAGGAATTTCGCCAGAAATGGTTTTCCAGTCAGCAACGATGAGAGTGGAAAGTTTGTCAAGGTTACAAATCTCCGGCGAGATTTTTCCGGTCATGTAGCCGGACTTATGAAGGCTCTGGAAGATTGGATCCTCGGAGTCGCCGCGGAGGTTGATGTCTGTAACGCGCCATGTGGTGGGGTTGCAGCTGACGCCGTGCCAGTTCCGGCAACAGTCGTAGCCTGACCAGGTGTTAAAGATGCCAAAGTTTGGCTCTGTGAGGGCAGCTTTGAAGGCTAAGAGGGCTGCCCGGTCTGACGGCGGGCAGGATTTAACGGTAGAGATAACCGTAAAGAGAAGCAAAGTAGTTAGGAACGAAAGTGAGGAAGCCATGTGATTGTGTTTGTGTTTGTTCTGATGCAATGCAATGGAGGGTGAGTTTGCATGGGCCATGTATATATAGATTCTTTTTTTGACAAAGTATGGATTTTATTTTATCGTATTAGTGTTTTTTCGGTGAATGAAAAGCACCTCATAGTTATACAATGATTTCATATTATTAGATTTGAAGGATATGCACTCTCACAGTAGTCACCGTAAATGAAAGTTTCTTTTATAGGAACAATAATAATAATTCATCACCTCGATAAAAAAAATTTATTAACTGTAATTGATTTTAAAATTGTTTATTATGATTAGACGAAAATGTAAATTATTTTATTTTTACACCGTTAATGCATTATCTTTACCGAACCAATTTTCTCCCTTCACCCAACCCATCAAAACTAGATGCAAATTCTTCCACTAAGTTGTTATCAAATCTCTATGACGTAGTTGTTGCATGTCACGAAAATTCAACTAAGTTTTGTTGATGACTGTAGACTGCCTAACACAATATTATCTTCTTTTATTCAGGCTTGTGATCGACAATTTACATCAAGGCTAACATATGAAAAAAAATCACTATACGAATGCCTTTTGTTACAGTTGAGCTAGTGGCTTGCATATGCCACATGCATTATGAAGGGATCGTAATCATTGAGTTTGAAAAACATGACTTTTTTACAATAATATCCAAATAAACCTAATCAGCTACTCATTTTACACCCTTCATTACACTTTTTTTTACTCGTTCATTACACTTTGTTTAATCTATTAAAAAATATACACTATTTATTAACGGATGATTTAAGCTATTGAATACTTGACTTAAAGTGGATTCCTAGCTAGAGTGGAGATTTAATCTATACTCATGATGGACTAACTTATTACTTTATCTAATTCTCACATTAATTGAGGAGTCTAATCCTTCCTCCATCTCATAATGTGATTTTAACAAAAACAATTTGTCTCATAATAAATATTATTTAATTTTTAAGATAATTTTAATTGTTTTTTGTTTCAATTATATTTAGAGGTGTGCAAAATAGTATAGCAAATATCGAATTTTTTTTTCTTGCAAAATTTTGAGAAAAAAATAGAAAATTAAAACTTCTTTTATCGAGAAATTATTGATATCTATTTTTCTTGAAAAAAATCAAAATTTTTTTGAAATTATTTTTATATTTATTTTTCTCGAAAAAAAAATTAATATTTTTTTATCAATAGAATTTCAAGATTCTTTTTTTCAAATAAATATTTTGAAATTAATTTTAATTAAAAATGTGTTCAAAATATTAAACTAGTGTATATTTATAAATAAGTTTTAAACGGATTCAAAACTGCACTGAACTTGATTTGAAAGTGATTTTCAATAAATGAACCAAACTATTAATATAATCTAATGCGGTTCGGTTTTTGTACCATGAACACCCTAATTGTACCCTTCAATTATTACTCTTATACTACTTCCAAAATATTAATTATACTTTGATAATAGGACTATTCCTTTTCTTCTAATTAGTGTACTTCTTGATATATGTGCTAAAATTTTAAATGACATATATTATGAGACAAATATAGTATATTTAATTTTCTCATTTTGTACTTACCAGCCATACACTAACCATCATTAGTTATATATTGACACTCTTGTAATTAACGATCTATATTTTTATTCACTTGAACTTTTGAAGTAGCATCCATAGATTGGTAGGGATGGAAATAGACTAAGTCGACTAATATGGTCTATGACTTAGTCTACATCAAATCTATGTTACATCGACTTTGTTTTTAAATAGGTAAGGGCAAATTATTTTTAAAAGTCTATTTAACTAAACAAGTCAAACAGCTACATGCTATCAAAAAATTCTTTCAAATCTACCGGATCGAATTACTTATGTAAATATAAGTATAAAAAAAAATTATTATTATTATTATTATTATTATTATATAAAATTATATTTTTGTGTTAAATCGTTAATTTGCTAACATTTCTATAATTTAAGTATATTAGCCTAATCAATTGTTGACATATTTAAATGTATTACTATACATTAGAGTTTAAAAAGATGACATATAAAGTGAAATAATCTAAAATATATTGTTAGATCCCAAAGTTGAACATAATCTTATTGGCTTATTTGCTCGTTAGCTTATCTAAAGATATGTTACATTACTTATTTGAAGAAGTTAATAAGAAAAAATAATTTAAGTAAATTAACAGACCATTTCAGACTTTCAAAAAGATCGTACAAATAACATGTTAGATTTAGATCATGATTTTTTTTTATCAGGTCAAACTTGGGTCTTGCAGAGTGTATCTCAACTTAATCTATTTCCATATGTGCAACCACATTATTATCTCTACTGCTGAAAAAAAAAAAACTTCATTAGATTTCGTGTGAGGTGAGTAGAGCTATGATGGATGACTTAAAATCATCTTTGTTTCTCAAAAGAAATGAAAAATTCCTTTGTGAAAGACAGCAAAACAAGATAATTTGTAGGACACACTTCTATTGAGAATTATGAGATTTGTCCTTATGGTTGTAGGTGTCCTATTCTTTCAGCAGTACAACATCCACACCATTTCTAACAGTTACATGTGTTAACAATGATAAACATAGAAAAGAGGAATATGGAGAGAGGAAGAAGAGAAAAAATCTACTAGCACTTCATAAACCAAGTGAACAAAAGCTTAGTGTGATAGAGTTACAATATATATATATATATATATATATTATTGTGAGTCGTAAGTTGCAGGTGATGACTAGTACCATCAGAGAAACGAAAGTCATCGTGTCTTGAAGACTCTTATTATATGCATTATGTTCACGTTATTTTGAGCGTATTTTATTTTGGGAATTCTCGCTCTGATAGTGACATTGGGTTGAGACTACATTTGCACTTAATATTAAACTTATGTATGTGTACTTTAAAAAGGATTTTGTTGTCTGATATTATGATTTCGAGTTGTTAAGTTTGATGGAAATTTTGAATTTATGTGACATGTTCATGATTACGTGATACTCTTTACTTTAATAAAAAAAATGTTTGGAAGTTTATATATTTATTTATTTGAAGAATTTCATTGATTTAAAAATAAGATAATTAATTTATCTTTTATTTGGAGTTTAGAGTGTCACAAATGCAGCAAACAAACTTTAGAGATTACAAAAAGACTGCAATGATGGTAGAGCCACAATGACGGTGGCAAAAGTTTACTGCAATAAAGGAAGTTCAGGTTTATGTGTAAGAGAGCCTTAAACCAAGAGTTCAGATATCATCTCAAAAATTAGGGTAAAATATTTTATTGAATTGAAATATGTTAACAATATATCTGATACATATACAAGAATACTAAGATGAATAAGGAAAATATAATCGGTACTCTTATAGAACCAAATCCTTGTAAGTGAAGGATAATTATTTTGTTAACAATGATAAACACTAAGTATAAATACTAAGTTGTGGACTACTTTTTACAATAGATCCCAAAATGATAAACATAAAAGGGAAGAAGATGAAAGAGGAGGAAGACAAAGAATCCACTAGGGTTTCATAAACCAAATAAATAAAAAGCTTAGTGTGATAGGGTATATATATATATATATATATATATATATAAGAGAATAGAAAAGTCTACTACTAATATATAATAATATTGTCTAAGATCTCCCCTCAAACTCATGAAAATATTTAATGGAATGCATCTTTGTGAACAAATCAACAATTTGTAAAGAAGAGGAGAAAAATGGTAGAGTAATGGTTCCATATTAAAGATGATGACGAGTAAAATGACAATCAACATGAACCATCATGAAAGACCGAGTTATGAACAATTTGAATAATACTCTTGTTATTGCAGTGCATCAGAGTTAGCTCAGAAAGAAAGATACTCATATATATCAGATAGAAACCAACACAACCAAATTATTTCAACAGTGATAGATATCATAACATGATACTCAGCTTATGTAGAAGAGTGAGATACAATGTCTTGTTTCTTACTCTTCCAAGAAATAAAAGTGTATCCAAGAAAGATACATAATCTAGTAGTGGACTTACGATATGTGGTTTCACCAACCTAATCAGTATCATAATAAGCACGTAACTCCAATGAGGACGAAAATGGAAAGAGAAGGTTGTGAAATTCATTTCCTCGAAGATAACGAAGAACAACTGACCAATATACTGTAGTGGGAGAGACAACAAACTGACTGACAACATGAACAACATAAGTAATATTAGGTTTGGTAGTCGTAAGTTATACCAAGCTTCCAACCAAAGTACGGTACAAAACGGGATATGACAAAGGAACACCATCCCGGGGAACATATATCACATTGAACTTAAGAGGAGTATTGTTGCGCAAAATTCTGCAAGTGTACGGATTTGCCAAGTAGTAGTATATAAGATTATCGTATCCATATAGATTAATTTAACAACTACCTAATAAAAATTATTATTGGTTCGTGATAACGAAAATGTAACGATAACATAAAACTTATAAAAAGAGTATATAACAACACAACTTTGAATTAATGGAAAGTAAACATAGGGTTATGGTTTTACTTATAATATCAATAACTCAAGTCCTAGTTTTATATAAATTCTTATTTATTTTCTAAATTATCAATCCCTCTTTAAAACTATTAACAAAGATTCATCATTCAATGTAATATTCTTTTCCCTAAATTAATTATTTAATTAATCATACAAAAAATATAATTAAAAGAAAACATAAATAACCAAAAGGTTGAATAATTGAAAGATTTGTATTTATGTTTCATCATACAAGAATCATAATCTAAATTATCTTATAGATCTATCAATTAATTGTAGTTGGTCACTAGCCAATTGATTGATTAAGGTATGCAAATGTTGGCTATCCCAGACATGTAAATAAAGCAATAAAATATTTTAATTGAGATAAACAACATACATCTAAAATAAAACTAGAATTTAAAACTAAGACATAGTACAAAGGTATCTTAATCACAAGATTCACCAAAAATACTAGAAGAGAGCTTAGTTACACATATAGAAAATAAAGTAAATAATAGATGTGTTCAACAATTAAAAGAAAAGAAATTAAACCCTCAAAGAGTATATTTTTTTGCTCCAAAATTTGAGACATTTTACTCTAGCTCCAAACACTCTTAAGTTTTTAAAGTTGTTTCTCCTTATTTTCCCTTTCTATGATTTTTCTGCTTCTCCGATTCTGTTTCTAGAGTGTGGTTTCTCCTTTCCGTTTTTAATTTCTTCTACTTATGATAGCAAAAAGATCCTCATTTTATTCAACAACCTTCCCCCTTCTTTGGCAACAACATTCTCCCTTTCTTTGGCAATATTTTGTTATCATAAAATTTAATCTTTAAAGTGTGTGTAACAAACCTCCTTCTTATACTCATAAATTGGAATATTAAACTTGATATTTTTTGCACTAAAAACTTAGTAGGTTTGACCAATTTGAATTATTTTATCATCTCATGATCAATTCTACAAATATTATAAATAAATGAATAAATAAGAAAAAGTTGAAATCAAAACTATGAAATAAGTTAAAATAGAGGGTAAATACCCTCTTAAAATCCTATAAAAATAGGTTTATCAAGTATCTACTGCTCTAGTAATATAAAGACGAGCTTATTCGAGAATGTTGACAATGTGCTTGGATTGAGAAAAATAAGGCAGCCTCTAGGATAGTAGACAACTTCAATCCCCAAGAGATAACGAAGAGTTCCTAAGTCATTTATCTCAAACTGCTTGGCTAATTGCAATTTCAACTCATTGATTCCAATAACATCATCACATGTAATAATCATATCATCAACAAACAAAGAAAATATAATACGACCATAAGTGGTAAACCTTATAAACAATGTAAAATTTTGTTCAAAAGAGAGGAAACCAAGAGAAGTGGTCACAGTAGAGAATTTTCAAAACCAAGCTTGAGGAGCATGTTTAAGACCTAGAGAACATTTTTTAACTTACACAATTTCCCCTGATTATGAGAAGCTCCTTGTGGAGGGACCATATAGACTTCTTTATGAAGCTCACCATTTAAAAAGGCATTTTTGACATCTATTTGAGAAATATGTCGTTGACAAATAGATACAACTGCAATAAGAGTACAAATAGTGGTCATCTTGGCTACAAGAGCAAAAGTTTATTCATAATTCATACCATATTGATCACATAACCTCTTAGAAACAAGACATGCTTTATAGCGCTCAACTGACCCATCAACTTAGTTTTGATCTTGTATATCCAACGAGACCCAATGCACACTTTTCAGAAGGAAAAGGTATTAATTTCCAAGTATATGTTTTATGCAATGCAAAGAGTTCCTCTTCCATAACCTGCTACCAAAAAGGATCAAGACTAGCCTCTTTATAGGAAGAGGACTCAGACAAATTGTGAATAAAGGCTAAGAAAGAAGCAAACAAAACTTAATAAGTGGAATAGACAAAATTAGGTAAATGAGTAGACTTACGGTGATGAGGAGGCCATCATGTGGAGTAGTAGTATTTATCTTGTAATTCTCAACATTACATTCACTAGAAGCATTATCATTAGGATCAAACAAATCAATATGGGTTAGTTCTAAACTCTTAGTAATATGAGAATCAGATGAAATAAATGGATGTGCTCAAGAAAAATAAATTATGAGAAACATATAATTTTCTTGCATGAGGATCATAACAATGATAACCCTTTTGACCATCCCCAAAACCAAGAAAAACACACATGACAAAAAGTGAAGACAACTTATTGTGCTCTACTTATGGACGAAGAAGAAAACAACTAGAACCAAGGACTTTCAAGGAATAATAATAAGGGATAAAAGCATACAATTTTTTAAAGGGAGACAAATTTGATATGACACATGATGAAGTTCTATTAATAGCATGAACAACAATAAGAATTTTTTCCCCCAAAAGTCACCGGGAACCGACGCAGACAACAAAAGGGAACGAGCAATCTCAATAATATGACAATGTTTCCTTTCAACAACTTCCTTTTGTTGACTAGTATTAGTACAAGATATTTGGTGAATGGTGCTATCATAGGCAAGTAATTAAGAGAATTTATTAGAGGTATATTCACCTCCTAAATTACAACGAAAGTACTTAATAACAACATTATGTTGAGTCTTGACCATAGCACAAAACATATGATAAATGTTAAAAATTCAGACCGATTTTTCATAAGATAAACCCAACAATAACGAGTATAATCATCAATAAATGAAACATAATATCTAGTTCCACATTTGGTGAGAACCAATGATGGACCCCCAAACATCAGAGTGAACTAAATCAAAAGATGCATATGAAACATAAATACTTTTACTAAACGATAAAGTTGGAAATTTAGCAAATTTGCAACCACAACAATCTAAAATATCACTGGTTTGTAACTTTTTTAAAGCTCCAGCATAAGCCAAATATTTGAATATAGAAGCAGGAACATGTCCAAGGCGAGAATTCAACAATTAAAAACTAGAAGCCAATGAATTCAAGTGAAAACTAGATAATAAATCAGCAGTAGTTGTTGAGGATGCAATATTTGAGACTCACAATTCATCCAAAACATAAATTTCCCATGTCTATGGCATGTCTCAATCAGTCACCCAGAATGTGGATCATGCACACACAAAAAAGTGGAAGAAAATATAACTGAATAACTGAAATAACATATTTGACTAACAGAAGCAAGACTCAAAGTGAGATTAGAAATATAATAAACATCAGAAGAAGACAAGTTAGACATGGAGATGAAATCAATGTTTGCTAATGGCATATGAATACCATCATCAGTCATAACCGACATAGACAAGGAAAGATTCACAGACACAAAAGATTTATCATCATATGTCATAGTGATATGCTCCAGAATCAAAAATCCATATGGAGGGAGATATATCTGACAAACTAGAAGAGTTGAAATCATTAACAGAGGTGGCAGACATAATATTTGTCAAAGGATCGATGTGTATCATTAATTTTTAAAATTTGTCATGTCATTCTCGTTATACACATGTCAATATCATAACGACCACATAATATTTTTTAAATGGAATTACTAAAAAAAAAAAAGGACATTTATGCTAACAACTATAACATAAAAGTTAAAGTTGCAAATATAACATTACTTAAAACACTAAATTGAAAAAAAAAAACTTGAATAACATATCCAAAAATTGAGTTAAACTTAAATGATTAAACGTGTATTTATTTATTTTTTTAAATATAGTAATGAGTTTTTTTAATAATTATTTATAGATAGATTTTTCACACAAGTATCTGTATGATTTGTTTGTTGAACTTTGTTAATGATTATTTGATTTCCAAGATTTTATGATTAAAGGAATTTTACATTCCGCTGATTTCCTTGCATTTAGTGGTTTTACATGGTTAGTCTTCATGGCCCATAATTAAGGGCAAAAATCGGATTAGCACTCAGCCCAAACAATGATGGATAAAATATTAGCAAGATTTGTGATAATCATTATACTAAGCGTTGCTAGATTAAAAAGACACTCTTTCCTGGATATGTTAAAAGTTTTTTTATACATTTTTTTTAAAAAAAACAAAAATTAGAGTATAAAACCATTACATTAAAAAATTAAATGTCACAATTATGTTGACACCTTAAATTCTCCATGTATCTTTTGTCGTATATCCTAATCAATAACATTAAATAAAGAATAAAACAACAAGAAAAAGTTTGGAGGCCAAAATAAAAACCCAAGTAAGATACATAGAAAATCAGTTGTCTTATTAAAAATCTTATTTGAAGAACTTATTAGGATAAAACTAAAGTGAAAAATAAAAAGTATAGCATAACAAAGCAACAAATGAGGGGAGCAAACCAAATCCTAAAAAAATCTCTTATGATGATGTTCGCACAAGATTATTTTCTCGACAACACCACGAGAAATCATAAATGTAAATTGCAGTTAATGCTTTAGAAGTAAAATACATAAGATTAACTTAAGGATACAATTGAACAAAAATTATTAAGTTTATATTGAAAATAATATTTATTTTAAAACAATTTTTTTTACTAAAGAGACACTCATTCTAAAATAAAAAGAATAAAATAGATTACAAACTATTTATTTAATTGTTTTTGACAAATACTCGCTAGTTATTCATATTCATAAATAAACAAATTACACTTATGGTTGGAAAAAACTTGTACCAAGTTCTCAAATAAATTTCTCAGTGTGTGGATCAATTGGTTAAACAAAGCTCGGCTTGTGGGGAGGACTACAATGATAGAACTTTCATATACTCATATATACAAATTATAACATATAAATTGATAAGATGCAAATAATGTGTACATTTTGAACCATAGCTATCATTGAAAAGAGTGAAGACGCAATATAATTATGGTTCTCTATTCTATGAAAGTGGTGATTAGGGTTAGATAGACAAAATGAAAAATCAATATTATATTCACTAGATCAGAGTAGAGATCTTTCAACAAAACTAACCAAAGAACAATTTAATTAATCACAACCATCCAATATTCTTTTATAATTAAGTTCATTAATATAAATAAATTATTGATATATTAATTATATATAAAAGACTAAATACCACTCATGGTCCCTTAATTTAATTTCAGTTAACGTTTTAGTCATTTATCTTTTTATTTTTATTTTTAATTTGGTCCTTTATTTTAATTTTAGGTGACAATTTAATCTTTTATGTTTTAGAATGTCAACAATGTTATCTTTTTTTTTTACAAAAATTTAAAATTTCATCAAAATTCTTAAACGAAACTCATAAAATTAATTATATTCTTTAATATAAAACAAATTCCATCAAATTCGTAACTCAAATCTTCAAATAAACTCATATTTGTCATTCTTTATTTGATGTTGTTAGAGATGAAAATATGAGTTTATTTAAATATTTAAGTTATGAATTTGATGAAATTGTATTATATTGAGGATGATAATTAATTTTATGTGTTTTGTTTGAAATTTTTAATGAATTTTTTCAAATTTTGCAAACAATAAGGATAACATTGTTGACATTTTAAAACATAAAAGATCAAATTGTCACTTAAAATTAAAATAAAGGACCAAATCGAAAAAAAAATAAAGATAAAAGACTAAAACGTTAATTGAAATTAAGTTAAGAAATCACATGTGGTATTTAGTCTATATAAAATTATAAATATGTGATGCAAAACGTTGACATAATTTCTTATGAATAAAAGATAGAAACTGTGAGATTTTATCCATTCCTTTAGTCTCTTTCCTATTTTATATCCAACAATGGTTATCTCTTTCCACTCCTTTTTGAGTGTTCTGACTTTAGCATAATACCGAAATTCTTTTACCTGTTCTTCATAGACTACTTTGGATTCCAGATAAAAGTACTCTATCCTCAACAGAGAGTTTTGCAAAGTCAGTATCAACATAGTATATGATAAAACATTGATGTTTAATTTTAATGTGTTTAACACATGAATGTTAAATAATGTTTTTGTTAAGACAAATGACAAATGTATTATCACATAAGATAGTCTTCGAGATATATTTTAGCTATAGAAGTTGTATACTAAAACATTTTGAATTGTTGCTGAGATATATTATTTCCCTAATTTTGATAGAGATCTATAGCGCTTTATCTTATGTTGGACCATTGGATTAGATTGTGTCTAAGGAATTGGTAACCACCGCAAGTGATTTTTCTTTCAATTATATCTCTAACATAATCAATATCACAAAAATCTATTAACTTAAAATCAATTGATTTCTCATATTGTAAATCAAGATTAGTAGTTCCACTAAGGGCAATAAGAGATGTGGTAGTATATGATAAGAACCAACAAGATATAATCAACCAATAAAATATTTTTAATCACTATTATATGATGTCTTCCTTGTTAAACTTTTTATCTTAAATTTAAGTTGAGTTATGAACCAACAAAAAAATAATAAGAACAATTATTTATTCAATTACTCTTATAAAATACAACATAAAATAGACAAAATTAAAATATAATAAAAATATAATTAGAACTTAAAAAGTATGAATATATAATCTAATAAATTGATATTCAAAATAAAAAATATGAATATTAATTGAAAATTTTAAAATGAATATATTTTTTTACAATGGTGTTTTTTTATATTCTATATTATATATATGAAATAATATATATCAAAATTTTATTTAATTTACGTAGCAAATAAAATAGAATTATTTAATTACTCGTGATTTTTTTTAACAATTGAAATTATTTATTTAATTTTGTCAATGAGTTTTTTTTAAATATAAAATTATTTAATTACTTATTTAACTTTAATTTTTTTTTAATTTACAATATTTAAGGTGTTGTAAGTTAACTTAGAAAAAACAATATATTTCACAGCGATGGTTTTGTCATTTCAATATGATATACTACATTTATCTCTAAATATAAGACCTTGAAAAAATAATATTATATAATTTTTCTGAGTTAGAAAAGTCATGTGAGATTACCTTCTTCTCTAATTATAAGAGTCTCTTGATATTTTTCTTTTTATGATACATCTTTTAATTTTTCAATTGTTTTAATTATTATTTCTTTACTAATCTTCTCCTAATCATGTTACACATTTTGCTGTATGTAATAAATACTACACTAAAAATATAACCTTGGGATATACTAATAAAACAATTGAAATTGTCATAAATTTAATACTACAATCAACTTCTAAATTTATGTGATTTAGTCAATGATGTCTTATATATAAAGACGAAAGTAATATATAATACTACATTCGGTTATTCTAATAAGAGACAAATGAGTCAAGATAATTTGATGATGTTTAAGGACCACATACATCAAATTTTGTTGATTCATTTGTCTCTTATAAAAAAACCAAGTAGAATATTATATCATGTTATGATCGAGTGTATATCAAATACACAGACAAAATAAAATATTGTTATAATTTTTGTTATTATGAGCACATCAAGAACATAATATAATAATATTTATCTGTAATTTTTCTACCTATATCTAACTTTTTTTCCAGATATTCTCTCTCTATCATCTATTGCACATCAAATGATTTATAAGGTATTTCCTTCGTCATATTTTAAGTGTTTGATTTGAGTTATATGCGGCTTTTAAAAAATGATTAGTTTTATTACTTTCAATAATAAAATAAATTTCATTTACTCAAATACTTCTAGTTTAGAAGTTTAACGAATTGAGATACAATAAATAAGAAATAAAAAATTATTTTGATAAGACATATATGAAAATTTACATATTTATATTGGAAAATAATAAATAATTTTTTTAAAAAAATTACAAATAAAACATTTAAAATGAGGAGATGGAACAGTATATAAAAATTGTTTTGATAACACATATATGAAAATTTACATTCTACATTGATTTCTTTTGAGGATAGTTGAACCCTACATTGATTTCCGATGAGAAACCAGTCGTTTATCACAATTTAAAAAAAAAAATTAGTCATTTTTTATAAAAATATTTAAATAATTAAAATAATTTATTTGTGAATCGTAGATTATATATTTGGTATAAATCTATATTTATTACCTGTATTAAAATTTGTTATCACATTTGAGAAAAATTTAATACACTTAATTGCACATCTCTTTAGGAAGAGAATATCTCATTCCTTTTCCCATTCTTTCCAAAACGACTCGCTCTTCTTCCTTCTTTCAAGCCTTTCACTTTTCAATCCCTTTTTCTCCATTCTTATCGCACTCAAACCACACAACTCTATTCTTCTATCAATTTCTTGCCTTTCATCATAATTTCTTTTATTTTTATTTTTTAGCATAGGGTATTTTTTTCTTCTTATTAATCATTTTCAAGGTTTCTCCTCTTTCTTTCATTGTTTGTTTGTTTGTTTTTTTCTTATATTTTTTGTTTACTTCTTTTCAGATGGCTAAAGATCGTAAACATGATTACAATTATGAAGAAACCTATGAAAAATATGAAAAGAAGATGAAAAGATCTTTTTCAGTGTCTAGTGATCATGAAGATGATGCTAAGAGGATGAATGGTAAGGTTTCTATTCAAGAGTTAACACACAAGTGCAATATTTGTGGAAAAACTTTTAGCAACGGAAAAGCATTAGGTGGTCATAGAAGATCTCACTTTCAAGCTGCAAAGAAGAAACCTAATTCACAAAAGGTAAAACCCTTTTTCTCAATAGAAGATATTAGGGCTAGTTTAAATAATAATAATAATAATAATAATAATAATAATAATAATAATAATAATAATAATAATAATAGTTGTGATGATGATGAAGAAAAGTATGTGAAAAAGGAACCAACTTGTTATCTATGCAAGAAGAAATTTCCATCAAAGAATGCTTTGTATGGTCACATGAGATCTCACCCTTTTAGGGTTTGTAAAGGTGTTAGTCCTCCTTCAAATCACAATTCTTCTTCAAACAGCAATTCTAATTCTAATTCTTCTAGTCAACAAAATAAAGAAGATCAAGATGATGATGGTGATTGTTCTTTGCCAAAGTGGCAAAAGAGAGATAAAAGAGGTAGAAAATGTATTGGTAGTGCTGAGGCTGCTAACAATCTTGTGCACCTTCGTTCAAATGTTGTTAATATGTCTATTAATGTGCCAAAGAGTGTTGATGAATTTCCAATTCCAAGTAAGAAAGGTGAATCATCAACAATTGTGGTCAACAAGATTAAATTCTTTTTTGGTAGTTCATTGAAGATTGGAAATCAAAGTGATATTGGGAATGGTGGTGAGAGTCACAACATTGATAAGGAGCTAAAGAAAGGCAATGGAAATGGTTTAGTATCTGAATCTAGGGTTGATGAGAATACAAATGATGGTCATTCTGCAGAACAAAAAAAATTGGAGTTTGATTTGAATGAGCCATATGTTAGGGAGGATTAAGGATATTGTTAAGGTGAGTAATGTGTTAAGTTATATTCTTTCTTCTTTTTTGTTACAATAATTTTCATATTTTTCCATTGTTGTTGATATTCTGTTTCAATTACTTAAACTTGAAGTATATCTAGTTTTTATATAGTTGTTAAAATTGCGAGTTAACACGTGTAATATACATTTCTACTAGTAAAATTGCGAGTGTTACACTTCTACGAGTTTATGTATTAAATTTGGTGTCGATTTTCGATGTAAGCGTAAATTTTAAAAAACTCATCAATTAAATGGAGTTCATTCAAGTATTTAAAGTAAATTTGGATAAACTCATAAGAAAATTTTAAAAGGACACATGTGTTAGCTCATTTTTTCTCTTTGCTAATCTGATTTTGTTCATATTAGTTTTTTCTCTTCTTTATATTGAGTTGAAAATTTGAATTATCGATATATTTATGGTAGAAAAAACATGTGTTTTTCGTATAGTTCACTTACAGTAAATTTATAAGAAATTTTAATAGAGATTTTGATCTATTTTTTTAATCTCAAGATTCACATTTAGCTAATTTTTCTCTTTGCTAATCTGATTTTGTTCATATTAGTTTTTTTTTTTCTTCTTCTTTATATTGAGTTGAAAATTTGAATTATCGATATATTTATGGAAGAAAAAACTTAGGTGTTTTTCGTATAGTTCACTTACAGTAAATTTGAGTAAATTTATAAGAAATTTTAATAGAGATTTTGATCTATTTTTTTAATCTCAAGATTCACATTTAGCTCATTTTTTCTCTTTGCTAATCTAATTATGTTCATGTTAGTTATTTTCTTCTTCTTACATTGAGTTAAAAATTTGAATTATTGATATATTTATAGTATAAAAAACTTAGGTGCATTTGTTTATGTGCTTTTCGTATAGTTCTTAACATAAAACACTTTTTTGTGGTTATAGTAAACTTTCAGAAAATTATAAATTTGATAAAAACATAGTTGGTTAAGTTAAAAATTGATAAAACAAATACTTTAAAAAATGCCTGAGCTATTTTATTTCAATTTTTGAGTAAAAAGTTTGCTTAGTTAAGTTAATTAAGTTAAAAATTGATAAAACAAATACTTTTTGTATAGTTAAGTTAGTTAAATTACTAACTATGAGTAATGTTATTGGAATTCAAAATTTAACAAAAAAAACACATAAATACAATATTCTATAGAATATAGTTGAGTTATATTTTGTTTTCATAAAATATCAAAATATTGCATCTGTATCAAGTTATGTATTTTAATGACATTACTAAAATGTTATACAATCTTGTTATTTATTACATTGAAAATCCACTTTTCTCCAAAAGATAAAGTGAATTTTTTATTTATGGGAAGCACTAAACTCACTTTTATGAACAAAGATAAAGTCAATATATATTATAAGGATATTTTTGGAATAACATAATTCAATAGAAAAAAAAAACTATCTTTTATACTTCAAATTTTGGACACAAAAATTTATTATTTTGGTTATAATTCAGAGCATATCTTTATCCACATTTTGGACTTAGTAGGCTAATATGTTGCACATACCTAAGTTGAGGTTAAAACCGTATTTTGTTATTCTTAAGCGTTAAGTGGTTATCAACATTTTTTATTCTCAAACTAATTAACCATGTATCAATTTTGAATCTCATTTACGTCACCATAACTATGTACACATCATCCCCAACATGTAGAAAGTGGTTATAAGCATATTGATTAGGTCAACTATTTGTTATATTCTCTTGGACTCACAATATGAAGTTAACAATTCATCTTCTTATTGTTCCAACTTTATCAAGTAGGATGTTGTAATAGGTTGAGGGATCTCAAACCCTACTGACATTATTTTGTCCATCCATTCTAGATATGACTTTCTATACACATGCATATTTAATTAAAGGCCTAACTATTATGCTGAAGTGCTTTTTCTTGATTGTTGAACATTGGAAAATATCCTACCTGAATAAAGTACTACAATTTGTGGATGAACCCTTGGTAAAGGTTATGCATGGACGCATGTTTTCTCTTGACAAATTTTCATCTACAAGTTCCATTAATGAAAAATAAATTGATAAAGTACGTGGTTAAAAAATAGAATTGTTAAATATTAATAGAATTTTTTTATTGTCGGCCGTAAATTTCTTTTGAAAAGTAATTTCGTCAAAAATTCTGAAAATCTGTTTAATTTGTGATTTTTGTCCCCCAATTTTTGTGTTTACTTTTTTTCTTAACAAGGTTTAATTAACTTAAAAACTTGGGCACAACTTCCAAGTAATTTCATTTACTAAAAAATAGGAAAAAGACAAAAATATGAAAGGTGGTGGGCACTACTTTTAATGATGATAATAAAAAAGAAATATTATCTTAATATATATATAAACTGAGGTGATCATGGAGATTTTTCTTACTAAATTAGATACATTTTAGCAATTAATTATATACTTCGTCTGTTTGATAATATTTGATTATTTTGTAAAAAAATCGTCCTATAATAATTGATTCTTTTAATTTTTAATTTATTTTTTTATTGTATTTTTTAATTAATATTATTTATATTATTTTCAATACAATATCTTATAATATACATTTATATGTTAATAAGACACCAATAGTTAATAAAGTTAATTTGATAAAAAAAATAATCCTTTTTCTATATATATATTTTTTAGGCTAAATTACATATGTGGTCCTTTAACTTAATTTCAGGTAACGTTTTAGTCCTTTATCTTTTTTTTTCCGACTTGGTCCTTTATTTTAATTTTAAGCGACAATTTGATATTTTATATTTTAAAATTTCAACAATGTTATCCTTTTTTATACAAAAATTCAAAAAAAAATTCAATCAAAACTCATAAATTTAATTATATTCTTCAATATAATACAAATTTCATCAAATTCGTAACGCAAATCTTTAAATAAACTCATATTTTCATACTTTATTTGATATTGTTAGGAATAAAGGACTAAATCGGAAAAAAAAAAGATAAAGGACTAAAACGTTACCTGAAATTAAGTTAAATGACTACATATGTAATTTAGCCTATTTTTTAAATAAGTGTAAAAATATCAAATAACTTTAAAAGAGGAGGAGTATTTTTTTATATTTTTTTTGGATTTTGTATTTATTGTTGCTTTGCTAATTGTGTTGAGTATTTATTACTTTTGTTCTAATGTTATTTCTCTTAATAAATAAAAATTGGCTTCAATATAATCTTGTTTTTTTTGTTTTATCAAATATTTATTTTTAACTATTATTTTTATCTTTTAGCTTATATAAATGGTAAATATTAGTCATTTTTATCATACATATTTTAAGCAACTGTATGTTTATTGTCATGAATTTTTTATATCTAATATTAGATCAGTTATAAAATTAAGTATACATTCTTAATAAAGACGAGATAAAAATACATAATTTTTTTACAATTGTCCATAATTTCAAAGGGTTTACAAATATTTCAAAGCATGTCACAATAATTTTTTTAAGCACAAACCTATTATTGAATGAATTACATATGTTTTTTGAAAGAATATTATAGTGGATACATATTGAAATTTATTATAAGTGATTCTAACAATAAATGTTGTTATATCTTTTATTGTGATTGTAACAAAAATTAAAATACATTAATTATAAAAGATGAATGATAAAAATTAATTAAAAAGAGATAAATGACCCACACTAATATTATGTAAAAGAGAAGTGACATAAAGTTATACTTAAAGTCATAAAAAATTTAGCAAGTTATTATTTCGTTGTGGAATATATTTTTCTTCTACGTTTAATTTTCAATTTTTTACAAGTCACAATTTTTAACAAACCTTTGTAATAAAATAAAAACCATGTTTACTAATAGTATTGTTTAATTTCTTTTTACATGCTTCATCTTTTTCATAATTTTTTTTAATCCATCCGTAGTTTTATTTTTACAAACAATCTATTTATAGTTTGTTTAAAATACTGATTATATTTGAAAAAAAATCATAATTTCTTTTGCGTCTTTCATATGCTTATGATTTTTAATTCTTAATATAAGCCAGACATAAACCACACAAAAATACAATTACTTTATTGAATAAAAAATTGTAGTTACATAACACTAAATATTCAATAATAAAAATATAAGAATTTATTTATAACTGTTTGAGTTCCTTTTGCAGTGTATTATAATTTATAAAGAATACCTACCTAAATAATATGTCTAACTAATCACAAAAATTAAAATTATTATTGTTGAAAGTATAATCAATAATATACTAAAGAATCATGTATATTTTTAGTTCCTATAAAATCTTAAAATTTAGAATCCTTGTAAAAAAAATACAATTGTAAGTCCACACAAATTTATCCTGCATGCAAGTAGTTTTAATACATATTGAAACAAAACATCTTTAATTATTCTTCAATTTTTAAATGATTTTTTCAGTTATAATTAAAACATTATAAAGGATTCTTCCACATAATTTTTTTTAATTTAAGAAAAATTAAATATAAATTTTTTAAATGTTAAAAACTATAGATAAAAATAATGAAAATATGGACTTATAAGTTGAATTTTAAGCTCACTTTTTGTTAAGAAAACTTTTTTTAAATGCGGTAAATATGCTTATAAAAAGTCATTTAAAAAATATGTTGACTTAACGACAAGAGTAAAACAATATGTAGCGTAATTTTGTATGGACTAAAAGTTATTTCTTTTTTACAATGACTAAACTTAAAAAGTCTTAATTTTATAGGGACTAAAACATATTTAATCTTATATAAAATAAGTGGTAAACAATTAAAGATTAAAAGAATAGGTGAATAAATAAATTTAAACTTACTAATTTTATTTAGTATGCACAATCTTAATGATGAAATTGTATATTTAATAAATTATCTTTGAATAACACTTAAATTATATCTTATTTACAATTTAGTTTATATATTTAACATACAGAACAAATTGTGCAATAATAGCTTACAAGTATTTATCATTCATTACTCTTAATTCTCTAAGCATTTTCACAATTTATAATAACTTTAATATATATATATATATATATTACTCACCTAGAAAAATAATATCACCCTTATATAAATCAGACACAGCTATGAACTCTTGCGAAGGCATGAATAATTTTGAGAGCAAGTTAATAAAAGAGAAAATTGGGAAGAAAATAACTAAAATTATAAAACATTTATATACTTAGTCAACAAGTTGAAAACCGACAAATATTAAATAAAATATTGTAATTGAATTCATAAAAATCATATAGTATTTTTTAGAGTTTCACACAATTCATACATAGTCGGCAAGTTAAAAAAGTTAAAATTTCAATTCTCATAAGTTTTACAATTTTTACAAGTCATACGATTCATTCAAATTTTTAATTTAATAATTAAGAAGTCAGTTTCTCAAAATAGTATAATTTAATAATTTATCACTATTATTTTAATAATTTATCGTTATTATTTATAAAATGAAATTTAAAAATATATAGGGGAACACGTATTAGACTCAACTCTGTTCCAATCTTAACATTCCTTAATTATATTTGATAAGAAGATATTTGACTACTTTAACAAATCAAATTTTAAGATTACGACCGATCATGCATTCCTTAATTGTCTTTCATTAATTATCTTTCATTAGAAGGGATTTGATTATTTTAAAGTGAGAAATTATTAAAATGAACAATTAAGATATTACTCATTAATTTGTTTATCAACCATTAATATTAGTCATTTTATTAAGTAAAAAGAATTTTTCACTTTATAAGAGTTTCACCTGATTAAAAGATATTAATAATTTAAAAAAAAAAAAATACTTCTAATGAACATTAGGGCCGGTCTAACATATCATGAACCTAAAGCGAAATTATTAAACAGGGACTTTTCAAAAATTAATAAATAAATTATTAATATTTTATTTAATAACTATAGAAAATTTCTTTAGTAGAATTAATAATATTTTCAAATTTATTTTTTTCTATATTTTTCAAAAAAATAAAATAATACATTTCAACTGTTCTACAACAACATCAATAACTCATGTAAATTTTTTTTATCTTTTAGTTGATGAAGAAAATAGTGTGTATACTATAATTCATGTTAGCAATATGTTCTCGACTGTCTATGATTTTTCAATTTATAACTAATATTTCTCATATGGGCAATGTGCTCATTTTTTGTCTCGTAATTTCTCAATTTATAATTAATATTTCTCTCATCTCTACTATTTTTGTTAGTCAATTTAGTTGTAGCAAAAAGATTATTAAATAATTTACAACAAAAATATGTTTTATTTAATTTACATAAGATCTTATCGGTTGATAGCAAAAGTTAAGACGAAGGTTTCACTATGATATTTTCTTAGACTGAAAAATAAAATATTTTTTATAATTTATCATTGAGCCTTCATACCTTATAAAAATTAAAGTAAAAATATATTTTTGGCGAGACCTAACCAAGGCTTTAATTTACGTGTTTGAGCTCTGATGAACATTTACGCAAAAAAAAAAAAATACAACGTGAAATGTATATCAACAACATCTTCACTTGTATGATTTTATAGAACGTCAAATACAAAAGGTAAATTATACCCATATTTATATATCAATCTTTAACATTCAATTTGAGATTTAAATGTGATAAATTTCTCTCAAATAAATCAAGCATATATAAATCTTTCATAGATACCCATTAAACACGAAAACATTAGAAAAGCATATATATAGATCCTTCATCTAAATTTACCTATCTATATATATGTTAGTAGTATGTAATATTTAAGTTCTATATATAATTAAGAAGGAAAAAGAAAAAGAAGAGAATAAAAATCTACCATGAAATTAAACAAGACCGAACACAGATTATTACATAAATTGTCCAACATTATGAGAAATTAACCGTATATAGTTCAACATATCACCGATTAAAACAAGATAACCCGAAGTATTTTACAAACAAATATTAACTTGAACATAATAACAACATAGACATAAGATTTTCTTTAATTCAATCATCCATAGGAGGAAAGTCATTTAAATCAAAATCTAGCATTTTGTGTGGCTTTGAAGTTGAGATCTCTTGATTCACGTTATTTGTAGAAGCATTATTTTCTCCCACTACCATTTCATCACCCTTTGTAATTTCATCTGCATCAACTTCAAAAATAGCACTTTGTTTGAAAGGAGGAACAAAAACATTGTCATCACTACAAATATGTATTGTTTAATAAATAAATAAAATCAAAACACCACATACCTTCCATTGTTACTTGATCATCTAGGTCCTTGTTATGAAATTCCATGGAATCTACAACTTGAGCAATTTCATAATTCTTCTCTACCATGGATGCTTTAGTAGAACTCTGCACTTCTAGCTCTTTTCCTCCCACTCCACCTGCACCAACTTCAATATGTCATATGTTCAGTTCTTCTCACTAGTATTCGTCAATGAGTAATTAGTGTTATTTTATGTGAAGAATAAGGTTGTCTCAAAGATAAATTAAAGTCAGCAATAGTGTACTCAAAATATCTAGATCTACAAGAGATGTGATTTTTTAATACTCCAATTTATCAACTATTAGTAAATATCTTAGGCTTAAAAAACAGTTTACTTAGTAAAAAACCTTCATATCTCAAGCCTGAATGAAGTTAATAAAATAATTGATAATTTTGACATTGAACAATTTAAAGATTATTTGTTGGAGATTTTTAAAAGAAGGGGAGAATGTTTGTTTGTTTAATGTAATGAAAAAACTTAATCTTAAACCTTTTGGCAGGCACTAATTGAGAGAATAAACAATTGAAGAAAATAAAAATACCTTCATCAATGGTAGCTTGATCTTGGTCAATCAAATCCGAAAGTTGTTCAATTACATCTTGCCTGTCTTCAACAACAGCCGATCCTTGAGCAGCACTTTGGACTTCTCGTTCTTCTCTAGCTTGTTCACCTCTCAACAATGGCATATCAACTGTTGTATCAGATTCAGAAGATTCATTTGGTCTTCTTATATGAGCAAGAACTGCACTAAATGTGACCAAATTCATGTTGCAAATAGTGCACATATAAACTCCTCTTGTCCTTTTAATCCTGTGTGCATTACCCCTCACAAGAGGAATTTCAGCTGGTTTATTTCCTTCGTTACTTCCTCTTAATTTCTTTAATCCCCATCCTCTCCCACGAAAGTATTTCATTAGATCAATTATGTCTTCCCCTCTACCACGAACACCCCATTGTAATCCAGATAAATATTTAGTCAGATCAACCACCTCACGACTACGACTAAGACCTGTACCTGAACCTGAACCTGAACCTGAACCTGAACCAGAAACACCTTGTTTTGATTGATGATTTGAAGTCTTGTTGTTAGGTTTGAGAGTTGACGGTTTTATGGGACAAGTTTTCTTGGGAAAGAAATCGGTTTTCTTTTTCTTCCTGAGATGTATTTTGATATGGCCACCTAGGGCTCTTCCACCATTGAATACTAAATTACAGTAACGACAAACTCTCTTTTGAATACTCTTCTCTCTTCTCTTTGGTAAATCCTTTTGAATAGAGGGACTCATTTTGCAACTCAATCACACACACAAGAAGAGAGAAAGAAAGTCTAAACACAGAAGAAATATGTGAGAGAAGAAAATGATGACCTTAGCCAGATAGCGTTGTTTGTCCCATCAGATTATGTTCAATTAAGCACAACAATTCAACAAGATTATTATGTTATATACATATAACATAACCTATAGGTGTTAATTTTTTTATTTAATTCAGATTTTTTGCACTCTCATCAATAAACTATAGTAGTTAAATAATTAAAAATATTTAATTTTTTATGATAATTACATTTAAAATTATATTAATAAATAATTATAATATAAACAATGTGTGTCACTATCAAACTCTAATTATTTTTTTTTTTAATATTTTTATACACTGGTCAGAGATACAACTTCTCTGACAAGATACTTAAGGTAATTTGGTTATTTATCAATGATGTTTGCACACCATATTGTGGTAAAAGAAAAATAAAGAGAATTAAAATATGGTAAAATTTATATAGATATTTTTGTCTTAATTAGAAGGAAAAATGAAAATGGAATTTTTATTATTAAAATAAAAAAAAAATTATTTGTTTAATTATCTATTATTTTATTAAAATGAAATAAAAACCATTGAATGAAAATACAACTTATTTCTTTATTTACATTTATTTTCTTTTTTTGGATAATTAACATATAAAATTGTTAATAATATTTTTGTGACAAAACAAATGTATAGGGTGAAAATGAACTTACTTGCATAGTAACTTTTATAAATTTTGCCGATATAACTATTAATTAATAGTTCTTAATTATTGAATACAATAAATTTGTAAATTTGTAAAAAAAATTGAAAACTTTAAAGTATTTACTATTTCATTCAATAAATTCAATTCAACTCAAAATATACTTTTTAAAATATAAATAAAACTTTATAAAATTATCCATATATTCAATTTTTATCAAACGGGGCAACGTTGTCCCCATGAACTTACAACTTACGCTAGAAGTAAGTCTTTATATTACTCTATTTAATAATAATTCTTTGTAAACATTGAACTTTATTTATCTAATATCATTGATTATTTCTATATCATCTTAATCATTATTCATATAAAAAATTATTAACATTTTATAATCAACGCATATTTTATTTAAAAAAAAAAATATATATATTATACATTGAATTGAAGTGTTTTTTTTTTAATGAAATGAATTATTAGATATTTTTAAAATTTTATAAAAATTAAGAAATTTTAAGTTTGAATTATTTATTTGGCAGCAATGTAAATTCAAGATATTTTCGTGATGTAGTACGTGTTATAAAAGGCGGTGTCAAATTACAGCATAATACTACGTTTTTGTGCGTTTTGCATAGGATGGCTTCAAATCACGTTTCACTACCTGCGTTTCTTTCTCTATTTTTGGTACAACACTACTTGTGTTTCTGATCAAGGTCAATATAAAATTTTGCTTCCCATATTTCCTTATCACGATGAGCACACTGTTATTTTTTTATTTTTTTTTATGTTAAAATGAAAAGACTAAATATCATCTGTGATTTTTTAATTGAATTTTAATTAACATTTTAATTTGTTATTTTATTGATAATTTATTTTAATTTTAAATGACAATTTGATCTTTTATGTTTTAAAATGTCAACAATGTTATTCATTTTTTTACAAAAATTCAAAAAAAAAAATCAAAATTTTCAAAAAAAACCCATAAAATTAATTATATTTTTTAATATAATACAAATTTTATCAAATTCGTAACTCAAATATTCAAATAAACGCATATTTGTCATTCTTTATTTGATATTGTTAGAGATAAAAATATGAGTTTATTTAAAGATTTAAGTTATGAATTTGATGAAATTGCATTATATTGAGAATGATAATTAATTTTATGAGTTTTATTTGAAATTTTTGATGAAATTTTGCAAAAGAAAAATAAGAATAACATTGTTAACATTTTAAAACATAAAAGATCAAATTTTCACTTAAAAATAAATAAATGACCAAATCGAAAAGAAACAAAAAAGGGACTAAAACGTTAACTGAAATTAAGTTAAGGGACCACAAGTAGTATTTAGCCAAATGAAAAAAAGCATGAGCACACACATTTCACACTTAGTATATAGATGAGAATATATCTAAGACTAGACTCGTATGTAAAACTTTAAAAGCAACTATAAGTACAACGGATTGAGAATATATCAAGCCTAACAAACCATATAGATATCGTTTTAAAGGTAAACTAAACATAAATCACATACCAACACAAAAGATATAAGGGTATACAACGAAAACTGACAAGAATTATCTGCAGACAGTTCAATGAATAGCAAAAATAAGTCAACGAATATCTGCAAAAAAAATAAAAATCGCAACGAGCACGAAAATAATAACTTAATAGGTGTATGTAGATAAAAGTTAATGTATATTTAGATTATCGGTTTGTTAATGGATACGAAAACGAATAAATAGTATTTGTATCCATATATTTTGGTATCCTTTCATAAATTAAATATGTATTTGAATTAACGTTTGCAAATGTACTTTTGAGTAAATTTTATTTTGTAAACATACTTTTAATTAAAATTAAATTTTCTCTAACGTAATCAAATGTACTTTTAAATCTGTATTTATTAAAAAAAAATATAAATATTTTATTATAATATAACGTGAATTATGTCGATAATGATAAAATGGATAAAAAGTTTTATTTTATTTTTTTTTAATTTTTTTTATATTTCTAACCGTGAAATGAGCAATTCAAAAGTACCCATTATATTATTTTTAGCTAAATGTGGATTTGGAGTAAACTAAGTTTGTAAAATTAATTTTCAAGAGAATTCAAGCATATATAATGTCAACTCATTATTCCATTACAAAATTACATTTAGAGTTGCAAATGAAAAGTCAAATATGCTCTAATAAAATTACTAAGGCATTTGCTTAGGACAGACGTCGAACATAATCCTTTAAGTTATACGAAAATATCAAATTGATCATTTAATTTTTTATTTATCAAGTTATTACTTTATGTTTTTAAAAGTTATAATGTTGAACTATATTTAGTCATAACCTCATTTCAATCATTTTAAATTAGAGATTTTTAAAGTTGTATTATGAGTTTTGTTATCAATCATATATAGAACAACATAACAAATTTTCATGTGATTTCATATTATAGATTGAGAGAACTTTGCATTTAATTTCAAAAAACCCTAAAATCTATTTCACTCCAATTATCTTTTGTTTAATTATTTTTCTAAAATTTGATTAGGGATATAAGTTCATATGATTACTGCAATCAGAACCTTTTAAGAATTACAAGAGTTTATTGAAAAAGTTGAGAACATTTTAGATTTTAATTTTGCTGGTTTGAAATTAAGATCATTGGTGTAAATATTTACAAACGTATATAACAAACTTGACACTAAAAGAAAGATAAAAATTAGTTTGTTATAAAAAAAAAGATAAATAACTAATATATTATTTTCGTATAACTTAAAAGATCGCATGATGTATTTTGCATAAAATAAACATATGTATGTAATCATATTATTGTACTTATAAATCATCATTACTTAACTATTATATTTTCATTTTATTCAATAATAAAACTTATTAATCCAAAAATTAAATTTGTGCATGATACAAGACTTACTGCAACATAAAATTTACTTATATTATATTGAATATACATATATATTATTTAATATTATATTAATTTTATATAAATATTTATCAATTAAGTTTTTTGGCCCCTTGTCGGATAGATTTCTAGATCTGTCCCTCCATTTGTTTATGTGTTAATACAATAATATTTCTGAGTTCAGATCTCCTCCATTTTTTAGCCTTCATTTCTTGTCAAGTTTGTTCTTTAGATGAGTGACACGTGGCAACTAAAATTTCAATGGTTGAGATTTTATCAAATACAAAAAATCTGTTTTAATTAATTAAAATAAAAACATAAAAACACATCAGAAACATAAAACCCTTTTTCCTTCCTCCCTTTGCCGCCCCTCCTATCGCACTTCCTCCTTTCGTCTCCCCACCCATCGCACGTTCACCTTTCGTCCTCGTGTGGCTTGCCTCTTTGTCTCTTCGTCGTGCCGGCATCGCTCCATTGTTTTATCGCTGCAACATTCTGCACTGCTACATCACCGTCGCACCGTTGCAGCACCGCCGCTCCACTAAAATATTACTACAGGTCTTTGTTTAAATAATTTCTTCTCTTTTGATCTTACAAATTCTTATTAATTTTGCCAAATCTTTTACAACTATTTTATCATGTCTTTTTTATTTTGCCAAAACTTTTACAAGTTCTTGCTAATGTTTTCAAAGACAATATGTCGTTGCCATGAAAATAGAAAGGAATTTTGATTCAATCAAATTGATTTTGTACTGGAATTGAGCAATTTGGTTATGTACTGGAATTTCGTCGCCTCTCTGTCTCTTCGTCGTGTCGGTGTCGCTCCACCGCAGCACCGCCACACAGTTGCAGCACCACCGCAGCACTGCCACACAGTTGCAACACCATCGCTCCACTGCAATATTACTACAGGTGTTTGTTCAAATAATCTCTTCTCTTTTGATCTTACAAGTCATTGTTGTTGATTTTGTCGAAACTTTTACAATCTTTTTACCGTGTCTTTTTTATTTCTATAGTTCTTCCCCTGTGGTTCTCATTACATCAACATATTTACAAAATAATATTAATAGGATAACTCCATTCATTCTCAGAAAACATGAATCCATCATCAAATCCACTGGTTGACTGTGTAGATAAATGGGTGAACAACATCCATGACAAAATTGTGCCAGAAAGTAATGACAATAGCCAACCACACATGGAAATGAAGTTTGAATCTGAGGCGACGGCTTATGAATTTTATAATGAATACAGTAAAAGAATTGGATTTGGTATTCGTCGAGAATATGCAAATAAAAGCAAAAAAGACGGGATTTTGACTTCGAGAAGATTCACATGCTTCAAAGAGGGTATTCGAGGTGTTGACAAACGAGGTCACCCAGTAGGGGAGCATAGAGCAGAAACTAGAACAGGATGTAAAGCACGTATGGTTATTTCACTTGATCGGAAGATTGGGAAATATAAAGTTGTTGACTTTGTAGCTCAACATAACCACCCTCTTCAACTGCCAGAGTATGTTCATATGATTCGTTCTCATCGACACATATCTGAGGTACAAGCATCACAAATCATATTGGCAGATGATTCTGGATTGAGACAAAGATTTTCATGAATATATGTCAAAGCAAGTCGGTGGAATAGAGACTGTTGGTTTTACAAGACAAGACCTTAAGAATTATCTTCGAACCAAAAGAAAGCAATCACTAAAGTATGGTGACGTGGGTGCATTATTAATGTATTTCAAACAAGAAAGTGAAAATCCATCATTCTTTTATGAATTTCAAATGGATGTTGATGAACAAATAACAAATATATTTTGGGCAGATGCACAAATGATAAATGATTATGGGTACTTTGGAGATGTCATCACTTTTGACACTACATACAAGACAAATAAGGATTATCGACCATTGGGAGTTTTTGTTGGACTTAATAATCACAGGCAAACAATCATTTTTGGGGCTGCATTGCTATATGATGAAACGATTCCTTCTTTTCAGTGGCTATTTGAAACGTTTCTCAAAGCAATGGGTGGAGAAAAGCCAAAAACCATTCTAACAGATCAAGATGCTGCAATGGCTAAGGCTATTTCTTTAGTTGTGCCAGAAACATTTCATGGATTGTGCACTTGGCATATAAGACAAAATGCTCTAAAGCATGTAAATCATCTATATCAAAAGAGTTCACAATTTTGCTTAGAGTTTGAAGCATGCATAGATCTACACGAAGAAGAGGCTGAATTTTTGAATGCATGGAATTCTTTACTTGTTGAGCATAATGTTTCAAAAGATTCGTGGCTACATATGATTTTTCAATTGAAGGAAAAATGGGCATGGGCTTATGTTCGGAAAACATTCACTGCAGGTATGAGATCTACTCAATTAAGTGAGAGCTTTAATGCTGACTTGAAAAACCATTTGAAATCAGATTTAAATTTAGTACAATTTTTTACACACTTTAAAAGGGTTGTAAATGGAAAAAGAAACAATGAGTCAGAAGCTGATTTTGAGTCAAGACATAAACTACCTAGATTGAAAATGAAGAAGGCTCGTATGCTTGTACAAGCCGGAAATGTTTACACTCCAAATTTTTTTGAGGAATTTCAAGAGGAATATGAGGAATATCAAGACACTTGCATAAAGGATTTGAAAGAAGGTTTGTATGTTGTTACAAATTATGATAAAACAAAAGAGAGGATAGTAATGGGAAATCCTATGGATCAAAAAGTTGCTTGTGATTGTCGTAAATTTGAGACACATGGCATCTTATGCAATCATGCTTTGAAAGTTTTAGATGCCATGAATATTAAGTTAATTCCCCAACATTATATATTAAAGCGATGGACAAGAGATGCAAGGTTGGGAAGTAACCAAGATTGGAAAGTGAAACATGTTGAATTGGACATAAAAGCCCATTTCATGAAGCGATACAATGAATTATGTCCTCGAATGATTAAATTGACCAACAGAGCTTCAGAATCTCATGAAAGTTACGTATTTTTGTCCAAAGTTTATGAAGAGTCCAATAAAATAATTGATGATATGTTGGCAAAAATTTATGTGAATGAGGAATCAAGTAGAATGATTCATGTATCTATATCAATTGCAAATGATGAAATTGACAACAACTTGGACACTCTTGGTTGTGCAAAAGGCATAAAGAAGCGAAATTGTTCATATTAGAATAAAAAAGACCTAAGTCTTGGGTTGAGAAATTAGCTAGGAAGAGAAATAGATACTCACAAACAAAAAAAAGAATCGCAAGAAAATTTAGTGCAATTGTTACCGGTATGTTTTTCATCAATGTATTCAATTTTTTTAACAATATTCTTTATCTGACTTCTCTTATAATGTGCAGCAACCATTAGATAGGAACCAATTTTTAAGTGAAATTGACACTAGAATTCAACATTAAGCTACAACTCAAATGACACAATCAAGCCAAGTTGATAATGGAATTCAACATCAAGCTACAACTCAAATGACACAATCAAGACAATCAAGCCAAGTTGATAATGGAATTCAATATCAAGCTACAACTCAAATGACACAATCAAGACAATCAAACCAAGTTGATAATGGAATTCAACATCAAGCTACAACTCAAATGACACAATCAAGACAATCAAGCCAAGTTGACAATGGAATTTAACATCAAACTACAACTCAAACAACACAATTAAGTCAAGTTGATGCATTAAGACTTCACAATTTTTTTTAAACAATTTTTATGAGACTTTTGTTAGGCGGCATGTTCTATAGATTAATATTTTGTTAGGAGGCAATTTTATGTTCAATCACTTGGTGTTAGTTTGAGCTAGTTGCTGCTTGCTATTACAAACTAGTTGTTGTTTGCTATTACAAACTTTTGAGTGACTATGAGCTTCAAACCAGCCTTGGATGGCAAACCAAAGTATTTCTCTTTTAAAACCACATCATCTTGGCAAGACCAATTCATTCCTCGAGGAGAGTTGGTGCACTGTCTCACATCTCAACCCCTGCAGCACAATTAAATAAATAAATATCCTTTCCATGGATTTTCCAAGTTAAGGATGTGATTTTCCTCCACCATTGAGCTTTGGATATGAATCCACCAATTTGAATTCACCAGGGCATTCTTCAAGCCATTCCAGAGACAAGGCAGCCTATGAAATCCTTCTAAAAATCCCAACATGTTGTTTCATGCTTCCCAATTCTCTTATCAGTGAGAAAACAGTGTCATTAAGAACCAATTTCAAAAGCATCATCATTTCAAACAAAGCACATAAAGGAATATTAATTTCAAATTTCAATTACAATTGTTAACATAAATTGTGCCATACAATTGTCTACATAAATTGCGCAATACAAAATTCAAGTTTCTATACTAGTTCAATCCTTTAGTGAAGCTTATTTTCTCAATTTGGAGACAAAATAAGCAAGATCAGCTTATGTGAGCCAAGAGGGCAAGGTGTCAAGAATGTTTGGATTAATTCCAATTCCATACTCTCCCTTTGGAAATTATGGAGGACCAATTTTCCAAGTTATGATATTTTTCATCACATATGCAGTGCCAACCTCAACTGTTTGAGTTTTCCAAATTGTTATGATATTGTTCCTGTCACACAGATAAAAAGCAATTAAGATATTAAGAACTACCATTATAGTAATTTCTCACTTCATTTCACAAACTTAACCATATCTTTTAAACCAAAATGATTTCTTGTGAATGAAACTGTGGCAGTTCACAAATTTTCAATTTGATTTGTTAACTACTGATCACAATTTAATTAGATATTTTTGGTGCGATTAGGTCTTTAATTTTTTCCAAACAGATTGAATCAAAATGCTACAAATTGGTTGAAACAAAGAACCTATAAAAATAAAAATGATAGTGTGGCAAGTCATGGCAACGAAGGCGTGGCAGCGAAGGTGAGACAACGAGAACAAAGACCTGTAGCGGTGCTGTAATAGTGCAGCGATGCGGTGTGTTGCAGCAGTACGACAGTATTGCAGTGGAGCAGCAGCGGTGTGGTGGTGCTATGCAGTGGTGCGGTGGTGTTGTACCTGCGATGGGAGGGGCGAAGGGAGGAAGGAAAAGGGATTTTATGTTTCTGATGTGTTTTTATGTTTTTATTTTAATTAATTAAAACAGATTTTTTGTATTTTATAAAATCTCAACCATTGAAATTTTAGTTGTCACGTGTCACTCATCTAAAGAACAAACTTGACAAGAAATGAAGGCTAAAAAATGGAGGAGATCTGAACTCAATATTTCTTATGATTGAAAATTTTGTGATATATCTTTTGTTAATGTATTAATATATTAATGTTTTTATGTATTAATATTTTTTTAATATGAAAATACGTTTTTAATGGACAAAAGAGAGGAAAATTCTATTTATTTGTAAAAGATAATATTTCTTGTATATAAATAATTTAAGATTTTAAAGATAAAATTCACCGATAATCACAAACTTTTAAAATTCGCCAAATATCCGTTTAATTAATATCGATCTATACAAATAAGCAGTTTTTTTTTACTCATCTGTATATGATAAAGCACAAATATCATATATTTTTTTCTAATGAGATAGGTAACAAATTATACTATCTATATTTGTGATATCCATTATAATTCTTACTCAGAGTTGTACTTGAACAACAAGTAACACAATTGACAAAAAAAATTATCTCTCTAAATAAACTTCTTGTTATCTTTTCATACTTTGGTTTATTGTAGTTAACAGTGCGATACATGAATTATACTTATATGGATAATTTGGTTAATTATGTTTATTAAGTTATAAAATAAATGAAACTTTTTTATATAATAATAAATTTAAAAGTAAAAGCATTTTTATCAACCATTATTTTTTAAAATTGTTATAAATAATTCTATGAAAATAAATTTATATTTAGAATATCAAAAAAATTAAAGTGTATTTCATAGAATAAACCTTTAATAAAATGGTGTGATGAAAAGTTAATTAATATGATAGAAATATATTTATTTAAAAACTTTTTTTTGCTGGATTTAAATTAAAACTTTATAAAAATTTTTATAAAGTATCACAATTATAATAAAATGCAATTTGTCTTTAAGTCTTAACTCAACTGAGAAATACTGATATTGTTAGATTGAAAGTAATCACTTTTAAAAACAAAAAATAAATAAATAAAGTACAATTTATCTTTTAGTGGACATAATAGTGTGGTTGAAGTGTAATATTTCATTCATTTGTGCTAAATATAAATTTCTCCATACTCTTTTCTTGGATTAGGTTTGCGTACCTCAGATGTTTTTCTTTTCTTTTTAATAACTTTTTAGCTTAAAAAAATAGTTGTCTACATATATTACATTTTGTTTTCAAATTATTAGCTAACTATATTATTGGTAAAAAAAGAAAAACACCTAACCATATTATTAACAGATATATGTAAAAAAAAAAAAGCACAGTTCTTAGATATGATAAAGTTTCTAAATTATATATCATAAGTGAGGGGTTAGTAAATGAGAAAATAAAAATAGTTTTTATACATTGTCAATATATATTTTTTACTTTAAAATTGCATCTAGAATTTAAAACATCAATATTACTTTGATTAGATTTTCTTCATGTGATAAATTCAAACTTATCTGGTTATAGAAAATTCAATATTTCTAGATTTAAAAATATGTAATAGATTATTTGTGAGAAGATAATTGGTAATAAAATATAATAATACATATTATAAATTCTTGTGAATCCGATGAGTTTCATCAAGAAGAAGCTCAATAGGAAGTATTTATTTAATTTACTGTGATATATTCTATCTTTGATGCTCTGTTGATTTCTAATATAATTGTTTTCGATAAAAGGATATTTTTTACTTTAATAAAAATAAAATACTCGGTCAGATTTAATAGTACTTTTTCTTTCATAGAGAGTAAACATTTATATACTAATTAATATTTGGTATAACTTTTATGTTAATTTGAATGTCTTTTTTACTTTAAATTTGAATTTATTTCCTAAACAAAACATTTATTGAGTAAAAAAGAAAAGGCAAAACAATATTTATACCATTTCCAATTATGAAGAAGATGACCACATTTAGTAAAAAAAAAAATTAACGCAACAACAACAACATAGTGTTTATCTAATATATATACCTCTCAAATAATTGTTTAAGATCAAGACCATATTATATTGTCCCATCATCATATCAATAATAATAATAATAATAATAATAATAATAATAATAATAATAATAATAATAATAATAATAATAATAATAATAATAATAATAATAATAATAATAATAATAACAATAATAATAATAATAATCATGGACACGTTTTTAAATTTTTTTAATCTTATTTTAACAATTGAATAATTATTTATTTAATAAATTTAAAATAATTAAAATATTAAAAAAATAATATTCATAAAATAAAATATATTAAGTTGAATAAATAAAATATCATTGAGTAGATGTGTCAAAACACCAAATAACGTGTTATATTATATTAACAACTTATTCCTATTTTGATAAATTTATATTATATTACAACTTTCTTCGAATAAATTGGCCACTTAATTCTATTTTGTTAATAACTTTCTCCTTTTTTTGTAATAAATAAAAATTAATAATAAAAATATAATTAAAAATAGTAAATTATATTAATAACATGAAACAAATTCGAAGAAGTACCAAGAAAGTAAATAAAAATTAATAATAATAATAATAATAATAATAATAATAATAATAATAAAAATAATAATAATTAAAAATAATAAATTATATTAATAACATGAAACAAATTTAAAGAAGTATTAAGACGGTGATGGTCTACTCAAATTTGTATTTTTTATTTATTCATTTTAATGTATTTTGTTTCATATTATTATTATAATTTATTATTTTTAATTATAATTATTTTTATTTATTACATCTGGAAGAAAAAATAGAAGAAAATTGTTAGAATTAAATGACTAATTTATCTACAAAATAGAATAGAGTTGTTATAATAATATAAATTTATTTATAAAATAAGAGTAAATTATTAAAACAATATATCACGTTATTTTTATTTTGACACATCTAATTATTAAAACAATATATATCACGTTATTAAATTAACAAACAAAATATAATAAAATAATTAAAAAAACTATATTATATTAATAAAATCAAATAAAATACATTAAATGAAAACAATATATATCATAATTAATGCGGATTAAGTATACCTGTAAAAGAAAATAGCGTGCTATAATATTTTAATAATTTGTTGCTATTTTACATCCTATTGCAAATAAATTAGCAACTTTGTCATATTTTGCAATCAACTCCATCTTATATTATATTCTATTGCAAATAAATTAACTTTCTCCTATTTTATATTCGATTGAAAATAAATTAACACTCTCCTATATAGATGCAAATAAATTAACAGTTTCCTCCTATTTTGTAACTAACACACTCCTCTATATATGCAAATAAATTAACATCTATATCTTACTAATTTATCTCTTGAATATCTTATAAGGAAGTATTAAAAAAATTATAATAATTATGATAATTGTTTGTATCTATACAAAGTTAAAATTATTTCTAAAAATTAATATTTTTATAGGGACAAAATGAACCCTTAAAACCATTAAAATTATATTAACGAGTGTAATAAACCTCATCCAGGAATCTCCAAAAAATCAGAAAATCAAATACATTTTTTCAAGAAATTCCTAATCATAAACAATTTCAAATATCATTCTTCCCAAGCCATATAAGGTAATAAACAACTCATGGGATATAATCCATTCAATAATTTCACAATAATCAATGTATTGAAATATCAAACACTACGAAGTGTTAATCAATAATAAGTTGATCAAACACTTGTTAACCAATAATAAGTTGATCAAACACTTACAAGTGCTAACTAATAATATTCTTTACTAAGAAGTGCACTTAAAAGCGTCTTTTAGAACAATATATTGATCAAATATACTCGATATTATTCAAATTTTCGTTCATAGAAGTGCTATATGTGAAATGATTAAATTTAGTTTCATTAATACCATGATGATCTGATGGGTGATAATTTATATTATTCATTTTGCCTCTTGGACACGCCAAATCTGTTTGATTCAAATATCCATTCATGGAAAAATTATCTATTCTGACCATAAATACACTTTGATTAATATCATAATGATCTGATGAATAATCGGTATTATTCAACTGATCGGAGTCTGGCAAAGCATCTAGGTGTCCCAAATCTATTTGATTCAATATGAAATAATTATCTGTGATATGTGAAATATTAACGTGATGATCTGTCAAAAGGGGAAAACTAATTAATGCAAAATTTATCAAAAACAATAAATAAAAAAAGACACAATTCATAATCACAACTAAATAGTATAAGATAAACTGCTAACCCTAAGTGGTTTTAAGTGATTGACACTCATTGATTGACCACATGCTAGTTGATGATTGTTGTGCTCAGAACACTGAAATATTGCAAAAGACTCATCAAATGGGTTGTACCTTAGTCCATCTAGTTTATCCCATTCAACACAAATATTATTGTAAGTTGAAATCTTTAATGCTTCATCATGCGCCATTTGTTTTATTCCCTCTTGTACATTTGAGCCTTTGAATGCTTCATCGTGCACCGTATGTTCTATTCGCTCTGGGACATTTGAGCCATTGTGGAATGATGTTGTATTGAGTCAACCAAATCTACCTGGATAAACCATTTACTTATTAGGCTATTCAATTGGACGTATTTAAATCAGTGTTTCGACAGACTCATATGGAAGAAGTCGGGACACAAGTGTGTTCAAATTACATTGTTGAGTATGTAAACATTGGAATGATGGGAGCTCATATCTATTAGACCCATCGTATATGGGTTCAGAAGAAGAGATATTGTCATTTAATGTGGCATGACTACCTATAGGAAGGTTATCATATCCATGAAGTTGATTAATGGTGCATGGATCACATGGAGGAGACACCATAGGGTAATCATTTTTACTGGTGCATGGATCACATAGAGGAGTCAAAATAAGGTGATTGATGGTGCATGGATCACATGGAGGAGACAACATAGGGTGATTGCTGGTGCATGGTTCAGATGGAGGAGACAACATAGGTAATTACCGTATTCATAAAACATATTGCTAGTGCATGGATCACATAGAGAAGACAACGTAAGGTGATTGTTGGTGCATGGATTACATGGAGGAGACAACATAGGGTAATTATGGATATGAAACTGATTGTTGGTGCATGGATCACATCGAGGATACAATATAAAGTAATTATCATATCCATTAAACTGATTTCTGGTGCATAGATCACGTGGAGGAGACAATATAGAGTAATTTTCACACTGATCAATTAGTGGGACAACAATATTATTGCTATTGAAGTCTATACTTCGATCAACCAAGCCACTTCCCTTTTATTTCAAGGGATGGTGGTAGAAGAATTGCATCTGGACGAAGTTTGAAACTTTTATATACCACGTCAAGTATATCTAACTTTATTGTTTGTGAATCATCATCACCATTTTGGTTGGCTACTATGTCGACATTTAGACGTTCTTGATTTATCTTTTTTGCCATTTGCTTTACTTCTTCGAGATAGATTGGTAAGCCAACTTTTTTCAATTTCTTACTTCTTGTGTGCTAGTAATTGTTTATCTCATTGTATGTCCGACCAGACAACTGAAATAAAAATAGAAATCAACAATGTTTCTGTCTAAAACAAATTAAATAGTTTAACTAACATCTATATTTCAGTATGGTAAAAGTATTAATAAAACATTATTTATGTAATATAAAATATAATATCCTTTAAAAATATAATCATTAAAATAATATAATCAACATAATATAATCTCTTGCAATAAAATATTTGCATTAATCATGTTTCCTTAACACACTCATAAGTAACAATCCTATTAAAGATTTTATATGGAACTTAGTGGAAAGAATAACTAATTTTTTTCTAACTGATAACATATTTATCAAAAAAATATTTATAGAACTTCTTCGTATGAAACAACATAAAACAAAATCAAATCAACATAAAATAAAAATTGAAAAGTTAAGTTACTACAAACCCTTAGAGCGATTTGAGCCCATTTATTTCCCAATATAGAGTGGAGCTCAACAATTGAGTTTTCTTCTTCCGCAATAAATGCACCTTTTCTCAGATCTGGTGTCAAATGATTTGTCCATTGTAAACGACAACTTTTCCCACACCGAGCAAGTAAAAAAAATTTATGGACTGCACTCCAATTTCCTTCTCCATACTTTTGAACTTATTCTACCAAAATTGCATCCTCTACCAATGTCCATGAACCTTTCTTTAGACTGCCATCTCCTCCTCCTTCTTCGATGTCTATGTTATCTCGACCTTTATTTAAACTTCCGTCTCCTCCTTCTTCGGTTTTTCCTCCTTCTTCGGTGTTATCTCCATTATCAGCTTCTTCTTGGGATACTAATGATTGACTATGCTTGATCGTTTCACGATCATATTGACTGCGTTTCACGATCATATTGACTGCGTTTCACAATCATATTAATGCCTAAAATTGACAAAGTTTGAAGATTTTTAACACATAATATAAGACAATGGAAAATAGAGAAGCATGCGTATCTTTGATTTCACAAAAGTAAACAATAAATTTCCTTTCTTTTTCCAAATTAATCATTAATAGATCCGCTCAAGTACCATTTATAAGAGAGAATCAGATAAAACAACAACACAAAATCTGATACAAAAAGTGCATTAAAAAAATCTCATACGTAACCACGGATCCTGAGAGCCCTTATCCGAAAGACAATCTAATTTCCCTCTATATTAGTTTGGATTTTACCTAAGAAGACCCATTTATAGTTGTTCTATTGTATTTTTTATTGAGTTTAATTGTGATAATCCTATGTAAAAAAATTTAGGAAAAATTGTATCCTTATTGAATTAATTATTCATAAATACCCTTACAAATAGAGATATAGTTAGAAACAGTAGTTCCAGAAAGTTTGAAATCAATCAATCATAAAAGAATACATTCAAGACATTCTTAGAAATAATTGAGAAGGAACATAAAGATTGATATCACAAACGTGAACGAAAGGAGGTTGTTGAGTTGAATGAGAGGAAACATCTGAACTATGTTTTTCATGTTTTCCTCTTGTTCACTATTTGTTACTAGAGATTTGTTGAAGAATGAAGTTGAGTTTTTTTATGAGAGAGAATGTTTGAAGAGTGAAATTGAGAGAAAGAGAGAGAAGTAGATGTTTATATTTATACACTTAAAAACTGAGGATATTTAAAGCTGAGTTTTTTTGTTATGATGCTCTCTTTATTATTGTATTTTTTATTTTATATGCTTTTATATAGACAGACACCATACACATATATTATTTTGTCATATATAAAAAGATAAAACTTAATGCATAAGCTTAATTTCTACCGTTTACATATTAAAAATAAAACTTAATATATAACCTTAATTTCTACAATTCACAGATTATAAATTAGACGTATACTTCATTTTTTTAAAATTCGCACACCGCCAAAAAAAATTTATGTGAAGCTATAGCCATCATACTCCCGGCAACTAAAGACACTAAAGACAGAAACACAAAACTTTAAAAATGTATTTGATTCTCAATTTGTATGATAATCATTATTTTAATTGATATTTACGTTGATTAATCAAAATCATACACCTATCTATTTATTTATTATAAGGATATTGTACCGTTAAAAATAACTTATGACATAAAATACTATTTCTTTTCATTAAATTTTTTATTAAAATATCTTATTGAAACGTTATTATCAACTAAACAAATTAATTATTTTTTTACAGTGACTCTAGTATGTGTTTCTAAATTATTCATCGCTTCTTGATATGTTAATATACTTTTCTAATTTAGATGACTTATAAGTAAATATTTATATTCTAAATTATTAGTCTTTTTCCCTATTTCAAATTGTAACATGATCAACAATTTCTATTTGGTTGTAGTAAGAACTATAATAGATTTTTATTTCAAATAGCATCATACTGATTAGTTTCTATTATTCCAACATGTTTCTTTAATCTTGTTGAATTTGTATTGATTCTATTTTGATAGATATAAATTTCAAAAATATGAATCAAATTATTCAAAAGGCATAGTTTCAATTTATATCTCATAACGTGTGTGCAACAAGAAAAACTATGTGCTTGCCGAATTAAACATACACATATAAAGATATATAGTTAGAAATCATAATTCAAAAAAAAAATTGAAATCAATCAATCATATAAAAATGTAATTTAAGACTAAATCGAAAATACCAGATAAGGGAGATAGATATTGAAATGAAAATGACTCTAGAGTTGAATGAGAGAGAACGATTGAACTATGATACCGTATTTTTCTTTTGTATCTCTTCTAGACTTGTTGAAGAGTGAAGTAAAAAGAAAGACACAGTTGAATTATTTATTTTTTCATTTTAACAGTTGAATAATTGTTTATTTAATAAACTTAAAATATTTTAAAATAAAATTATATTAATAAAATAAAATAAAATAAAATACATTAAATAAAAAAAAACACGGTTAAATAGATGTTCCAAAACAAATTATTTTAACAATTCACTCGTATTTTGTAGATAATTTTTTTTTTATTTTACCAACATCATCATATTTTGCATATAAATTAGCAACTTAATTCAATTTTGTTAACCTATAATAATAAATAAAATAAATAATAAATAAAATAATAATAATTAAATAAAATAATAATAATTAAATAAAATTAATAACAAGATTTCGGATCTAATAAATAAAATTAATAATAATAAAAATAATTATAATTAATAAATAATAAATTATATTAATAACATCAAACAAAATACATTATATTAAAGAAAAAATAAATCAAAATTAATGCAGTTGAATAGATATGCCAAGATAAATAATGTATTATATTATTATATCAACTTAATTTTATTTTGTTAACAACTCTCTCTTATGTTAATAAAATAAAATTATAACAAATTTATATGCAAAATTGGAAGAAGAGACAAAAATTTATTATTGTTAATTTAAAAATTTATAACTCACAAATTATAATTTACTACACAAACATATCATAGACAATTGTAAGAATTAAATTAATCCACTTTTAAATTAAACGATACTTTCAAACTTTTAATATTTCATTTAATTTTTTATTATTATATCTATCCACATAAAATTATTTCTAAAAATTAATATTTGTTTGTATAAAGTAGGTCTATTTAATTTAGCACGGTAACATGTGTGAATAACGTGTGGGAATGCGAGTATTTTGCTAGTTATTTCGAAAAAATCAGCACACATGAGTCAGTGTCGCATATTTACAGGTATCAACAAAACATAAAGTTTATTGTAATACGAACAGTTACTGTTTTAAGCTTTTTAAAATGAAAAATATAGGACACGTTGCTTGTTCTGGAGTGTGAGATTCATCGAACGGACGTGAGTGTTTTAAAGGTAGGGTACATTTTCCGCTCTAAAGTAAGGCAATACGAATCTCTGACGGAAGTGAGCAACTGCTGTAGTGAACAACACTCCTAAAACAGGATGAAACCAGTCAGAAAAAGAAACACGATCAAAGAGATCACAATACATGTGTAATGTTTTTATTGGTCTACAATATTAACAAGACTTAGGGTACTCTATTCAACTTTTAAGTTTTGTTCATAATAAACTATTTTTCTTGAGTGACTCTACGGTTTTTATTTTACTTACAGACATTTCTCGGTTGATATATAGATTAAGTAACAATTTGATTCTATTTGAGTTTTAATATTATTTAATACGGACATTTTACCTGGTATATGGTTTAACTATAATTTATAAAAGCTATATTTACGATTTTGATTATGTTCCTGTATTTTATTTTATAAATTTAACCAAGTATACAATTATATATATATATTTAAGAGTAAAAATAAAATAAAAGATGTTCATCGTATATATTGAAAATTAACATAAAAATCTCACAATCAAATCATATAAAATAATAGTTAAACAATGTTCACCACAGTGCACCGTAAAGTATTTTTGCTTAGTAGTGAAAAATATTGTCTTACTAACATTTAAAATAGACATATTATGTCAGACATAACAATCTCAAAAAATATTAAGAAATTGAGTCCACTAAATTGTTAAGATTTCATCTTCAATAATACATTGGTTTTTAATCTTCACCTATAAGCAATAAAATAACAAATGAATAAATACACAATTCAACATAAAAATATTACTAATAAAACAGAAAAAATATTAATGACTTTAATCAAAATTAATTAATACTATCTAATTACCACATTCATTATCTTCATTGTTGTTTGGACTAAGTGAACTCAAATGATTTTGAGCACTAGTAGAATCAGGAACCTATCAATAAGCTATTTGGAAAAAACAACCGAAAATGGATGATGCAAATTTTAAAAATTAATAAGTTTTTTCCCCTTCTTTTGTTTTAACACGAACAAAAATTAAAGACAAAGGCAACTAAAAATGTAATCAAATTTCAAGCACATAATGCAGGTCTTAAAAAATGAACAAGCTGAAAATTCAAATACACAACTTGCTAAGTATAATCAAGCCATTAAAAAAGGAACTCTCATGGTGCCATTTGTCTGTTTTCTTTTAAAAAATGGAAGATCGTGCAAATGTTATCATTAACAAAGCAACTCAGTCAGAATCTCAAAGTCCCACAAACATACTTGCTAAATATAACCAACACAAACAACTTAACTATAATCCATACATCAATAGAAAGCCACAAGTATCCTTTATTTTTAAGAATCAACCAAAACACAACACATAATGATTTTATGGTGATGATAGAGATACAAATGTGATGGAGATGTTGCACACATTGAAGGAAAACACCGCAAACAACAACTAATAAAAAAGAATTATTCAAACATTAGCAAAGTTCAAACTAAATATATAATAGGAAAGAAAAATAATGAAAAATAACCAAAGAAAAGTATATTAAGGAAGATCATACTATCAATATGATTAACAAACTGATACAGTCAGCATGTGACAATTGCCACTACTAAACTAACTTAACTAACAAGGGAGAAAATATCATGTACAATAGGTACATGGTAAGCGAGCTGTATACTCACACACTTAGGCACTTTGTAACAACTTCTGAAAAATCCCAAACAACAAATCTGAAAGAAATATGCACTAAGTTAGCGCAATCAAGGCAATATTGAACTTGCATCGAAGAAATGAAAATAAGGAAACAAGCTTGCAGCTCATCTGACATTAATACTAGTCTTTTAAAAAAATAACAACATGATCTACAATTTGTGTAAGGTAAATGAAACAGGGGACACTATATGGTTGTTCTATAAGATGTTTTTACACAAGATTAATACACTGCCATTTATAAATAACAACATTATCTCAATATTTTTACTGCCATTTTTATAATCCTCATACTAGCTATTGATTACACGTAGTACAAATAAAGTTTAAACTGACAAAAAAAATTTGCTTAGAAAACAACAAAAAAGTTAAAAAGTTTAAACTAACATAAACAATTTATTTTTTGAGAACAAGTAAGTATACTCTAATGTTGTGTGCTACCGTTGCACTTCTCAAATGAATTATAATGTTTGGAATAATTGACATTAGCAAAACAATGACCAAACATTTTATTCACTAATATTAAAATAATTCAACATCGTTCATAAATGAAATGACAAGTGTCTAACTAACAATTGACAAAAAAAATGGCTAACAAATTTCCAGATTCATCATAGTAAATCAAGATTCAAGGTTAAAATTGTGTTCAAATTAAATCCACAATTGAAATTCTCATCAATCGAGTTCATATCTGTATCAAATTGGATATGAACACAGACCAATTACCCTGACAAAATCAATCAACTTGTTACAAATTACACTCAAAGCTGAATCAGTTATATAACAAAAAAAAAACACCAAATATGACGGTAAAATAATTATCATGATTTGCACACAAAAAATGATCATGAATTCATGATATATCTATTATAAAATATAGTAAATCATTTGATTAATTAGAGTAAAAAATCGAAATAATCAAATTAACTACTGATATTATATGCCCATGAAATCATGCATAAAAAGTCAATGCAAACACATTGAATTATGATTTTCTGAGGAATAAGTTTTAAAATATGTAAGGCAAATCTATCGCTCAAACTGCTAATTACTACATGAGTAAAGCATCCAAGAAGCTCTTCACTATTAGTGAATTGATTTACGCCTACACACTAAAAGTGTGACAAAGAATACCCTATCTCGTGGAAATACCACGCCACCCCTAACTCAAGAGGGAAACGCTCGGCCTTAAGCAAAAATGCCAGTAGAAAAATACAAACAAAAATGCCAGTCAAAACTAATACCAAAGGAGTCAAAAGAATTTTATTTGTACAAAGGCGCACCTAAGTTAGTGGATGATTTTTTTGAGTAGGATTAGTGTATAGAAAAATGTAAATGACACAAAAATAAAGCACACAATGATTTATCCTGGTTCCCCTTTCAAACCAATGGTACATCCAGACCTCTAGCACATCACAAGAGATTTTTCACTATTGTTAAAATAAGTACAAGTCTAACTCTAAGACTTCTATTACAAACTTCTAACAATCTGCCTAAGATAGCATACCACTGTCCTAGTTTACAACACTTGAAGAAAGTACATCTTTTTCCTCAATTTACACAATAACTTGAATGATTTTACAACAATGATTTTGATTGAAATCAAGAGAATATAAAGTTGATGCTTTCTTATACAATGTTAATAATCTAATATAATTTCAAGTACAACAAAGAACCTTTCTCAATGATATGGCAATGTAAAACATGTACTTGAAATATGAAAATATGACTTTGAATAATTCACAAAATATTTCATAAAGTTGTTCAAATTTGTTCTAAGATTGTTGTTAAGGTTCTTAAGTTAAATCTGAAACTAAGAAGTATTTATACTTCATAGACATCACTTTCGATTAGTGGCAATCGTTCCTAAAGGTTTGATGAACATATGCAATGATCCAAATTGAATCTAAACTGAGAAATTACATTGCTTCGCTGTTGTATTTGGCTACATCCTAAGTGTAGTCGAATACACCTATGTAACGTTCAGATTTATTTCAAAGTTTTAAGCTTGTATTCGAATACAAATACTTGTAGTTGAATACGGATGAATGTATTTTGCCACTGACTTGATTTTGTATTCGGCTACAACATGCTATAGTCGAATACAAAAATGCCATTTTAGCTACTGACTTGGTATTTGTATTCGGCTACAACATCCTGTAGTCGAATACAAATGTGCAGTTTTTGCTACTGACTTCGGTTTGTATTCGGCTACAACATGTTGTAGTCGAATACAAATGGGCAGTTTTTACTACTGACTTCATTTGTATTCGTCTATACATATATGTAGTCGAATAAAATCTTGACTTTTATAAAAAAACTTGATTTTCAAACATTGTTCACGCATTTTGACATTTTGAAAATTATTTTGAACTATATGTTAAAGTAGAAGGTTCTCATGTGTATTTGAAATATAACAATATTATATTGCATCATATACCATAAACTATAAGTCTTTTAATATATTGACAATAGTTGACTTGATTGTTGACTTCACTTTGAACTTGCAACTTGGTCGTTTTACTTGGTTTTTGTCTTCATCAAAAACATAAGTATTCTTGTATATTTACAAATTTCTCTAATAACAAACATTCAAAGGGCAGAAAAAAAGTAGTAAACATCACCCAAATGATCAATACACAATTATAATATAAAATCACAAAACATAGAACACAACACATTGTTAGTGAATAAAACATTAACTCATTGTTTTGCTAATGTCAACTATTTCCATTTTTTCAAATGATTACATTATCGTGTGTGACAATTATTCAAAAGTTAAGCAAAAATTTCAATTAACAATCGTGTGTATTCGTTCATGTGTAATAAAGGAGCGACGATGTACAGGAAATTCGATCCCAAACCACAAATATCGCAACAATGAGAAAATCCCTAAAATGAACCCCTAACTCCCAATTAAAGTCACGAAAATTGAAAACAACACCAAAATTACATATAACTAAGCAAATGTTTCAAATATATATTTTATATGAAGTTTAAACTAACATACAAAAAGATATCTAAATTTACTTTTTAGGAAGGTGATAGAACAAAGTTGTTGTTGTAGATGTTGTCATAGTCAAGAAATGAAAGTGAATGAACGAAGATGTCAGAGGTCGTACAAAGGTTGGGGCTCGGATCAGAACGAAGGTGAGAGAACAGTGGTTGCAGGTTAGAACATTCGTTGTGATGATGGCGATAATGTGGATGTGAGAAAGTGATAAATTAGAGCTTGAGATTGAACAAAGGCGAGAAGGCAATGGATTGGGGCTCGGGATTAATCGACAGAGAGAAGGTGGTTGATTGGGTGAGAAGTTGATGGATTTGGGGATTTACCGTTTTGGCTCCATTGAATTTCTTTTGGCTCCATTGAAAAAATTAGGATTTTGGCTTTATTGAAATTTTTTTGGCTTCATTCATAAGTAATTTAGGATTTACATTATGAAAAATTTGTACAGAATTTTGTTCACAAACAATTAAGAGTTTGACTCATTTAAAAAATATTTATTTTTCAATTTTGATGTCTATAGCTACATATTTAAGTGTGTCCCTATAATAATTAGTGATAAATTTATGTCATCAAAGGTAAGCCACCTATACCAACAACAAATAGTTTATCTGTAGGAATATGTTATTTATACCTACAACTTTAAAAATTGTCACTAAAAACTTTTGTAGGTAAATGTCTATTTTGTTGTAGTGATGGGATGAGTTGTTCCCTTCTTCCTAAAGGATTATGTGAACACATTGAGAGTATGATATGCAAATTTTGTAACGGTAGTAAGGGTTCAAAAAGGAGAATTATTGGATTACTCGGTATGTCTTATGTAAACCAAAATCAGAGGGTGATATGAGTTTCCAAGTTTTTCATGCTTTCAATGAAGTAATGATTTCTAAGTAAGTGTGGTGTATCATAATTAACCCCTTCCCGACCCTCATGGCTCAATGCTTTAAAGCTAGATATTTCCCTAATAAGTGTGTCCTCCATGTGAATGTTGGGTATAACCCGAGTTTTAATTGGAAGAGCATTCATCACACCACTTGGGTTATTAAAAGAGTTAGTTGTTGTTGGAGGATTTGTAATGGCAATTATGTGAAAGTTGGGGAAGACAAATGTTTGGTTCATCAAAATGGCTTCAAAGTGTTCTCTCCTTGGAATACAACTTTTGTTGATAACACTTTCCTTAGTTTTGAGACAAAAAATTAATCAAATTCCAATAGTGGAGTCAAACCTTATGGACAAGTTAATGTGGTTATGTACTACAGATGGAACTATTCGATCAATTCGAGATGCAATGTGATTCGGGAGTGGGAAGTGTCGTATAGGCCTAGTTCATATAATCTTTCTAGCGAGAGGAATATATGGAAGAAGCTCTAGAAAATGAACATGCCTCTTAGAGTATTAACCTTTATATGGAGAATGATAAACGACGTTGTCCTCGTTAGAGAAAACTTGAAACACACGAGTGTGAATTGTCCCCGTCACATTAAGTCTATTGAGCATACTTTTTGGGATTGCGTTTGGGCAACCCGTATTAAATTTGGTTCCCCTCAATATTAATTTTGGTTGATATTCATTCTAAAGATTGAATTTCTAATTCTATTTTACATTCTAATAATAAAATATACATATTTATTCAGCAGAAAATAAATAAATCAATTGAATGTCATCCAATCGTTATATGGAGATGGACTACTTATGCGGAAATGAGTATTATTGATAGCGTTTCAGCAAGTGTACTGAATCGTTGCAAGTAATAATTAAAACGGTAGTACCGAGTGTCGAACTCAAGGATTGCGTTTTACTATCGAATTATATTTAATGACTGAAATTGAACAAAAAATTTCCAAATTGATTGAAATAATATTTGAAATTAACAACAGTAATAAAATTAATCTTTTATAATGAGAAAAATGTCAGGGATGAGTTTCACTTCGAATCCAACCTTGGTGTCTAATTTGATCCTTGTTATTGAATTCCTTTATTGAATTATTGCCGAATTCTCTTTATTATTCTTGCCCTAATGTCTTAGTGACAGAACCTTTAATTCCAAAGTAACCCCTAATTCCTTAGTAGATTTAAGATTATAATTAAGCATTACCGCATACAAATTATCTTGTAAATTATTGCTTTGCAACTAATTTAATTGGTTTCATGACCTGCACCTATGTCTAGACTACAAATTCATGAATTTCTCATCTCAAACATTCGTAAAGTCCACTTCCGTTTCAAAATACAAATCGTAGAACATTTTAATGTTGATCAAGCAATAAAAAGCATTAAGCACAAATATGAGAAAAATAATTCAATAAACTCATTCATATAACTAGAAATCAAATCATAAAAATAAGGGTTTCATCTTGTTACACTCATCCCTAACAAATAGGGTTTAATTACTCATGACAGAGATAAAAGAGATAAAAATTAGAGAAGAATTATAAGAAGGATTCATGAATGATTCTTGATAAAACTGCTTCAATGATGTTAGAAACGGCCGTCTTTGAGTTTCTATGCTATGGCACAAGTCTCCCAACTTCTCAAGAGTGAAAAAGATCCCTAAAACAGTAAAAATCTGCATTCTTATGGTTGCTGGTGTGCGTCGCACGCCCCAAGCGCGTTTGGGCAGTAGCAAATGCTGGAAAAAGTGCTTCAGGTGCGCTTGGGCGCGCTCCAAGCGCTCAACATCTGTTGTCCAGCGTATATTGCATTGTTCTCCTCTTTCGAGTCTGAATTTGGTTCTGGTGTCTTCATGAAAGTTGTAGCTATGGATCTT
>NC_021166.2:49721881-49749517 GCF_000331145.2 Cicer arietinum
ATAAATTACAAGTGATGCAAGTCAGAATTAGTGCAAGTTCTGAAGGGATAACACATGTCTAGATAATCACACAACAAAGAATTAAAGTGTTTAGACCCAAAAGCTCACAGCTAGGATAATAAGAAAGAGTATGAACTATCTAAATGATGCCAAACATGCTACTACAAAATTTATTTAATGACCAGTAAGACTTCGACAACCAAGGAGTAATCAACCATGCATGCATTAGTGAAACTTATCGAATTGAGCGATGATATGAGCAACGAAATAGAGTTTAAATTTCAAAATCCCAAACAGAAAACTTAAGATCAAATGCAAGTTGTTAATAATTCTTCATCATAGTGCACGTTTACACACAATTAGAAAGAAACAAATTAAAAAAAAAAAATAAGATTGCAAAAAAGTAAAAGTTACCTCTATCTGTGGGTTGCCTCCCACGAAGCGCTTCTTTAAAGTCATTAGCTTGACGCCTCAACTATTGTCAAGGTGGCATATATGATAGGAAGAACACATCATCCTTCTTTTTCTTTTTCTTTTTCTTTGGTAGAAATTTCATGAACTTAAGAAATAAAAAATGTTGCTTCCATGTCCTTCTCAACTGGACATTGATGAACAATGCATAGATTGAATCTCGAACTTTATCAATCTCTTCTTTTTTCTTTTCCTCATTCGTCTTTTCCTCTTGCTTATCTTCTTTTACCACAACAATGAAATTATCTTCAATCTTCAACTTCTCCTCCATCATCTCAAACTTAACCACTTGCTCAAATAACCTTTCACATTGACCTTCAAATCTTTCAATTGAAACCATATTATTCTTCATGAATTCAACCAAAACATCTATAATGTAAAAGTCTTTGTCATCTGATTCTTTGGATAAAATTTTTGGAGGTAGAATTTGTTCCCAATTGATCTTTTTAATGCAACGCTTGTCGTTTTCTGTGAGTTTGACAAAAGAATCTTCATATTCTACTAGTTCGGCAAGGTCATCAGCACAATTTCCATTCTTATGTGCTTCTCCGCAAAAGTCACACTTAAGAGGCTGCATCGGAGGGATCTGAGGGTGATATCTTAAAAATGTATAGCTCAAGATTTGTCCCTTAATCATGCGACATATACCAGATATAAGACAAGTATCACACTCTTCATATAATTGTAGTAGAATATCATCATTATAATCTTCCAAGCTCTACAGCGAATAGTTATCTCAAACAAAGAAGAGACAAACCACTAGACATAACATTAGCAAGTTCAACAAAAAAAAAAACATAAAATAAAATAAAATCAAAAACTTTATTGCAGAGCAAAAAATTTCAATTAAGTAAATAAATTAAACTCAATAGTGATATGGCAATCCCCGGCAACGGCGCCAAAAACTTGATTGTGTTTCAGCAAGTGTACTGAATCGTTGCAAGTAATAATTAAAATGGTAGTACCGAGTGTCGAACTCAAGGATTGCATTTTACTATCGAATTATATTTAATTACTGAAATTGAACAAAAAGTTTCCAAATTGATTGAAATAATATTTGAAATTAACAACAATAATAAAATTGATCTTTTATAATGAGAAAAATGTCAGGGATGAGTTTCACTTCGAATCCAACCTTGGTGTCTAATTTGATCCTTGTTATTGAATTCCTTTATTGAATTATTACTGAATTCTCTTTATTATTCTTGCCCTAATGTCTTAGTGATAGAACCTTTAATTCCAAAGTAACCCCTAATTCCTTAGTAGATTTAAGATTAGAATTAAGCATTACCGTATAGAAATTCTCTTGTAAATTATTGCTTCGCAACTAATTTAATTGGTTTCATGACCTACACCTATGTCTAGACTACAAATTCTTGAATTTCTCATCTCAAGAATTCGTAAAGTCCACTTCCGTTTCAAAATACAAATCGTAGAACATTTTAATGTTGATCAAGCAATAAAAAGCATTAAGCACAAATATGAGTTTCTATGCTAGGGCACAAGTCTCCCAACTTCCCAAGAGTGAAAAAGATCCCTAAAACAGTAAAAATCTGCGTTCTTATGGTTGCTGGTGTGCGTCGCACGCCCCAGGCGCGTTTGGGCAGTAGCAAATGCTGGAAAAAGCGTTTTAGGTGCGCTTGGGCGTGCTCCAAGCGCTCAACATCTGTTGTCCAGCGTATATTGCATTGTTCTCCTCTTTCGAGTCTGTATTTGGTTCCAATGTCTTCATGAAAGTTGTAGTTATGGATCGTAGCTTTTATTTGCACTTGGTTTGACTCCAATTGGACATCTACAACTCCAGAAATGGCTGAAATACTCTACATATGTCATGTTAATTTCTCACCAAAATTCAGCACTGTACTAAAACAAAGTAACAACGCAAAACTCCGAAAAATCTCTACTTAATCAACGAAATAAGAACATAAACATTTTATTAAATCAAAGAAATAAAATTAACAAAATATATCAAATAATTCCTTAATTTAACTAATGATTGAAGATAAATAAGACTAAAACAGTGGAAAAATATGCATATGATGAAGAGTCATCAATTATCTCATCATGTGGAGCATCAACTCATCTAGTATGGGGTACAAGACTCATCTGTGTAAAGTTTAAAACTCATTTAATGTGTTATATGGAGCACGTAGCTCATTCAGGTAAAAAATTGTGGGGTCAGAGACCCATCCATATGGAGCATAAACTAATATCAAATCATATACAATAAAAATAATTTATTTTTAACAATTATCTTCATAAAATCTTATTTAGACTATGATATTTCATTTAAATATACAATAACAACAATCATTTAAGAACACGTAATAGAACAATCTCTTAAAGAATAAATATTCAAACAATCATAAAAAATGACAATTCAACAAACAAAATAGCAAGTAAATCAATTCATAATCAAATATTGTATTTCATAAAATCAAAATGTTAACATAGTTAGGTTTTGGATAAAACATATTTAAAAAAAATACTATTAAAAAATATGTAACTATTTTTCATCTTAAATTCTCAAAATAAATGTACCATAAAAGGGTTAAATTGCTCATCCATTAAATTAAAGTTGAATTAAAATTGATCAAATACTTATTTGATTAATTTACTCGTTTTCTATATTTTTTTTATATAGGTGATCGTATAATCTATTTTTTGTTTGAGATTGTGTTGAAGTGTAATTTTAGTGTCAAACTAATACTATCTATATGTAACATTTAAACTCCTAAGAATTTCATTATTTAAATCATTTAGTGTGTAGTATAATAATAGGTAATGATGGGCTTGTTTGTTACACTATGAGCACATGTAAAAGAACAAATAAAACAATTCCCTTCAAGTAGCGTGAATCAATTTAAAATTCTATCTTAGACTCGTATTTATCAGGTTATAAAATCTACCTATTTAAAATAATCTTTAGTATAAAATTATAATAACAATAATAATTATAATCTATAGTTTAAAATTTAAAATTTAAAATTTAAAATTTAAAATTTAAAATTTAAAATTTAAAATTTAAAATTCTAATTATTTCTAATTTATAGTTTTATGTTACAAGGTGTGGACTGCATGAGCTACATAAAGTATTCGAGTGTTTGGTATAGCTATGAAGAGCACGGTGCAAAACCCGAATCACAACCAAGCTACCACTGATGTTCACTCCACCGCTTGGAGTCCTCCTCCTAGAAACTGGTTCAAAGCAAGCTAAATAATAGCAACATCGTTAATATCTCTTCAATACTTAATTCCAAGATCACCTTCATTACTAATTTTATGTTAGGCAACACTAACCAATTTTCTATGCTCAATATTGTCATATCAAGTGAAGTTCCTAATCCATTTGTTCACATCCTTGAGAGGAGAATAAATCATGTGGAATCTAAAAATCAGCATGCCATGAATGAGACTTTTCACGAATTGAATTCTAACTGCCATAGAGATGAGACAGGGTTTCCAAGTTGCAAGTTTAGTCTTGATTCAATCAACAATTAATTGTCAATGAACAACTTTAGGCATTTCCTTGAAAATATGTATTTCAAGATAGGTGAAAAGGATAAAGCCAATAGAAAACCCAAACAAAATAGTCAATGTATTATGTCTTATAATAGAAATAGAGCCAATGTAAATGGTAGATTTATTAGGATTGATTTGTTGACTAGTTATATTAGCATATCTATGAAAAACACTTTATAGGTTATTAACATTGGAATCACTATATACCTACTTTAAATAGCTTCTGGAATAAGACAAATGCAATAACTAATATACCTACCTTAAATTAAACTCTTTTGATGATGAAAGGTGATATTATGCATAGTAGTTGACAATGCAATGGTCTTTATTCTTTAATGATCCATTTTACTAGGATTGACAATGTTAGGAATAAACACAACAACATTGGGATTTATAATTAGGAAGAATCCAATCTTGGACAGATAATTGGAGAACAACTTGCAAAACATCATGACCCATTACATCCAAAAACTTTTGAAAGAAATAAGCACAAAAACCATAAAGCATAAATCCTTGTTTGGATTCATGACAAAAGCAACATTTTTAACTTCTTCAAAGCTATGTAGATTAGTAAGCATAATATTCATAGAATTACAAGATGAGAGAATGTGTCTTCAATCAAACCATTATCCACACAACCATTGTTAGAATTGAAGATATCTTCAAAATAGGGAACACATATGGCTTATATATCTGAAGGGTCCTAAATTAAGACATCGTTATGAATAATGCAAGTAATAGTCTTGTAGGCATATCCAATTTTAGCGATTTTATGAAAGAAAACAATGCTCCTTTTATCATCTAAATACCATTTAATATTAGCTTTCTGATACCTATATTTCTCCTCCAAATTAAGAGTTTTATTCACTTCCATTTGTACTTGTCGCTCCTCATTCAATAAATCATCTAAGGGATCGAGATAATCAATATTATTTTGAATGTTATCCAGATTTATAAATGCAGCTTGAACTCTATGAAGGAGGTTACCAAAAACTTCCTTATTCCAAATTTTAAGCTTGGATTTAAGAAACTTTATATTTTTTAAGCACAAATATGGGCTGACCTATAACTTGCTCCTTCCAATTATTTTTTGCTACATTGAAACAATCATGATGTGAAGCCCACATCATTATAAATTTAAATGAAGATATGTGTCTAAATTCATCGATATGAAACTTCAGCATGATAGGATAATGATCAAAACTATATTTGATGAGAGTGAGGCCAGAGCTAAGATTCCAAGAATCCAATCATCTAAAATTGCAAACCACAATGTCTCATTTCTTTTCAATATGAGCTCGACATCTTCTACCATTAGACCAAGTGCATTGTGCAACATTATTGAGCAGATGAATTATAGATTTACAATTGGTCCAATTTTGAAAATTCTCCACAAGCATCCTAAAATGGGAGCAATATCCTTTATACCCATGAGCTCCAAACATAGTATTTAAACTGCCAATGAAAGACCAAGGAAGATTATAATTACTTCGATTATTTGTAATATGAGACCACAAATATCTCATAACAATGTAATTTGACGACATATACACAACAATCATACCAAAATCCATACAATTATGTTGTAAGGTAAAAGAAATATGTTGATTCGAACTGCTAATAATGCGAGGGTCAAGTTGAAAAAAACATAGATGATGATGACATAGAATGCATAACCAAGGAAGAAAGTCTAGAGGATATTCAAGGTCTTGGAACCCCAATGACAAGAGCAAGGTCAAAGAAGGCGAAGAAGGTTCTAAATAACTTGATAACCACTTTATTTGAAGCAAGTACAATTCATGAAGAATTGAAGCCCAAGGTAGTCAATTACTTAACCCAAATTGAAGAAGTTAAGGAATGAAGGCGGCATCTATGTGTTATCAAATTTTAATATTAGTTTTAATTAAAGTAATAGACTGAACTAATAAGAAATTTGGGTGTGACTGTAAAAATTTCAGTTGAGCCAAATTTAGAGAACTTTTTAGGAGTTGCCATTATAAAAGGCAAACCCTTATTTTTTTTAAAGCATATTTTGAATATTATTTTTGTGAGGCTTTTCTCTCTAGAGTTCTTGAAAGAATTCATCTGTTAATCCTTGTGGCGTTCTTTTTGGTTTATCAATCCTTAGATTGTGGCGCCATTTTGTTCTTGGTTTCTTTGCTGAATAATAATTTGGAGTTTCCTTTACATCAAACCCCAATATTTCAATTCTATCAATTTTCGTGTTCAGTAACCTGCGTTCATAACTCGAGTTCTATATACTTGTTTTCGGTGATTCAACAGCCTAATTCATGTTTCAGAACATCATCCTTCACCTCGTTTTTGAATCGCCCGATTTGGAGTTTCGTAGCGCCGTTTACCGCATTCTACAGCTATACCCGATTTTTGAATCAAATCTGTAAGTTTCCGACTTAAAACGATCCTTAAAGTGAACCATGACTAATAAGATCATATCATTTGGTACCAGAGCTTGTCTCTAGGTTTGGAATTGAGGAAAATTTTGTTTATGCATTTTTTTTTTGTGAAACCTAAATTTCTGGTTGTGTTGTTTTGTTGAATTATTGTTCTTAGTTAATTGGTGTGTTGCTGCTACTTGAAAAAAAAATACAAAAAAAAAAGTATTGTTAAAAGTAGTGCACACTACCTGTTTGACAAAATTCCTTAGATTAATTTTCCAATCACATTACTACTGCTTTGTGTTACTCTAAAGTCTTCATATTGATTTTTTGGGTTCAAATATTAAAGTTCTTTTTGATTCAATTAAGAACTTGAAGAGAGCAATTGATTGGAAAAAAGAAAGAGGGATTTATTATAAAAAAAAAAAAAAAGCCAAATTGAGTGAAACACGAGTGACAAAGTCAAGAGTGTAAACACGTTCATATTGATTTTTTGGGTTCAAATATTAAAGTTCTTTTTGATTCAATTAAGAACTTGAAGAGAGCAATTGATTGGAAAAAAGAAAGAGGGATTTATTATAAAAAAAAAAAAAAAAGCCAAATTGAGTGAAACACGAGTGACAAAGTCAAGAGTGTAAACACGTGAGTTGTGTGGTGAGGTCCTTTATTTTTTTCACGTTACTTGTTTTCTTTCTTTTGTTTAAAATATAGCAGGAATATGTGGCGATGATAACCCTCCTCCAGGAGGAAACAACAGATTGTTAGTGGAGGCTATAACGGCTCAAATGCAAAGAATGTTGAGGGAACACACTGAAGATTTACATGCTAGAATTGAACAGTTAGAAAATCAAGAAAATCATGGTGATGGTGGAGGTAGAATGAGGAGAAGAGAAGTTGAAGGTGGTGGTAGAGGAGATAGAATAGAGGGAGTGAAGCTCAAAATACCATCGTTTCAAGGAAAAAGTGATCTGGAGGCCTACCTTGAGTGGGAGATAAAAATTGAACAACTCTTTTCATGCAATAATTACACGGCAGAGAAGAAGGTAAGGGTGGCATCCATGGAATTTACTGATTATGCACTCATTTGGTCGGACCAATTACAAAAAGAAAGAGTGAGGTGTGAAGAACCAATGGTGGATACTTGGGTGGAGATGAAGAGGTTAATGTGGAAGAGGTTTGTTCCTTCTTACTATCATAGAGACCTTCACAGTAAGCTTCAAAGGCTCACACAAGGTAGCAAAAGTGTGGATGATTATTATAAGGAGATGGAGGTGTATTTAATTAGGGCAAATATTAGTGAAGATAGGGAACTTCTATGGCACGTTTCTTACAGGGGTTGAATAGTGATATAAGTGATGTTGTGGAATTACAAAATTATGTGGAGTTGGAGGACTTAGTGCATCAAGCTACTAAGGTAGAACAACAACTGAAAAGAAAAGGTGTCAGAAAGAATTCTTCTAACTTTAACTCCTATAATTGGAAGGAAAGAAATAAGAAGGAAATAAGTACTTCATCAAACACATCCATGGTTGCACCTCAGAGAATTCAAAATAAATTCAATGATGCTCCTAAAAAGACAAAAAGTAGTGAAATTAAATGTTTCAAATGCTTGGGAAGAGGTCACATAGCTTTTGAATGTCCAACTAAGAAAAACCATGTTGCTTAAGGAGAATGGAGATATTTCTAACGAATCATCTTCTGAATAAGCTACATCTAGTGATGAAGAGAATGAGGAAGAAGTTGCTGAGGGAGGAGACTTGTTTATGGTTAGAAGAATGTTGGGCAGCCAATCAAGAGACTTGGATGAAATACAAAGGAAGAATATTTTTCATACTCGATGTCTCATCCAAGGTAAGTTATGTTCTTTAATTATAGATGGAGGAAGCTGCACTAATGTTGCAAGTGCAAGAATGGTATCAAAAATGAACTTGGTGACTAAACCCCATCAAGAACCATACAAACTTCAATGGCTTAGTGAGGAAGGCGAGCAAATTGTGAGTCAGCAGGTGGAAGTGAATTTTTCTATTGGGAAGTATAAGGATACAGTTATATGTGATGTAGTTCCGAAGGAGGCTTGTCATTTACTTCTTGGAAGGCCATGGCAGTATGATAAGAAAAGCAACCATGATGGTTATACAAATAAGTTCTCTTTTATACATAAAGAACGCAAAATTACTCTTGATCCTTTGTCTCTAAGAGAGGTTGGTGAGGATAAATCCAAAATGAGAGAGAAAAGAAAAAGAAAGTGAAGAGAAAGAGAGAAAGGAAAAAAAGAGTCAAAAGAAAGAGGGAAAAGAAAAAGAGAATGAAAGGAAAGAGAGAAAAACACAAAATTTGTTCATAAAAAAAAAGAGGTTTAAAAGGCTATGCAATTAAAAAACCAATGTTATTGCTTTTAAGCAAGGAGAGTGACTTAAAGGTTGCAGATCTTACCAATTCTTTTCCTAGTGAAGTTGTTTCTTTGTTGCAGGATTTTGAAGATGTAATTCCCAAAGAGGTTCCTTAAGGCCTACCACCTATAAGAGGTATAGAACATCAAATTGATCTCATTCCAGGTGTTTCATTGCCCAACAGGCCAAAATATAGAGCTAACCCCCAAGAGACCCAAGAAATCCAAAGGCAAGTTGAAGACTTGATGCAAAAGGAATGGGTGCAAGAGAGCTTAAGTCCATGTGCAGTCCCCGTTATTCTTGTACCTAAGAAAGATGGAACTTGGAGGATGTGCACTGATTGTAGAGCCATCAATAATATCACGGTAAAATATAAATATCCCATTCCTAGATTAGATGATTTGTTGGATGAATTGAATGGTGCTTGTGTGTTTTCAAAAATTGATCTTAAAAGTGGATATCATTAAATTAGGATTAGAGAAGAAGATGAATGGAACACATCCTTTAAAACAAAATATGGTTTGTATGAATGGTTAGTCATGCCCTTTGGACTAACAAATGCGTCTAATACTTTCATGAGGTTGATGAACCGTGTATTAAAGGAGTTTATAGGGAAATTTGTTGTGGTCTACTTTGATGACATTTTGATTTATAACAAATCTTACGATGATCATCTTTTGCATTTGAGAAGTGTGTTGGAAGCTCTTAGGCGTGAGAAATTGTATGCAAACATGGAAAAATGTGTTTTATATACTAATCACGTAGTTTTTCTTGGTTTTGTTATTAGCTCACAGGGAGTGCAGGTTGATCAAGAAAGGGTGAAAGCTATTCAGGAGTAGCCAACTCCTAAGAATGCTAACGAGGTACGAAGCTTTCATGGCTTAGCTAGTTTCTATAGGAGGTTTGTTAAAGATTTTAGTACATTAGTTGCACCTTTAAATGAAGTGATTAAAAAGAATGTGGGATTTAAATGGGGTGAAAAACAAGAGCAAGCATTTGCTACCCTCAAAGAAAAATTGACTCATGCACCTATTCTTTCATTGCCTAATTTCTTTAAATCTTTTGAAATTGAATGTGATGCATCAAATGTGGGGATATGGGCTGTTTTGATGCAAGAGGGGCATCCCATTGCTTATTTTAGTGAGAAACTTAATGGTGCTGCCCTTAATTACCCTACATATGATAAAGAATTATATGCATTAGTGAGAACACTACAAACATGGCAGCACTATCTTTTACCAAAGGAATTTGTAATACATAGTGGTCACGAATCATTGAAGTATTTAAAGAGCCAAGGTAAGCTCAACAAGAGACATGCCAAGTGGGTTGAATTTCTTGAGCAATTTCAGTACATGATCAAGCATAAAAAAGGTAAGTCAAATGTTATTGATGATGCACTTTCAAGAAGGTATGTTTTGTTCTCTACTCTTGAAACTAAGTTTATTGGTTTTGAGGTAATTAAGGAATTGTATGAAGATGATCCCGAATTTTCTCAAATATATAAATCTTGTGTGCATGCTGCCCAAAATGGGTATTTTAAGAATAATGACTATTTATGGTTTTAACCTTTTGAAATTGTTTATGGTTTTAACCCTCTCACCCTCTTGATTTAATATCTTTGCCAAATAATTCTATTCTAATTTATAAGGATGGGAATGCTAAGGCTGAATATGTTCGAAAATTACATGAGAAGGTAAAGACACAAATTAAGAAGAAAGTGGATAGCTATGCTCAACAAGCTAATAAAGGAAGGAAAAAGGTTGTGTTTGAACCTGGTGATTGGATTTGGGTTCATTTAAGGAAGGAAAGGTTTCTTTGTCAAAGGAAATCTAAGCTTCAACCAAGGGGAGATGAACCTTTTCAAGTGCTGTCCAAAATTAATGATAAGGCCTACAAAATAGATCTTCCAGGTGAGTATGGTGTTAGTCCTACTTTTAATGTGGCTGATTTGTCTCTTTATGATGCAAATGAAGAAGATTGCAATTTGAGGGAAAATTCAGTTCAAGAAGGTGGGAATGAAGATGACATAAAATGCATAACCAAGGAAGAAAGCCTAGAGGATATTCAAGGTCTTGGAACCCCAATGACAAGAGCAAGGTCAAAGAAGGCGAAGAAGGTTCTAAATAACTTGATAACCACTTTATTTGAAGCAAGTACAACTCATGAAGAATTAAAACCCAAGATAGTCAATTGCTTAACCCAAATTGAAGAAGTTAAGGAATGAAGGCGGCATCTATGTGTTATCAAATTTTAATATTAGTTTTAATTAAAGTAATATATTGAATTAATAAGAAATTTGGGTGTAACTGTAAAAATTTCAGTTGAGCCAAATTTAGAGAACTTTTTAGGAGTTGCCATTATAAAAGGCAAACCCTTATTTTTTTAAGGCAGATTTTGAATATTATTTTTGTGAGGTTTTGCTCTCTAGAGTTCTTGAAAGAATTCATCTTGAACTTATCAAGGTTGTTAAACCTTATGGCGTTGTTTTTGGTTTATCAATACTTAGATTGTGGCGCCATTTTGTTCTTGGTTTCTTTGCTGAATAATAATTTGGAGTTTCCTTTACATCAAACCCTAATATTCCAATTCTATCAATTTTTGTGTTCAGTAACCTGCGTTCATAACTCGAGTTCTATATACTTGTTTTCGGTGATTCAACAACCTTATTCGTGTTTCAAAATGTCATCCTTCATCTCGTTTTGGAATCGCCCGATTCGGAGTTGCGTAGCGCCGTTTACCGCATTCTACAACTATATGCGATTTTTGACTCAAATATGTAAGTTTCCGACCTAGAACGATCCTTAAAGTGAACCATGACTAATAGGATCATATCAATAGACCCCAAAGGTTATGAAGTAAATTGTTCATATAATTAACTTAAAAAGCTTGTAATGCAAGTTATGTATGATACACGTAGGAGTATCATTAAAATTCATCCAAGGTTCAGCTATAAAGAAAAGACCAGGTTTATTTTGAGCACATAACCTTTTGAAGGTATATCTTGGCGGAGAAATTGCCATACCGCTAATATCCTATAAGATGCACTTCATTTGGATTGGTTCTTAGAACCTACCCTAGCATAGGTGCCTTTGTTTTAAGATTTTTTTAGCTGTTTGTCTTTGTCTAGCCTATTTCATTTTAGACAACAAAATTTCAAAATGATAATCAACCACCTCAATCATGTCAACCCAATTAGAGATTAAAGTCTCGATATCATTATGCACAACCTTAGGAACATTGACATAAGAAGTTTGAAACAAATTCCTTCACTTCCAATTTCTTTTGACATTAGGATCTTCAATCTCAATTTCTTCATCCACTTGTTTGTCATCCACTTATTCGTCATCCTCAAAATTAAGTTGGGTTTCCATAACACTTCCATCCTTGTCTGCATACTAGTCATCATGACTATGCAAATTTGGAGAATCTTCAATATTAATAACAATGACATTGCCTGCACTAGCTTCCTGCCTATGCAAATCTTCATTGTTGTTATTAGAATGATCATCATAATAATCTTGATTATCCTCCTTTTCAACCATTTCAACCATTAGGACTCGAATTAATATGATCAATATCTTGCTAATTATCTTCACCGGTAGTGCGATTATCTTTGCTAGCAATATGATTATCCTTGATAGGAATGAAGATCAACCTCTTCTTCTTTTTCCCTCAATTGTCTAAGAGATCCTTTTCCTTTTTCTTATTATCAACTTGAGCTTTTTTGCAAGAAATAATTGAATGGACAATGTGCTTGTAGTAGTTACAAAAATCTATTAGTTTCTTATAAAGGTCAAAAGACTTGTCAAATATTGATTTATTAGTAGCATTATCCAAGCAAATAGGTTGATCTAAATTGCTATCAATGGAAAATATGATCTTGGGGTGCCAATGCTCTTGTGTTAAACCAATAATACGAACCAAAACCTAAAAGGTTGCCTGATATTGATGATTGGGGTTAAAGTCATGAGTCAACGTGAAGAGTTTCAAATATTCAAGATTAATATTCCACGTACTAATTGAATGAACACTTCTAAGATCTTCAAGGACGAGAAAGAGAACTCATAATATTCATTATCAAGTGAGATTAAACCTCACTTATCCAAATATTTCCATAACTCAATGAATTTGGCGGCAATTCTTTAATTCTCAATAGTGTTATGCCTTTTTGTCCAAATCATTTGACCATGAAGCTTGTTTTTACATGCCTCAAGATCTGCAACATCCTCTTAAGGAATATTGATCGTTATTTTGTTCACCTTTTACGCAAGAACGTGGTAACTAACTTATCAAAATAGTGTTGTGACTTTGAGAAGGATTGAGGCAGAGCCATGGCAACGCTCTAAGTGCCATATGTTAGCTTGTACTCGATGAAAGCAACTGCATGATGGTAATCGGTCCAACCAAACAACCAAATTGAGAAAAAAATTCAAACGACACATAAACAAAAAGGTTACAACAAGGAGAATTCGAATACAAACCAAACCAGATCAAATTAAAATCACCAGAAACTCAAACATATTTTAGACTCCAAATCTACAAAACAGAATAGAACAACGACATCGAAACAAATAGCCAAATCCACGATTGAACCATCACAAATGCAGCAGCAAAACCATTAGCCACAAACTAGCACAAACTAAGGCCAATAACCACGTATGAACTAGAAACATGGCTGCGAGAAGAAGCTCAACTAGAGCAAAACCATAACTCAAAGACATCAAAACTAGAACGCGATGACAAAACCCGAACAAGAACACAAAATGCACAAACGCAAAACGTGAATCTAAGAAATTACAATAAAATCATCTATAAAATTTCAATTTTAACTGGTAAAATTATTTATTTCTATAATATAATTAATAAGATATAAATAATATAAGTAATTAATATATTTAAATATTTTTGAATCATATGGTTATATATGATGTAATTTAATATATCAAATTTTAAAATAGTAAAATCAACTTTGTCATTAAAAAAAAAAAAATTAAAATTAAGGAAACAAGAAAAACTTAAGGCATATAAATAATTCCTGCTCCAATTTGCAAGTCGTATTATGGTTTTGGGGCTTCTTCTTTTTGTTCTCTTCGTTCCAAAAAACGGGAAGCGATTCATCGATTACTCCTCTCTGGTTCGCCATCATCCTTCTTCTTCTTTCGATTCATCACCGATTGGATCCAATTTCGCACACAAATATTATTAGGTTAGTCCCCCGTACTTCTGCTACCAACGTTGTTTTGTTTTTAATCGCTTTTTTATTTGTAGCTTTTTTCTTCTTCAGCTAATTGGTTATCACTTGATGTAATTCTATTGAAGGGGATTAAGGGTTGTGAAATTGGACTCTATTAGGGCTTGTATCTTGGGATCATTTGGTTCGATTAGATTGGGGATTTGTTCGATTAGATTAGGGATTTGACTATTTGAATGTTGTTGTATTGATACTTTAGACCCTAAATTTCTTTGTTGATAGCTTTTTCTATAGGATTTCTCGGTGTACAAGATCTGAATTTTGTTTGGTATTATGGTTTTGTACAGATTCTTATGCTTTATACTTAATTTTTGGGTATAGATAAATTATGATGTTCACAGCGATGTAGGTTAAGAAAAAGGAGTATATATATATATATATATATATATATTTTATCATGAAGTAGCCATAATATAGCAACATTGAGTGTTCAACCCCCACGGCTAGCGTGAGGACCTCTTTGGTGGTGATATGTAAGTACCTCTTGTTAGCGCCCTATGAGCTCTGAGGTCTTCCCTGGTGGTCCCCCGGACCCAACTCACCTAAACTTTTTATTATATAAAAAAAAATAGCAACGTTGAGTAGGTTAATTGTTGTGGAAACTATGCATATTCCAGCTGTGGTATTGTGTTTCATTATCAATAATGGGTTAATAAGAGGGTTAACTAGAACTTTGGAGCATTGCCATTTTACAGTTTTGCTTATGAACTTGGATTCTAAGCAGGGTTTTCTTTTTAATTTGACAGGTATGAAACTTCAAATGTTGGGAGGGAATTAGAAAGAAGATGTTCTTAGACTATTCTTCTACGGATTATCTTTATTTCAAAATCTTATTTTGTGTCTCATCTTTTACTTTGTCTCCATTTGGATTTGGATGCTTCTTGCCTGCATAGTGACTGGCAGAAGCATTGAATGTCTGTCATGGAAATTCAGATCAATAAACAATTGAAATCTATTATATTTTGAACAAAGGGGAGTTTTTAATTATTGTTTCCTATATTTCTTTTTCTGCAAAGTCTTGCCTCTTGTCAATAAGGTTTTTGAACTGGAATGTGGTTTCTTCTTTGTAGCATTTGTTAGTTTGATGCAAGAATTAGTATGGCGATTTCATTTAGTGGAGTCTCTTTTCAATATTTTTAATTCAATGGCTTTTATGTCTTTAGTCCATGTTTTATCATTTATGAATGATTTGTGGCGAGGTTTTTTTCTTAATGATGATGTCTGGTTCGGTGTTCGTGTGACCTCTTTTATTTTTAGTACATAAATAAATATACAACACTATTAACTCTTTGAAGTTTTAAATGACACCATATATTAGATAGAAAGAAACAATGACTTTAAATTTAACTGTATCATCTAAAAGGCTCTGTAGCTTGCTTGTCAAACAGTGAGTTCCTGTAAGCTACATTATTCAGTTTGGCCATTAGCTGATGGACAAGGGACAACCTCCTACCCTCTTTGTCAATGATGGTTCATTCATGGAGAGGTTCAAGCAGCTTCAACAAGAGCAGGAGAGAGGGAAACATGCCAAAACAGAGGACTCCAAACCAACTAAAGTTGTTTCAGGACCTCTGACTCCTAAACCCTCCACTAGTAAGGCTAATGATGCAAAGAAATCTTCTCAGGGTGGTTCCAGTGGCAAACTTGCTTTCAGCTTGAAACAAAAGTCAAAGCTAGCACCGCCCCCTGTTAAGTTGGCAGATGATGATGAAGAAGAAACAGATGCTGGGTATGTTTCAAATGATGCACCGTCAAAACGGCAAAAGTTGGGTCAGGATGAAGGGATTGAGCAATCATCAAGACAACTTGATGTTGGTAATTACTTCTCACACAAATTATATGTAGATAGTTGGTATTCTATTTCCATCAAGGTTAGGATTTGTGTGAACTATCCAGTCAAATTGTTACGTAATTGTTCTATGATCTTATTATGATTGGTTATGCTATGCCAAGCCTATCTTTGTGTTGCTATTTTTTCGTTCAAAATCCTAACCATTTAGTGATAATTTTTTTTTTTGTTAATGCATGCCATACACTGTATTTCTAACTTACAGATAGCTGTGGCTTTTTGTCCATTCAATATGCCTCAGATGCTATCTACTTTCTTATTTTGTTTCCTGCTTCTTGTTTCACGCTGATTTCTTTTTCATCTCAGTTTATGTAACCTATATTTTTCTTTGCCTTGAATGGGAACACAATCAATGCATTTCTTGTTCTCTTTGCATCTTTGCAATCCTTTTTCTCCTTAATGTCAATCTCCTCGTTAATAAATTTTATTCCTTCAATACAATGTTTTTCACATAAGGATGGAAGGAGGACATAAGTGTATGAATTTCAAATAGAAGCTTATTTGTCACACTGATCCCTTGGATCATAAAAAGTAAGTAGAGAGTCGTTCAATGAGTTCCTCTTCGGTGTATTTGTGATGCATGTCGTGAACATTTTCTTGAGGTATTTAGTTGACAGAAAATCAAAGTTTGTTGCCTCAACCAGAGGCATACAGTTACGTTCACACTATATATTTTTACCTTTTTCTTCTCTTAAAAAATAGAGTCCTCCTCTAAGTTAAGCTCAGTTTCATTATTGAAGAAGTTATCTCCGTATATTCCTTCTTTGCTAACCGAAATGACATTCAGCAAAGAGCAGAAAACGTACATTTGATAAAGAGGAGAAAACGTCTTTTGAATATTTTGTGTCATGAATGCAGCTTATTCCTCAAGTATCTATCAAGAATGGTGTATTGGCACGCGTGCTACAAGAGTAATTTCCATTCCCTTGTTCATGCTCTAGGTATTAATCAGTTTTATAAGTGATATGCAGCACCTCCTCCCCCAAGTGATCCTACAGTGAAGAAAGTTGCTGACAAACTTGCAAGTTTTGTGGCTAAAAATGGAAGGCCATTTGAGGATGTTACACGGCAAAAAAACCCTGGGGATACACCTTTCAAGTAATTTTGGAGTTAACTCATGACCGTATTGCAATGATATTTTGCTTATGATTTGTAATTTCATACTGAATATGTGGTGTTTGTTTTATCATGCAGGTTTTTATTCGATGTTAAATGTTCTGACTATAAATATTATGAACATCGGCTTGCTCAAGAGGAGAAGGACCTTTCACAGTCCAAGGAATCACAGGCAAATCCAAATGGTTAGTGTTACCTATTATATCCATCATGTTTTCTTCATTGGCTGCAATGCTATGTTTTATATGCTGGGTGTTTGGCTGGCTGCCATGATAGGATCTTACAACACTGTCCATGCTTCATTCACCAATCAGTGTGTAGATACGAGAAGTTTTGTCATGGTCATGGTTGTACTCTGGGGTTATATTTTGTGATTAGGATTCTGGCCCTCATTCCTGTTATATGCTTTCACTTTATGGTTCACTTGGTTTTATCTATCTTGGCTTGTAATGTTGAACAATTTAAACCTCAGCAGGGACAAGCTTTCCATCTTCCAGACCAACAAATGTTCCTCAGAGATCATCCCAGCAGCATTCAACTTACCAAATCCCTGCTTCTGCTTTATATGATAGTGGTGAAGTGCCAAGGGCTTCTGGATCTTCATTTCAAGCACTATCAGTTGGAAGCTCGGGTAAGGGATACTTATACCGCATGGCAGTTTTGGTTATGTAGTTGTCTTGGATTATGCCTTTTTGGTTGGTATTTATCTGTCATTATGCTGATGTCAAAGGATTAGTGGATGGAAATCATATTTTTTTTGTTCAACCACATTTTACTATTTCCAAACAAAAGATCTGAATGTGTAGAACTCAGGTGTCAAAAACCTCGTAATTTGTATGCAACTTTTTATTGATGCTTGCATTTTGTATATCTGTTTAGATGAGTCCGGTGGATCATCAAATGCTAGCTCTTTAGCGCTAATGGAGTTTTACATGAAGAAAGCCGCACAGGAAGAAAAGTTTAAACAACCTAAGCATTCAAAAGATGAGATGCCCCCTCCTCCTTCTCTTCAAGGTTCGAATTTTGATTCTGATTATTACTTGGTGTTTCTTGGACTTGCATTCATTTTAGTCGAACAGTTTCAATTGTGAACTTTCTTTTACGGAATAAATAATAATAATCTCATCTTGAGCACAGCTTCATCAGCAGGGAAAAAAGGCCATCACATGGGTGATTATATTCCTCAGCAAGAACTTGAAAAGTTTTTGGCTAGCTGTAACGACGCAGCAGCAATGAAAGCTGCAAAAGAGGCTGCAGAGAAAGCCAAAATTCAGGCTGATAATGTGGGCCACAGGCTTTTACAAAAAATGGGTTGGAAAGAAGGTGCTGAATACTACTTCAAGTCTTTTTCCTTTTTCAAGTTGATGAATGCATTTTATGATAACATACTAATATGTTTAAGAGAATCCAACTCAAGCTCTAACTGTTGTATCATGATGTGAAATGCAACTTCATGTTTTTCCTTATTACAATAATTTCTTCTTGTATATCTCTTAAAAATTGTTACTGAATGATGTCATTTATATACTTGTCATTTCTTTCTTGTGCTGACAATCATGATAATCTTATTTCCAGGTGAGGGTCTAGGTAGCTCCAGGAAGGGTATTGCAGATCCTATCATGGCAGGCAATGTTAAGAAAGATAACTTGGGGGTAGGTGCTGTCCAACCTGGGGAGGTGACTCCTGAGGATGACATCTATGAGCAGTACAAAAAGCGGATGATGCTTGGCTACCGTCACAGACCCAATCCTCTGGTAAATTACCCCTTTTATTATGAACTGTTTTGCACGGATGTCTTGAGTTACTATATAAGCGGTTTTCATGTTGCGGCTGTGTTTGTTTTTTGTTTTTACAGAACAATCCTCGCAAGGCTTACTACTGAATAAACAACACACGAAACCTTATGCCAAATTTATTATGCGGAAACTAGCCCTTTTAATGTTTAGATGGGCTGCTGCGGTGGTATCTGGATTTTGTGAACATTTGTGCTTTATAGCTGGTTTTTACGTTTTTGGAACATCAGATTTTTCTTTTTCATTTTGTGAGGGAGAGGCGTGGTTCTTTATTTCTACCATCACATGTTTAGTTAACAAAGAATAATGGTTTTACCTTTTTAGCTTTTGGAATGTGTTATTTATTATTATACTGGCTCCATAGTTCATGAAAGATTGTTCAACCCACGGGACTTGCTGTTGCTTTGTGCTTGTGCTATTCTTGATTGCGCCGACATTTTGGGAAGCAGTTTTTTTAAGATTGGTGTGTATTTCAGAATAATATGTAACAACAGTTTAAAAGAATTGCTTTTGTTTAAATAATGGAGCAAATTTATAACTTTAGAATTGTTAAATTTTTCTCATTGTGGAATATAAAAATTTTATTTCTCAATTATTCTTCACAATAGTTTAAGAATTGAATATTTGAGTGATATTTTTTGTCAAAAAAAATAAGATTTGCCTCAATCATGATTCTGAGACTGCGATAAATTTGAACTAGCCAGGAGCAGCTTGAGTTAATTTTGGAATGATTTTCTTTCAAATTGTTTTTCCAATTATAAAATTATGTTTTCATATTAAGTGCAATTTTATCTTTTCGGTACAACATTGTTAAGTTGTTACTATAATAGATAGATTATAGAATTAAACAATGATTAATACCTCTTGCTTCTTTTTATTAAATATATCTTTATAAAATACATATGCTAAAAAACTACCTTAAAGTTAGTGAATTATAATTTATTTTATCTTTTAAAGATATTATTATCATTCATTAATGCTTTTACTTATTAAGAAATGACTTTGAAGTTTTTTTTCAATCATTTTATGTTCATTGAAATTGACTTTAGTAATTCAAAATTCGGTCAGAAAGTAAAGAAAGTTTAGTCAAAAATTATTTCGTTCAAAATTTGATCTTAGATGATCGAATTCTTTCAAACGATTCCTTGAAACTTATTAATCACTTGAGTCTAATCATTCAATTAAACTAACTTAAAAATTTAACAAATAATACACTTCAAAATTGTATTTTGATTATTACAATAAGAACCAAAAGAACATTTGAAATGTATTCTCTTCTCTACAAAGGATTATCAAACATCGGCAATTCAACAGAATTACAATAAAATTATTTTGGTCGTTTAGTTTTTCTTTTTTAAGTTCAAGTTGTTTAGTTTTCTAAATATATGTGCTTTTGTACCAAAAAGCACAGTAAGAAATTTTAAATAAAATGGAGATTATCCGTTCATTGATGGTAAAGGATCAATCAAGTCTTGGCAAAATTTAGAAAAAAAAAGGTTCATAAATAACAAACAAAATTCAAGTACAGATTGTAAGACCATTGGATCGCCAAAAATACACATACAAAAAAGCACAAGGAAGTATTCATAATCATCTTTAAAGTGAGAATTTATATGGACATAGTTCGCTATTTTTTATTTATATTTTTAAATATCCACAAAATTTCCAAACTTTATTCAATTAGGTAATTCTATCATATATACTTTATTACTTATTGATGGTATACACATTGATTATGCTAACTAATATTTAGTATTTGTCACAATGTTTTCGGTTATGCTAACTATAAATTCGGTTATGTTAACTAAACCAAACAATTTTTGAAATGAAAAGCAAGGGGATATTTTAGTGTTCGATAAATCTAAAGGTGAATATATTTTAATCTTTTAGTCGTCATCATTTTGTTAAAGGTGTTAATCTTCATCCATCATTTATAATCTATTGAAATGTGTTATATTTTATTCATGAAATTTAGTTTTAATCCCCTTTTGATGTTGTTAGGAAGTCCACAATAAGATAAATTTCGAAAAGTAGTGGATCAAATCATCAAAATGACAATATTTCAAAAAATGGAGAGAAAAATTTACTTTTTAAAGGAGGATTAAGAAAAAAAATCTTTAATTTTTAATTTTTAACTTTTAATTTAATATTTTATTTTTTTATGCATGATAAAGTTATTAATAGAAGTTAACTAATTCGCCCCCTAATCTAGGATTCTAGATATGCAAGTGTTTATTTCTCTTTTCTAGTAGCATGATAGTGAAGGAAAAAATTCGCCAACTTTAGAAATGAGAAGAAGGGACCTATGGAATAGGAGAGGATATAGAGGATAATACGATGCCGTTTTGACCATAATCTATTGAATTTCAACTTAACCTTTGTATTTGATAGCTAACATTATATGTATTTCAACAATGACGTGGAACATGAATGATAACATAGATGCCAATTGAGTATTTAATGTGCCAAATCAGTATGTCTACTTCCATTAAGTCGTGGAAACCAACAAAGAGATCCAATTTATAAATGCTTCAAAAAGTTAAACAATTGTTGAATATCAATAAAGTATGATAATTGATTGATAGAAATGCCAAATTTTATAGATAATTTTGGATATTTAATTTGTAAAATATACATAAGATTTATTTCAATTGATCTATTTGAGTTTGTTTAATAATATTGTAAGTTTATAAAAATAATTTATGACATATTTGTCTATAAGTAGATTTTAAATAATTTCTATAAATTATACGGTATGATATTTTTATAAATTATAAGTTTATAAAACTAATTTATGACATATTTGACATATTTATATTTATATTAAAATAATTTGATTTGATTTAAAAAAAAATAGTTCATATATAAATTTTTATATTATAATTGTTAATTAACTACTCACCCATGAAGCTAGTAGTTCTGCCAATCACATTTAGAAGGAATAAAAAGATGGTTATACAAGTAGCTCAAAAGGACCAATAATCAGAGGTTACGTAAGATAAAAATACTGCGTAATCTGTATAGCTTTCGCTTTCACTTTCACTATTGGGAGACAGTTATACACCAATAAGGGTTAGTGCACATATAGGAATTGGGTATCTAGCACTATAAATTTCTGACTATATATGACAACACTAAAGTTAAGAATTTGTCTAAACATAAAACTTTAGTTGCTGCTTAACCGTGAGTGGTGAGCATCATGTTATTTGATAATAAATTTCCTGTGCGAAATTTGTATTTGGTATCTATTTATGTTTTATATAATTTTTTTATTTATAGATTATATAATAATAATAATAATAATAATAATAATAATAATAAATTTTATTATATTTTATGTGATACTGATTAATTTATTATATTTTATATTTATATTAATAAATTTATCAAAAGAATAAGATAATATTAATTTATTTAATGCGATCGACATGTTGTTTTATGATTAAACCTCATTCAGAAATCATTTTAATAAAAACAAAATTATTTTGAGATGAGATTACAGACGAACAATTGTTGATTAAGATAATTCTTAAGAAAAATAATTTGACTTTTTGTTTTTATTCACAAAATTGAGAGATCAAGGAGTAATAAGAGTAAGACAATTGAGAAAGACAAACCTTATAATTTTTTAGGGTTCTAATTTTAGTATAAAAGTAAATAGAAATCAATCATTTTTTACCATAAGGATTCAAAAATTTATAAATTTACAATACATTTCATACTATATATTTTTTTATGGTATAATATTTTTTATTGTACACATATACTTGCCTATATCAATTTTTAATATTTAAATATTGAAAAATGCTAATAAGTATACTAAGAACACTTATTAAAATAGAATATCATATAATAAAGTTATATTATTTAAAATGAGATGTTAGATATTAAAATAAAACTTAATTACTAAACTATTGCTTTATTTATGTTATATAATTTTTTTATTTATAGATTATATAATAATAATAATAATAATAATAATAATAATAATAAATTTTATTATATTTTATGTGATACTGATTAATTTATTATATTTTATATTTATATTAATAAATTTATCAAAAGAATAAGATAATATTAATTTATTTAATGCGATCGACATGTTGTTTTATGATTAAACCTCATTCAGAAATCATTTTAATAAAAACAAAATTATTTTGAGATGAGATTACAGACGAACAATTGTTGATTAAGATAATTCTTAAGAAAAATAATTTGACTTTTTGTTTTTATTCACAAAATTGAGAGATCAAGGAGTAATAAGAGTAAGACAATTGAGAAAGACAAACCTTATAATTTTTTAGGGTTCTAATTTTAGTATAAAAGTAAATAGAAATCAATCATTTTTTACCATAAGGATTCAAAAATTTATAAATTTACAATACATTTCATACTATATATTTTTTTATGGTATAATATTTTTTATTGTACACATATACTTGCCTATATCAATTTTTAATATTTAAATATTGAAAAATGCTAATAAGTATACTAAGAACACTTATTAAAATAGAATATCATATAATAAAGTTATATTATTTAAAATGAGATGTTAGATATTAAAATAAAACTTAATTACTAAACTATTGCTTTATTTATGAAAGCATGCACCACTCAAAACTTGAGTGATGTAGAGTTTGGCAAAACAAATTATAAAATAGGCTTTTAGATCTTTAAGACTTTTAAAAAAACCATTTAAGACTTTAAAGATATGAATGACAGTTGGGTTTTGCAAAATTTTGGAGGAGATGAATTTGGAGGGCTAAATTTAGATTTTTGTATAAGCCTAAATATGTTATTGATCTTTGTAAATACACGCTTTTATATTTTCTTTTTTATAAGTTTTTTTGTTTGATTTTTGTTTTTGTAAATATTTTTCTTTTGTTATTGTCCTTGTTCTTTTATTTTAATATCTGCAAAACTAGTTTTTATTAAATTGATCGTTGCAATTTCTTATATCTCTAATAATTAAGAGACTAAAATTAAATAATATATATATATATATATATATATATATATATATATATATATATATATATATATATTCAAGAACAAAAATCACTTAAATAGACTAAAACAAAACAAAAAACGCGTAATTGCAAGGACCAATCATACAAACACTTGATATATATTTGAAATTTTAAAAATATTAAAAGAATAACATGATAAATGACCATGTAATATTTTAATTACTATTAGTTTATTTTTAAAATACTTTTATAGTTTTCTTAATTTTAAAAAAAAATCCCCTAAAAAATCAGACTCAATCATAATATTTTTAAATTAGGCTAGACTTACACCTGACCAAACTTTGTTTAGTTCAACACATAGATATAGACATATAATATTCTTTTTTCTGGTTCAAATACACATTATACTATTAATATACTATAGATATTACTTGTTTCGAATAATATCAATAATAATTGAGCGTTGCAATAGTAAATGTGTGTCTGCAGTATGAATGGCCACTTGTCCGAGTCCCTTGAATTTGTCTTTTGAGTATTTTTGGACTGATCGAGTAAGTTTCAAAACACTCTCATACTAACTATAGATTTAGGGGCAAAACTACATGTACACTCCATTAGTTGAGTTAGTTTTTGCATACTTGAGGAGGAGTTTTTTGTTTAATTATTTATTTTGTGTAATTAAGTCTTACATAATGTAAATGAGAGAATTTATAAATATAACGTCTTAATATTTTGATGAATATGTAATGTTTAATTCACTTGTGTAGTTACTTTTAATCTAATATAATGAATCATAGTACTTTTCTTGTGATCTCATACCAACAACTTCTTATACCACTCATACAAGTGGTTAATACATCTTTCTCCACAAACAACATGATTAGAAGTCGAACTGGAGAATGTGGTTTCCAGACCGATATACGAAGTTTGAGAACACTCTCAAACTAATTTATAATATGAAATCATTCATTAAATTACTATAATTAATATTATATAAAATTTATTTTTCAATTGATAATAAAATAAATTAATTTAATATTTGTTGAAACAATATACTAAATTTAAATAAGATTTTGTTAGTTATACTTTTGAAAATATTAAAATATGATGTGTAAAATATTTTTTAAACATTTATATTAAATGATTGTTTCATTACCTCCCATCATTACACGCATTAGTTAATTTGAGTTAGTCTTTGCATACTTGCAACCCAACATTCAATTTTTTTTAGTATCTTTTTAGAAAGGGTGGACAGGTCATGTCATGCGCATGGGGCAAATAAAATTGAAAGAAATCTTAACGGATTTGGGCATGTCTCTTGTTAAGGATAACATCAAATTAATTATGGGAAACAAAAAAAGAAGTGGAGGAAAATGGTTATACTACTACATCATACTATAGAATAAAGTTTAGTTATTAGTTCATTTTATTTAATAATGTTCTTTGGTCACATAGGATAGAAGATTCGCACGCTACATTTTCAGAATTAATTTCAAAATTAAATTATAAATTAATGGAGTTAATGGTTGATATAGGTTTCAATTATCCAATTATGAGCAAAAGTGTTACTTTTCATCTAGAAACCAAACCTTGTCTTCAATCTCTTTGTAGTTGTTGCTATTGAAGACTAATAAAAAATGTAAAGTAAAGCAGTCGCCAAAAAAATGGGTAGTGGTAGACGCAAATTGTCACTCGTGTGTGGGTGTGAGTGTGTGTGTTTGTTTGAAACTGAATTTGGTCAACTAAAATGATGAGTCATGTCATTTTATTTATGAAATTTAATGAAATTATTAAAAACAAAATTTAAATTAAATTGGATGAATTAGTTGTAAGAGAAACCTTAAATTTTCAATCTCTTCTTTTTATTCACAATTAAGAGAGACAAAATATGAGAGGGGTAGAAGCAATAAAGGGAGTGGAAATCCACGACTCTGTAGATTGCTTTGAATAAAGATAACTATGGGATAAAAGGAGTGGATGAGATTAAAAATGAAGTTTTGAGAGATGTTTCATAGAGGAAAACATAAGGAGGCCAACGTTGAATGGATTAACCTCTTAAGGAGTGTTGGATTTAATTAGGGAAAGTGATTAGATCATGTATTTTCACTAGAACAATATCACTAATAGTTAATGGTAGTCCAACACTGAAATTTAAGGTTGGGAAGGGACTTAGGGAAGGATATTATTTGGTGCTTTTTATTTTTATTTTTTTTATAGCTGTCGAAGGTTTAATATGATGGTCATAAGAAACATTGGTTTCGATATACTTTTAAGGTTAATTTTTATGAAAACAAGATTTATGGGATTAACATATATGACCATATCTTCACCAATGGCCACTTTTTTCAATCTTCATCGGCTTAATTGCAGTTTTTGATCCTCCTATTTTAGTTGAATCGCGAAAGTAGTCCCTCTATTTTATTTCTTTCCAGTTTTGGTCCCCTAAGCAGAATTTTAGTACAAAACTTAATGAAATTTTACTTTTTTTTGCATTTATTTAAATCACACCATGCCTCAAGATCTCATTTGCAACAATTGTACCTGAAATATATGATCATAAATGACGTAGTATGACTTTAAAAAATGAAATTTCATCAAATTTTGGACCAAAATTTTGTTTGGGGGACCAAAACTAGGGGGAAACAAAATGAGAGAACTACTTTCGCGATTCAGCTAACATAGGAGGACTAAAACTGCAATTAAGCCATTTTCCTCATCTATACCCTGAAAGAAATAAAAGAAAAACAAAGAAGAAATACTCATTTATACCTTGAAATAAATAAAAGGAAAACAAAGAAGAGATGCATCACTTGATCAACATATACTAATTATTTATAATTTGCACTTTGTGGCTTTTAATGTTTATTTTGTCTAATAGTTATTTTTTTTACTATGTTTACTTTCTTTAAGCCGTAAATATCATGCTTCAATCTTTTTGTTAAGTAATTTTAGTAATTTTTAGTTTTTACTAGCATATAGAGATTCTCTTCTTCTATATGTCATAACTTAGATTGTGTTTATTTGATTGAGGTTATCTAACACTACGCGAAAAACTGCATTTTACAGCGCTTTTTTTAATCCATTTACATCGCTTTTTCAAAACAAAAAAAACGTTGTGGAATCGAGCGCTGTAAATGATACAACAGCGCTTTTAAAAAAGCGCTATAAAACATGTAAATATAACGCACGCTTGTTATGCACATTTTACAGCGCTTTTTCAACAAAGCGCTGTAAAATGCACCCCATTATATGAGTTATGGGTCTGCATTTTACAGCCCTTTTTAACAAAAGCGCTGTAAAATGCACACCCATTATATGAAATTATGGGTCTGCATTTTATAGCGCTTTTGTTGTACATTTTACAGCGCTTTCTAAAGAAAGCGCTGTAAAATGTACACCATTATAGCGCTTTACAACAACATTTTACAGCGCTTTTTAAAAAAAGCGCTGTAAAATGTGTTTTTTTTTTAAACGCTGTAAATTAAATATTTGAAATGAAAAGCGCTTTTTATGGCATTTTTTTTAGAAAGCGCTGTCTTTTATCTTTGTATCCAAAATTATTTTGATCCAAAGTCAGTTCACAATCAGTGCACACAACAACAAAACATATTCAAATACCATAAGCAATTCACACAATCAGTAGAACAAAAATCAGAACTCTGTAACTTAATTAACATATATGTAACTCTGTAACTCTGTAATTTACAACCTAATTAACTACATTCAGATACATACATATATATAAATTTACAACCTAAACTATATTCAAATCCATATGCATGTTCATATATTGTGTCCTATGATCATTTACATATAATAACTAACAGAATATACATAATATGCACTAGCTACCATATAATATTCAGATCCCTTGCCCA
>NC_021166.2:49750297-49762599 GCF_000331145.2 Cicer arietinum
TACAAAAACCTTCAATGAACATTTTAAACTAGATTAATTACCAATACATTTAATTAATTACCAATAAATGCAATTAAAAGTATTTTTTACCTTATGTACAAGCTGATTACAGTAGCACTGAGCTCCTTATGTTCGAGAAGTTCGTATATGTGCTCCTTTTTGAGGTATTCAACATACCCATCTCCAAATATATCTTTATTCATGTGTACGATGGGCGAATCATTGATGCTGCCCATGTTCCTTTTTATTTGGATGTCAAGACACACCCCGTATTTACCAAGGCGTGACTGACTTTTATTAGGAGTAGCAGCAGCAGCGACCGATTTTCCCCGATCCAGATTTTTTGTTGCTGCAAGTTTGGCAGCTTTATTACCCTCCGGCCTTTGTGATTTGGCAGCTCTATTAACCTCCAATTTTTGAGGTTTGCTGCCTTTTTTTGGCTGTAGGGGTGGTTTATTTATTTGGACCTACAAAAATGAGGTAAAATGTTAGTTTATTGAATCTGAAAAAATGACAAACCTTAGGCAATAAATGTGACAAACCTTTTCGGGAGATGTAACTGATTTGTCTCTGGGAATCTTTTTTTCGAGGGCAACAAGGTTTGTTGGCCATGCCACGTAACTACCAATAGCGTCGCTTAAGAACTGCATATCTCCATCGTTGTCCGGTATGGGCAACGGTGCAGTTGGTTCGAAAGCAACAGTAGGCGATACTTTGACATGGCCCGCGGGGATCAGAATATTGTGCAATACTTCTCCCAAAGTATTGTACAATATTCCTTTTCCCACCTTCCATTGAGTAGGCGAGGACAAGTATAGGACACATGTAGTGACACCCTAAATCAATAGTTAAAACATAAGTACGGTTAATATATAAGTTTGTTTAATACATAAGTAATTACATAAGCAAGTAAGTAATTAATTACCTCGGGAATACTTTTCAAACTGACGTTGCAACTCGCAGTTTCACTCTCCATTTGTATTTCAGGTTGGAGCTGATCTAGAAGTTGCTTGTCTTTATTCGTATTCTCCAAGAGTGCCACTTGCTCTGATAGGATTCTGAGCTTCTCTAATACTTCTTCGTTGGAAGCTTTTTGGCGCTTCTCTTGAGGAAAAAAGCTTTTGGGAGTTACGCCAAATCCTTTCCCTCTAACTCGACCGGAATACTCAGGGACATTAAACACTTTACCAAGAATGTCCCTGCAAGTATCCTTGTTGCCCTCCGGATTTTCAGAACTTTGTTCAATAATTTCCTAAAATACATGTAACATTAAAAAGATAAGTTCAATAGCATTTTTAAAATACAATATTAAAAAATATTAAAGTGATAATATACTTACACAAAGTTCTACAACTTTTTTGACATTTTCATTATCAACCACTCCGTCTTTGTTAACACGCGCTTCCTTCCATAAGATATGACGACCCAAGGGTTGATCGGCTTGGGTGTCTTTTCTCTATTCGTTAAAATCATAAACAAAATAATACAAATTAGTTACACACTATAGTTTATAATACAAATTACTTCATTATATAAAAGTGATGTTTAATTACTTACAAGTTGTTGATCAAGGCGTGCATATCCCATACGTGATTTCTTGTATGGGTGTTTTGGATTGCTTGCCCATTCGCGCTTTGCCTTACTAATATTCTATATAAAAAAAAATAGCAATTGTGTAAAAATTTAAAATACGCTACGAATATGAATAATAAAACACAAATGCTAATAAATTAATCACTTACGACAAACGCGGGGTCAGAACGTTTGGAAACAAATGCTCTCCATTCATCCTTTGATATATAATGTTGATATACTTTTGGAGGTTCAACACTTGTGTTTCCTTCTCTATCTTTTAGATAGAAATTTGAGAGATGGGATCTAAAACTTTCGTCCCTCATCAAGAACAAAAGTCGTCTACAATGAAAAAAATTATAAGTAAAGTATTTTACAGAAAAAAAATTTAGATAGAAATTTGAGAGATGGGATCTAAATCCACGATGGATTTTCCCAGCAACTCTCAAAACATATGACTTTCGTTCCTCATCAAGAACAAAAGTGGTCTGCAATGAAAACAATTATAAGTAATGTATTTTACAGAAAAAACATTATAAATGACAAAAGAGTAGATCAAAATATTTACTTGAATGTCATTCCAGATGATATCTTTGGCATCCTTCAACGCCTTATCTCTCCAGTTGTCTATTGTTATTGGGACATTTTGACGAACAACAGCCCCAATGTAGCTTACAAACATGGAGCTGTTGGGGTCAACTGGCTGACCACTCTCGTTCCAGCCAACCTAATAAACTCATATAGTAAGTACATGCCCTAAACCCTAAAAAAAGATAAAAATCACACAGCAAACAAAGTATAGTATACCTCAAATTTAATCCCACTACTCCTTGCTTTAATCACCTTTTGCATTATAGTTGCACCACGTTTGACTTCTTTTTCATAAGTCTTGGAGGTGCCAACTTCTTCATTTTGAACTTCTATATCTTTGTTTGTATCCATTTAACTACAACAAGTTCAACATGCAGTTTAGTATAACATCAACAAGCTCAACATGCATCATGCATTATTATAAACAAGCTCAACATGTATTTTAATGATTACAAAAAATTTATAACATCAATACCTGAATAATGGTTCGAAGAAAGATGAAATGTGAAGAAAAGAGGGAGCGCAGAAAGTTCACAGAAATATGGTTCACAGAAATACGGTATTGAAGAAATACGTAATGAGGGTTACGTATTTCAATGAAAATATATTGTGTGAAATGGGAGAGATGATCTTGGATGGAAATAAGGTTCGAAATGAAGGAGATGATCGTGGAAATAAGGTTCGTAATGGACGGAATGATAGGGTTTGCAAAAGAAGAGAAGAACGATGAAAGTTGAGATGATAGTGAAGTTTACGTAATGAAGAGGAAACTGAAGCGGTTACTGTTATATATACGTAACCCTTTTACGGCGCTTTTTTATAACCCTTTTACAGCGCTTGTTTCCAAAGCGCTCTATAAGGCTTAGGCCTTTTAAAGCGCTTATTTGAAAAGCGCTGTAAAAGGCGTCCTTATTTAATTTTTTTAAAAGGCTCTTTTACAACGCTTTTCCCTATAAGCGCTGTAAAAGGCCTCATTGTTTTATTATGTTATATATAAAACCCGTTTACAGCGCTTGTTCAAATAAGCGCTGTAAAATGTCTCTTTATTTTATTTTTAAAACAGTAATTTACAGCACTTATTTGGAAAAGCGCTGTAATAGTCCTCCTTGTTTTATTATGTTATATATAAAACCCGTTTACAGCGCTTGTTCAAATAAGCGCTGTAAAATGTCTCTTTATTTTATTTTTAAAACAGTAATTTACAGCACTTATTTGGAAAAGCGCTGTAATAGTCCTCCTTGTTTTATTATGTTATATATAAAACCCGTTTACAGCGCTTGTTCAAATAAGCGCTGTAAAATGTCTCTTTATTTTATTTTTAAAACAGTATTTTACAGCGCTTATTTGCAAAAGCGCTGTAATAGTCCTCCTTGTTTTATTATGTTATATGAAGGTTTTTTTTAAAGCCTTTTACAGCGCTTTGTTAAACAAGCGCTGTAAAAGGCCTTATTGTTTTTGTGTTTTGTTATGTTATTTTTTAAACAAGCTAAACATGCAAAACCCACATAGTAGTAACTGGTCACCACCAAAATCCCTTCCTCTTCACCAAACTCTTCTCCTTTTATGCATCTTCTTCACAAACATCAAAGCTTACTCTTTCACAATTCAATCTCTACCTCAACACCCTTTTTATCTCTTTACATTCCCTTTCCTTCTTAAATCGAAACTTGGTATTCAGGTTCATTGCCATGTTGCGAAAAATGGGTTTGAGTCTGATGTTTTTGGGGATTCCCATGATGCGTACAAGGTGTTTGAAGAAAATCCTGTTAGAGATAGTCGTGTTAGGTGTCTGATAATTATTATTAATAAAGCTGTTTACAGCGCTTTTTCAAATAAGCGCTGTAAAATGTTATTTTTACTTATTTTCAAAAGGGTCGTTTACAGCGCTTTTTATAAAAAGCGCTGTAAAAGATCTTAGTATGTTATTTTTGTGTTGGTTTTATTTGGGTTCAATTTTGGATGACTGTAACTGATCAGACATTTATTCCAATCGAATTGGCACTTAATTTACATTATATAAGTGACATTAGTATAAAACACTCAATTCTGCCATATTAGTATAAAACACTCAATTCAAATTACATGCATATTTATCACAATAATTCAGATTACATGCATGGCTTATATAAAACAATTAAACATATACATTAAGATGCCCTTCTTCTTTTCCTGGTGGCATTCACATTTGTTTGTCCATTTACAATACGAAACGATGGATTAATCCAAATTCCCTCATCATGATCATCTCTAAGATATAAACCATCATCAGTTGAATCAATTTCATGTGGTTGTTGTGATGTTGCAAATAAAAGATCATTACCAACATCTTCATCATTATTGTTATCATCACTTATTTTATTGGTCGATAGGACAACAAACCATTTATCATCAGAAGGATCAGTGACATAAAACACTTGTTGAGCTTGCGACGCTAAAATAAAAGGCTCGTCTTTGTATCCCACCCTATTAAAATCGACAAGCAAGAATCCTGACTCATCAATCCGAACGCCATTATTATTATCGACCCACTTGCAACCAAATATAGGAACACGAAACATTGTGTAGTCTAACTCCCATATGCGCTCGATAACCCCAAAATATGATAGATTTGCATATATTGGGTTTTTGTCTTTTGCACTTGAGACATGCATCGCTTCAGCTACGAGAGTGACTCCACTATTTTGCATAGTGGTCTGATCATCTTGTTCTTTGGTATAAAATGTGTAGCCGTTAATAACATAACCAGTGTAAGAAAAGACATGTAAGCTCGGACCATTTGCTAGCCACCTCAATCTATTTGAAATTGATCCGGGGTCTATATCAAATTTTGACATTATGTGATTTTTTAACCATGTTACAAAACTTCGATTGTGCTCTCGAGTTATCCAATTTTGATTCCTATTCATGTTCAAACGAGATAACTGATCAATGTGTATTGTAACATACGGTTGAACCTCATCATCATTGTGCAGAACATACAATTGTGCCTGCTCCCATTCTGTCCTTGATATAGTCAGTAGTCTCCTTCCAGTTATCCCTTCTCCTGATAGTCTTCCCGAATGACGAGACATGGGAAGCCCTATGGATTCAACATTGGACAGATATTCAGTACAAAATTCAGCAGCCTCTTCAACAATGTATCGTTCAACAATACAACCTTCTGGTCGACTTCTACTTTTTACGTACCCTTTTAATATTTTCATATATCGTTCTATTGGATACATCCATCTCAAATAAGCTGGCCCACAAAGTTGTGTCTCCTTAACCAGATGAACAGTAAGGTGAACCAGTATATCAAAAAACGGTGGTGGGAAATACATTTCAAGCTCACACAAAGTAACAACAATTTCCCTCTACAATGTCGGTAATTTCTGAGGGTCGATCACTTTACTACAAATTTCCCTGAAGAAAAAAATTAACTAGTTAAGGCTAGTCGAAACTTTTTCCTCCATTATAATATGACAATCATGGGTCTTCAAACCTTTTAACTTGAGGTCTTTCATACAAACCAAATTTTTAATGTTCGAAGAGTATCCTTCTGGAACTTTAACTTCGTGTAGAAATTTACATAAAACAATTTTTTCCTTTCTAGATAGAGTATGAGCGGCTGGAGGTAGATATGTGCGATTTCCTTTCTTTACTGGAGCCAGTTCATTTCTTATTCCCATATCGACCAAGTCCAATCTTGCGTTGACGCCATCTTTAGACTTTCCTGGAACATTGAGTAACGTACCAATAACACTATCAAATACATTTTTTTCAATATGCATCACATCGAGGAAATGTCTTACATACAATGACTTCCAATATGGCAATTCAAAGAAAATTGACTTTTTCTTCCACCCAGTTTTCACCAGCTCTCCCGCAAAAGGTTTGCCAAATTTATTGGTCAAACCTTGTACTTTTTCAAGTATTTGATATCCAGTCGGTGCTAAAGGAGCTTTACCTTCCTCTGATTTTCCATTGAATGCATTTCTCCACCCACGATACTGATGACTATAAGGTAAAAATCTACGATGTCCAAGAAACACATTCTTCTTACAATGTTTCAACCGCATCCAATTTGTACTCTCTTCACATATAGGACATGCACACTGACCTTTAATGCTATATCCTGATAAATTACCATATGCTGGAAAATCATTAATTGTGCCGAACAACATAGCCCTCAAATTGAAACACTATTTCCTATACCCATCATAAACTTCCACACCTGTCTCCCACATACTTTTTAAATCTTCGATTAGAGGAGTCAAGTATACGTCGATATCATTCCCCGGTTGTTTGGGTCCAGAAATTAACAGAGACAACATCATAAACTTACGCTTCATACATAACCATGGAGGTAGGTTATATATTACCAAAATCACAGGCCACGTGCTATGTGAGATGCTTTGAAGACCATGTGGATTCATTCCATCAGTAGAAAGTGCAAGTCTTAGATTTCTTGACTCTATCCCGAATTCAGGATACTCGTGATCAATTTTTGCCCATTGTGGGGAATCTGCAGGGTGTCGAAACATTCCATCTCTAATTCTTTCATCTGCATGCCATGTCAAGTGTTTTGAATCTTCTTCACTGCGATACATGCGCCTAAATCTTGGTATTATAGGAAAATACCACACGACTTTTGCTGGAGTAGATTCTTTCTTCTTATATCGAGAGACATTGCATTTCGGACACGCCTTAAGTAGTTCATATTCGTTTCGAAATAAAATGCAATCGTTAGGACACGCATGAATCCTTTCGTAACTCATTCCAATAGAACACAAAATCCGTTTAGCCTCGTAGGTTCGACTGGGAAGTTCATTATCATCTGGCAACATATCTTTTATGAGTGTTAATAATTCCGTAAAGCTTTTATCAGACCATCCATTACTCGCTTTTAAGTTGTACAACTTTAATATCGCTGACAGTCTTGTGAATTTAGTACAACCATTATATAATTCTTTCTCTGCATCACTCAACAAACTTTCAAACATTTTAGGACAATCTCGAAGATCTTCTTCAACTGCTTTTGCAATCTCATCAACTCGGTCCGGCTCATATGTATCTGTATCGAAATCAGTTGAAGCATATGTAGAACTATTCTCAAAATTAATGTTTCCTTTTTTTTTCTCACCATGTCTTATCCAACATGTGTAGCTTTGATCAATTCCATTACATACTAGATGTCCTTCTAATTCATCTTCTCTAACACGTTTTCCAAAACAACATTTTAAACAAGGACAAACTACTCTATTTGGATCTTTTGCATTCTTCACTGCAAACTCAACAAACTCCTTCACTCCAATTTCATACTCTTTTGACAATCGATTGGCTGAAATCCATTTCCTATCCATATTATACCACCTATATAAATGCAGTTACAAAAATAATAAGCTTTCAAAACATATCAACAAGTTTCAAAAAGAAACCAATATCAACTAACAATTTCAAAACAAAACAGATCATGTGGTATGAGTTTTTGACAATTTTTGACAATTTCAAAACATAGCAGATCATGTGTAGAAGAGATTTAATATATATATAACAATTTTTAGTAGATTTAATATATATATAACAAAACATAACATATCATGTGTAAAAAATACCTGAGACAACGTAGATGGCCGCACAGTACGTAGAGGATATTAGGGTTCCCAACGTATATAATTATTTGAAAGATGTAGAGGATATGAGGGTTTCCAACGTATATAATTATTTGAAAGATGTAGTTTACAGCGCTTGTGAAAAAAGCGCTGTAATAGGTAGTTAAATTCAATGAAAGCGCGTGTATTTTACAACGCTTGTGAAAAAAGCGCTGTATTAGGTAGTTCAAATATTTGAAAGCGCATGTGTTTACAGCGCTTGTGAAAAAAGCGTTGTAACTGATACGCGAAAGCGCTTCATTTTATAGCGCTTTTTTGACAAGCGCTGTAAAAGCCTTATAACGTTATGCGCAAACGTTATATGACCTACAACAACGCTTGTCAACAAAAACGCTGTAAAAAGCTCCGTTATTTTTAAAATATATTTACAACAACGCTTGTGTTTAGCAAGCGTTGTAAAAGGAGCGCTGTTAAATGTCATTTTTGGCGTAGTGTAAGATGTATTGGAAAGTTGAGAAGAAGTGATACAACTTCTATGTTGAACTCAAAATCTAATTCATACATCTTAATGGTAAAAAAGGGTAATATTGAAGTCGGTGATTTAATTGCGGGATTACTTTGTCATGTGATTATGTTAATATGACGCTTGTTCCAATAACATAATAATTGATCAAATCTTTTTGACAATTTGCTAAATACAAACTTTAAAATTAATTGATGTTTGTTCGGTTAATTTTATGATTAAACAAGATTACGAATATAAAAAACGGATATCTTTTCAAACATGAGATTTCACCTATATATAATCTAAATGGTAATAGTTTGATATGAAATAAATATTTTTTTTTACAAAGACATAATGGATCAATTAAAGCAACAACTAAAGATATAATGTTGGTTTGGTGGTCGAGGTAGAGAACTAAATAAGGAGTGAAATAAAGAGGTCGATGGACAATCCTCGTCCTAAGCAAAAAATACGAACATTATTAACATTACTAATTACTAATACCGGTCAATGTAAAAATCAAATTTTAAAATAGACAACCAAATAAAATTAAGGATTAAATATGTTTTAAGTCTTTGTAAAATTTCAACATTTAATATTTAGTCTCTATAAAATAAAAATATAATTTTTAATCTCTAGAAATTATCATACATGCTATTTTAGTCACAACTGTTAAGTTAACATATATTTTTGAATAAATATTTTGAGACATGTTTACAATGTTATAAAAAATGAATTCAAAATTCGATTTCTAGATCCACATTTTTGTCACTTTTATCTTTATTTATATACATTTAATAAATTCATATTTAATTTATCTGAAGTTAAAAAATTCTAAATTTTTGTAGATGAACTTTTTATAATATTCTAAACATATTAGAAATAATTCATTTAAAAAGTTTTAAGTTGAAAGAGAATTAAACATATTACGTTTTAGCGGGGATTAGAACTGTTTATTTAATATTTTTATAAAAACTTAAAATTATATATTTATTTTATAAAAATTAAAATTAAAATATTTAAATTTTATAAAAACTAAAAATATATGTAACTCTAAAATTAATTAGATGTTCATGCAAGGAAAGTATATATAAAGTACAAATGAAGGTAACCCCACAACTTAAGTAACAAATAAAGTAAAACATAGACACCCAATGATGAGGAGCAAATTTTTTTGGAGTCCACATACAGCATGATATACCTATGATAATTAATTAATTTTTATAAATAATAGCAATATATTATTAAAATGCCCCCAACATGCCCTGCCGTGATGCCGCTGAAATTTCCATTTTTGGTTAAAAGTGTTGCACACAACTAAGGATGATAATATGTCATACTGAAGTAGGATAGCTTACCTCGGATTCGGACTAAGTAATACTTTTTTTTAATCAGATATCATCAATGCTTTAAAAAAAACTTATTTAATTAAAAAAGTCAGCTTGCATGCCTTTTAAACCTATTAGGTCGATTTATTTAAATAAATATAAATAATTTTGTTTATTATTATAATTATTATATTAAATTTTAATTTTTTTGTTATATATATTCAACTTTCAGTAATTTACGCATATTAACCTTATTTATTTTTTGACATATTTAAATATATTATTATAAAATATAATTTAAGTAGTATGTATATAAAGTTATATTCTTCAAAATGTGATGTTAAATATCAAAATAGAACTTAATTTTATTTACATATTAACTCTTTAATCTATTCAATGATATGTTTGATTACTTATTCAAAATGTTAAAATGAAATGAGCTTTTAAGTAGGCTAACGGACCATACTAGACTTCTATCAATTCCAGACTCAGACTTAGGCCTTGAACTTTTTGGCAGGTCAGTCTCAAACTTAGTAAAACCTAGCTCGACCTAACCTATTCCCGTCCCTACATACAACGACGCCATTTATTTCCTTGTGACAGGTGTTAGTGTGACCCCTTAAACCTCTCTAAGAGGTTCTTTATCTTCAATTTTAGGTTTGTAATCTTATTTTCCTCTTTTTCTACTATTGAACGAGACTGAATGATTGAAATTATAGCATGACATTGTTGATTTTTCTTTACTTTATTGTTCCACATACATCTTCCACTTAAAAACTTGTTTGGTTTCATGGTTTGATCATTCTCCATTGTTTATGGTTTTATTTTCCTTTTCAAATTAGAGAATGAGATCGACTAATAGAGGATGAGATTAATGTTATAGTCGAGTTCTTTCTACAAAAACATACTATTGATTTCCCTGTTTGTGTAATGTTTACATAAAGTGTAAATAGTACACTCGCCATCAAAAGAATCACATCACAATAAGTCAACATTTTAAAGTGAATCTATTTTGTGTTACAATTGATCAACAATTACACAAATCACATGTTATTTTGCTCAAACAATAGAACTATTAAGTCTAAGAAATAGTTTGGTTATTTCATATATTTACAAAGCATTTTATATGAATAATATATTTGCTATCGTAAACAAATTATATACTCTGAATTTTAGTAAGCGAGAGAAAACTAATTTAAGATTTCAACTTGAACCCTTTATTCTTGATGAAGATAATCAAGAAAATGCATCATAAGATCAATGGAAGATGAATTTCTTATTAACAATATCATGTTTTACAATAAAAATAAAATAACTGAACATTTTAATTTTAATTCAATTATTGATAATTTCGCGTCTTTTAAAAGCAAATGACATGTCTTCTATATAATCTATTTTTTTTTGTATTGATATTATTTTGAATATTTGATAAAATTAATGATAGACTTTTATAAACTTCAATTATAATATAATAATATTATAGTTAATACTGACTAGTGAGCACCACTTTCAATATTTGCAATGATCTGTCACTGCCAATGATACTCTAGATGTAAACCAACAACTTTGATAACATTATCCCAAATAGAAACCTCTTAGTTACAATTAATTATCATAACACCTTCCTATCGGTACCAAGTAAACACCCTTGTGAATAAGAAAGAGAGGTTAATTACAAAAAAAAAAAGTCATGCACATTATATATATATTTTGATTAAATGCACACTATATTTTGAATAAAACTTTAAATTATCATAAATGTGATAAAAAATAATTAAAACTTGATAAATAAAATAAAATAAAATGCGAAAATAAATTTAATATCTAAGTGAGTTACACACCTTAATTTTAATTCATTGGATCCAAATTAATATTAAAATATTGAGAGTTTAATGAAAAAACACATATAAGTTTTTTTTTCTTTTTATAAAAAAAAAACAGTTCCCTAAAACAATTTTTTTTTGAGAAATCTACAAAGTCAATAATTATTATTATAATTACAAAATATTCCACTTCTTGTACCCGCCTAGTCTACGATGGCATTGCTTGCGGGGGCACCCATAGATTTGGTATAGACTTATTTGACTTTCAACATATTGTTACTAATTACTAGGAAAATCATGTTTGGTCTATGCCTTACCAATTCAACAAAGTTATTTGTCTTCTTATTACGGGGTTGACATTTATTTTACCCAAAATATATCAAATGTTTGACAATGCCATGCCACACGAGGAAAGCATGTTATTTGGGTCAGTCAAGCTAAGACAGCGATTTAAATTAGTAATTAATTAATTAATCATTATTATTTGTGAATAGCTGTTGAATTCAAGACTTCACATGATGATAAAAGGGGATGATGCAGCTGAAAGCTTCAGAACTATTTGATTTCTCCTTTAGAGAGTGGAATGTTTTTTTAAAAACAATATTACTGTATATTCACACTACTCAAAGGTAATTTTGTTTTCAATGTGAACTTGAATGTGGTATATTAAATGCACTTAAGATGACTGATTCACTGATAATATTTATTATCCTAGCATAAATTAATATTTTTCTTTTGTTTAATTTCTAGAAAACCTCTACCATGATCTAATTCTTAAGTGAATTAATTTGGTAATCAACGTGTTTTTAAAATTGATAAAAATAAATTGTCGATTTTTGTCCTTCAATTTTGTCTTTGAAGGAATAACCTAATGGTTTATTTAGAGACATCG
>NC_021166.2:49762657-49801964 GCF_000331145.2 Cicer arietinum
GGAAGAGTGACACACAAAAGATTTAGAGTTTAATTTTGATACTATATTATGTGAAAAAGAAAATTAAAATTTAAAATTTTAAAAAATTGAATATAAAATTTCAAGATTAATTTTTCGCTTTTAATTAGTGTATTTTCATGTGTTTTTGGGACAATTTAACCTTTCTAAAAAATATCATACTAGTCCTTTTGAATCAATGATTTCAGTCTTTAAAATTGAGGACAAAGACAAATATAATTGAGAATTTTCAAATTCAATAATCGTTTTAAAATTTCGTTAATTCCATAAACCTAATTGATAGCACCATGCCAATTCATCGATTAAATTGGTGATTACTTTACTTGTACAAATTAAAGAAAAATGAAGAAATGTATGCGTTTTTTATACTAAGTAAAATAATTTAAGACAGTTAAAAGAAAAATGAAGAGATGCATGTGTTTTATGTCTTTCATTTTATACATCTTCGCTTTCATAATTTTGATTTATTCAGTTTGTTCTTGGATCCACTTAAAAAAGAAAAGAAAGTGAATAAGTGATATTTAAAAAGTCAAAATCTCCAATTATATATACTAATTATGAATAATATTTTGGATATCCAAGGGTGGCCATGGACAAGGTACAGATGGCGACCGTCCGGGCTCCATTTTTTGAGTTGTATCAAAAAAAAATATTTTGTATTTGATATTATATATTATAGATCGAATAATTAACTCAATTAATATAAAATTTGAGCAATTTAATACATATAAAAATGTTTCTGAAGTTTTATTTAATATTGAAAGCATTGACTAAAACTTTCTTATATCTAACATTTCGTAAAAAAAACACTTTTAGTAGTAGAAGATTGTTTTGCATGTTTAAGGTCATTAGAGAAGTGTTAACAGTTGAATCAAAATCAAACTATAAATATTAAATTTTTTTAAAAGTTTTTAATTGATTTTCTAATGTATACATATTATGTTTGTCGAGAAAAAAAATTCAATTTAAATTATTAAAATTTTATTTGTGATCTATTATGTCACAATAAAAATAAAATAATAACTTTGCTTTCATTTTAAATAAAAATAATTTTTAAATTTTTTGATTATGAACAAATTATTAATGATTTTGCTGTAAAATATACAAAAAGATGATATTTAAATAATTATAAAAGCTTTGAATTTTTTATATAGACACAATTTTTTTTATTCGTTCAAGGTACCAAAAGTTCAAATGATCACCATGTAAATATCTATAATCTCTACTTTGTATAACCTTTTTACATTCTATATGATGATAACTCAAGAGTAAATGACTTTACTAATGATAATTGACCTTTATTTCTAAGGTTAATGAGATTATTCACCTATTAATAACTTATAAGACTTAATATCATTGTAATTGTACAATTGAAGCATATATAATACAAAGTCACTCATTCTATCTTTTATGTTTATCTCTAAGCTCTGAGTATATTGCGGTTATTTTCATAATAACATAACTTCAACAGCTCTTAATTATAATTTTTTTTTTTTTTACCAAAAAGAAAGAAAAATATCTGGTCTTAAGCAGTCCTTGACCGTGCGTGACTTTAGTTATTTGAAGCTTTCGCAGACAACATAGACTTGCGTTGTTTTATTTGGGTAATGTCCTTAAATAAATAATAGCCGCTAGTCTTAGTATTCCGTACGGTGTGAAAATAAAATATTTTACCAATAAAAGGAAAGGCTTCAAATGAAGTACAATTCTATCGGTCAAAATAAATAAATTTAATATCTATTATATTTTCTTTCTATGTTCTAGGATGAAATTAACAGGTCTTGTTTTCATTGTTCACATTTGTACAAAGTTGAATAGTACACATGCGTGCTTTCAAAATACAAGAAGGTATACATAAATATTTCATGGATAAAATCCGTTGCCACCTCGGATTTTATTTTTTGGACAAAATTGCCACTTCGGATTTGTTTCCCCTATTCGGGAAGTATCTGTTCATATTTATCACCATGTAGATTCATGAGTATATATGACATCAACTTCATTAATTAGCCCATCCAAAATAAGGTGTTAAAGATATTTTAGTTTTATTAGGAATGTTTGGAATTGTTTAAGATTATTAGTTAATTATAATTAGTTGTTAGTTTATTTTATTAGTTGTTTTATGATCACTGTATAAAGTCTATTATATACATAATGTAAGTTTTTTGTACTATTAATTTAAAAATCAATGTTTTTTTTTGGATTTTGTGAGACACTGTTAAATAAATCTCCGATATTATAATTAGAAAGAGTTTAAATCAAATAAAATTATATAAATGTCTTTCAACTTAAACACAATTATACTTTCTTTTCATCCAATTAAAATTAAATGCAATTCTACAATTAAGACTTTTCTAAATGTCTAATCAATATTGAATATTTCAAATTTAAAATAAATTTATTAAATTTTTTTTATAAAAGAGCTTTAATCAAAGGTTTGAATTATTGTCAAACAACTAGAAAAATTGTGACTATGTGACAATATTAAATCTTTTAAATAGTAATTTCTGTTCATCTAAATCCTAAACCAATTATTGAATTAATGTTGGTGTACTCATACACTTTAAAAGATATAAAAATAAAGAAAATGATATAATAATTTAGTGATGTGATAAAAAATGAAATATAAAGAAAAAATAAAATATTTAATAAATGAAAAAGAATTGTAAGTGTATAGATATAATTGTTGATTAATTTATGTAGGTGCACATAATTAACTAGGTGATTTATAAAATAAATAACACAAATTTATTTTTCATATAGCTTTTTACTAAAATGAATTATATTAATTAATTTAAATTATCAAATACAACGATAAAATACAAATTTAATAAAATCTGTAAATAAATCATAAAATCTAAATTAATACATAAAATCACAAAATATCTTCGAATTCTATACTATTGAATAATGAAAGAGAATGAAGATTAAAAAACTAAATTATCTTGGACCACTTTACGTCGTGAAGGCATTATCGTTAATAATGATGAAACATAAGGGCGTTTATGGAACAACATACTACATATATACATCCCAACAGCAAGACAAACAAACTAAACTTTCTTCCCCACAATTGTTTTCTTCCTCTTATTTCTGTCTCAAGATTTTGAGCTCTGAATCAAGATCTTGTTGGAGCTGAAGAACCTTAACTTCTTCAACTTGAATTTTCAAAGCTTTGAGTTGTTTGTATGTCCCTTTATTGCTAGCTTCAATTATTTTTATCCTTCTTTTATCTTTTTTGGTTTCTAAAGGCCTATCTAGTTAAAGTAGGAACATAGTTCAAGAAAGATTCTCAAATGAAATAAAGTTTCTCATTAAGTTGGAATTACCCTTTTTTTTAATAACCTTGTTGTAAATAGAATTTGCATTTCCCTTTGAAAGTTTGTGAAGTTACAATTTTCTTTGTGATAAACATTATAAACGTATGGATCAACGATGAGTTTGTCAGAATCACAATATGTCACCGTAATTTTGACAAAAAACTACACTTTTAAATTTAATACAATAATTTTGTCAAATTTAATGTGATTGCAAATATGCGCTTAGTCGGTTAGATAAAAAACACATCAATATAACTTTTCGTTTTTTTCTTTGTGAAGATAAGATGAGTGTTGTGTATACACATGCTCTCAACAACTATGAAGATGTAGCAAGGAAGAATACAGAAATGGAATCAAAAATTGGTAATTCACAACAACATTGTCACCCAAACAATCCCGGCTTATCGCGGTACAGTTCGGCTCCTAGCTCATTGCTTACAAGCCTAGTAGACACAAGAATTGGCTTCCTCAATGAAGAAACTTTCAGAAATTATAATCATAATCAGCATTATGCTCCAACCACAAGTTCAGAAATGGAAACCATGATGACAAATTCTGAACCTTTGTATGAGCTTGAAGAGAAACAAGTGAAGCATGAAGAAAAAGACCCTTTTTCGCAGAGATTACAATACAATGGTTACTCTTATGAATCTTCAAATCAGATAATTTATCAACCTCAGATGAGTCAAGGATTGCAAAATGGTTCTTTGGCTTTAGAGAATTATGCACAAACTAAAGTTGGTTTTTCTAACAATTGCTCCAATCTCATTAGGCAGAAGAGTTCCCCTGCTGAATTTTTCTCCAATTATTCAGTTGATAATGGTATGCATTTTTAATTGTTAAATACATTGGAATTCCTCTAAAATGAAAAATAAACAAAAACTTATCTGAAAATTGATATATTTAGTTTAAATTTTAATTCGAATACATCAATCATTTAAATACTTTTTTTTGCTTATATTTCATTCTACATTGAGAATATGATACTATCATGGAATTTCCTTTGGTTTAATTGTTAGTAATTTATTTTTTGGCTATAATTTTTTGTTGTTAATGTTGTGTCTTATATGTAAAAAGGAAATGACATAAATTTAAAGAAAAAAAAAACTAAAAAAAGTTGTATCGACAAATTAAAAGCAGAGGCTAGTGGATTATAGTGATTATAGTTGTTCTTATATTTATGAAAATCTTGAAATTTATCTTTGATCATAATTGACCAAAGCTTGGCTCGTTAGTTGTTAATTACCTTCAATTCAAGTCAAGTCAGATCCCTATTTTCTGCAGTATTATTGGTAATAATTTTTTGGTTACAAGTATTATTGGTAATATAGTAAAGCAATTGGGAGTGGCTTGAATGGAATATAAGATCTGATTGCTAACAATATTCTTGCTAATAGAGTTGACTTTTATTTTAACAAATAATTTTCAAAAAATGTTCAAAAAGCATAAAAAATTTATGTGGGAGTACTAAAATTTATGTCAGAAGGGAATTTTTTTTCTTCAAAATATGCATATTTTTCTAGGTAAGATATTCTTATAATAAAAAGTTATATTTTTACTTACCAACTCATGATGTTCTAACTCCTAAGTTCATGAAATGTCAGTAAAAAATAATTTAGTCATGTAGATTTTAAAGGACGGACTTCAAATTCTTTTATTTTAGAGACATAGACATTTGTAAAATTATCATTATTTTTACTAATAAAAAAATATTTTTAGGTTTCTAAAAAACACTTATACTAATTGCAGGTTTTGCATCACTGGGAGAGGTAGGAAGTGTTAGAGGCTGTGATGTCTCAAATGGACAATCTATTACATCAACTAGTGGATTGAATGGTGCTTTGAATTTCTCATCTAGACCAATCTCTTGCTCTATCATGATGCCACAAATTGTTGAAAATGAACATGAATCTCTTCAAGCAAATTGTATCAAAAGTAGAAACATTGGAAATGATAATGGTAACACTAAATGTAACATGCCTAGCTTCACCAATGACTATTGGGATAATTCAACATTCAATGCCCAAAAATCAGCCACTAATAGTGGTGAAATCATTTTTTCATCTTCAAATGCTTTGGAAACTCAGGTACATAAGAGAATCAAAAATGTTTTTCAAACGTCAAATGTTGACGTATAAAACATAGTTTCCGCTTTTTAAATAATTTTTTCTCTTGTTTTGGAATCCAACCAACACACAATCTCAATGTATTTTATACAATATCGGACATATGGTGTTGAATTTGTGTGTTCAATAAACATCATCGGTCTAGGAGAATTGTGTGATTGAATTTTCATTTTATAAATTGGATTTTTTTATGTTGCTAAAATTTATGTGTAATCAATGTTTTAAATAAAGGTCTCCGACTGCATTTATAGCAACAACATAAAGGTTTTTTAAGTTGCTGAAACTACAACGCAGCCGCAATTGAGACCCATGAGCCGCATTTGACTGTGATTCTCTGTAATAAGAAGAATCACAATCCGGCCGCACTTAAGTTTAATTTTATTTATTTATTAATTTTTACAAGGGAAAATTTATGTTACAGGATGTAGACTTTGGATACCAAAAACTTGGTTTGACTCATCATTTGAGTCTACCTAGCTCTTCTACTAAGATGACTACTATGGAGAAGTTTTTTCACACTCAAGGATCTGTTCCATGTAAAATTCGTGCCAAAAGAGGTTTTGCTACTCACCCTAGAAGCATTGCTGAGAGGGTAAGAGTCTCATTTGTATTTTCTATTTCTAACTTTGTTATAAATTAATCACAAATCATATGGATACATTTGTTGCAATTTAATGAGCTGCTTCATTTGTTATCTTGATCTTGACATTGCAGGAAAGAAGAATAAGAATTAGTGCCAGAATAAAAAAATTACATGACCTTTTCCCAATTTCAGATAAGGTAATATTATTGATCTTAAAATTTAAAATTGACAGTAAGTTTGATAAAATTACGATGACACTGTACTGAATTTGTTGAATCACATTTATACGATGTGATTCTGTCAGACTCACTGCCTTTTATTTTCATATGCAATTTGATGACTTAATGCTTCTTCTTCCCTTCTTGGCAGCAAACTAGCACAGCTGATATGTTGGATTTAGCAGTTGAGTACATTAAAGACCTAAGGAAACAGCTTGAGGTACTTGATGAACACAACAAAACATTTTCTGTTTTATTATAATACAAACCTTCTAATTAAAAAAGTAAAATCATAATTAATTATGAAAATACAAACTGAAAAACAGAAAATAGTTTTTTACAATATATCACTCCTACTAAACTCTACATTGTCTAATCTAGTATTTTTCTCATCTTGCAGTTACTAACAGACACTAAGGCAAAGTGCACTTGTAGCAGTAATTAGAAGCAATATGCTCATACCTTGTGTCTGATTTTTAATCCTTGTAGATTACAAAAGTAAGGAGGGATTTGTTTTAAATTAATCTTTAGTTTGCCAAATAATGGCCAGTGTGATTATTTAGAATAGTGTTATTATTTGCCTAGTTTTTATGCATTTAGGTCCAGGTAAATATCTTTTAAGTTTTCTTTTTTATTTTTTCTCTGTTTGTTTTTACTTTCTTTTCTTGTACTCATTTAAGGGTAAAAAAATATATTGTACTGCCAAGTTTAGCAAAATCATTTGTAACTATTCATTATACTCATGAGATTTTATGGCACTGCAAGATTAATTAATCTCGAATTCTCAGAAATCATGATGCAAATGTGGAAGAAATTGGAAATAGATTATGTGTTGTAATTGCTAATAGTTGATAATGTTTACGGTTAATTTATTGACTCTGCGATCTAAACCGTCTTTCCTTAAATTAATGGCCAAGATTGATTACTGCCTGGATGTGGCCTTAACGTCATGTGGTACATATGATACGTGGACTAACATTTCCCCCAAACCTCCAAATTCAGAAAAATGTTGACTAAGGTGTTTTAGGGTTTGTGAGTGGAGAAATTGGGTTATTGATTATGGAAAAAATCATCACCTAGGGGAAAAATAGACGAGTGATTGTCATCATCAAAGCATATAGAAAATACGTCGTAAAAATGTTGTTCAAAATCAAGGATTATTTTCATGTTAGGAAATTTTTTTGTCCGTAAAGATAAATTTTTTCCTTTATGTGAAATTAATTTCATGCTTTTCTGGTTGTGGTGGGGTAGTGTCTTACATTGTAGTCATTTTTTTTAAATGAGTTGTTTATGTGACTTCCTCACATTCCATTTTTGGGTTTGAGGTTTTAGATTGTTTTGATTCTTTTTTCCCATTTCAAATTGATGTTGTATATTGAACTCTTGTTTGTTTTTGTGTTTTGTCACATGGATGTTTTTATGTGGATTTACACCATGTAGGACAATTTGTGGACAACAATAGTACATATGTAGAGGGATTGTTTCAAATTTGAAGTATGATGCTGATAAGTGTGGGTATTTTGAGATTTTTTATTTTGTTACCAATTAAAGAAATGGGATACTTGAATATTTCTAGAATGTGGTATGGAAACTTGAAATTATTAAAAAATGATTTTAGTGCTATAGAAATGGTTAAATGGATTAAGACTAAGGGAAAAGTAGATTTGTATCTTATCCACCCAATATCCCAACTGGAGTTTGTTGAAGAAATTGAATTTGAAGAAGAGCAAATTGTGTTATAAACTTACAATGTGAGTCCACCTTAAAAAATGTCGCCCAATCTCTTAAATTGAGGCCCAACTTGAAAAGAAATATCTAGCCTAAAATGAAACTAAACATGAAGGGGGGGGGGACTTGATGTACATTTTGAAGATTTCGATGATGAAGCAACACTTAATGATGAGGTGACAATGAATGGTGTTGGTGCGGAAGGGCGTGTAGAAATTGTGTTAGATGTTGGTGTGGAGGGGTTGTGGAAATTTTTTTAGATACAGGTAAGGAAATATATGCTAGAAGTAAACAAAAAAAGAAGAATAAAGGTGGTAGGCCCAAGAAAAAAAATTGATTTGTAGTGTAGACGAGGAAGTGGAAAGAGGTTCTAGTGATCCCTAAAAAAAGATGAAAATGAGGCCTGAAAGAACTGACTAAATTTAGGAAACAATAAAAATAGGATGAGCATTGTGGTAGAGAGTGACGAAAATTACCGTACAAAAGAATTGAAAATTAATGTGAATAATGACTCTCATGATAACATTATTGACATGTAACAATCATTTGTCATGCTTAAAAATATGGAAGATTACAAGTGGGTTTTGGGTACAAAGTTTTCAACAAAAGAATAATTTAAGGACACAACCAAATGTTATGCAATACACAATTGGAGAAATTTAAAGTTTGTAAAAAAAGACCGTACAAGAGTTATAATTTTGTACAAAGATGTACTAAGATGCCAAATCAGAATAAATATAGAAATTTAGAACATTGAATAAAACAAAGTTGTAATAGAGAATTTACCGTGCAGTTGATGAATTCAATTTAACTTGAAAAGAAAGTGATCAATACAATTAATGTATATCCTAACATTAGATTGACATACAATTGTTAAAAAAATCAAGCAAAATGAAACATGAAGGGGGGGGGGGGGGGGGAAAAGCAAAGACAATGCACTTGATGTACATTTTGGAGATTTAGATAATGAAACAACACTTAATGATGAAGTGACAATGAATGGTGCTGGTGTGGAAGGGAGTGTAGAAATTGTTTTGGATGTTGATGTGGAGGGGGTGTGGAAACTGTTTTAGATACAGGTAAGAAAATATATGTTAGAAGTAAACAAAAGAAGAAGAATAAATGTGGTAGGTCCAAGAAAAAAACGGATTTGTAGTGTGGATGAGGAAGTGGAAAGAGGTTCTGGTGAGCTCTAAAAAAAGATGAAAGTGAGGCCTAAAAGAACTCAATGAATTTAGGAAACAACAAAAATAGGATAAGCATTGTGATAGAGAGCGATGGAAATTACCGTACAAAAGAATTGAAAACTAATGTGAATAATGATTCTCATGATAACATTACTGACATGTAACAATCATTTGTCATGCTTAAAAATATGAAAGATTACAATTGGGTTTTGGTACAAAGTTTTCAACAAAGGAATAATTTAAGGACACAATCAAATGTTATGCAATATACATTGGAGAAATTTAAAGTTTGTAAAAAAAGACAGTACAAGAGTTATAATTTTGTGCAAAAATGTACTATGATGTCAAATAAAGCTAAATTTAGAAATTTAGAACATTGAATAACATAAAGTTGTAATAGAGATTTTACCATGAAGTTGATGAATTCAAATTAACTTGGCAAGAAAGTGATCAATACAATTAATGTATATCACAACATTAGATTGGCAGACAATTGTTAAAGAAAATGAAACAAAATGGAACATGATGAAGGCATACAAAGAGAGTTTTCATTAATTTAGAGAGCACTTTCGTAGACTGGATGACTTTTGTCATGAACTCCTTAGGGATAACTTAAACAACACAATGATGTTAACTATACAACATACTGTCGTTCATGAAGTTAACATTCCTATAGTGGAAGACTATGTGGATAGACCTATTTTACAACTCTAAAATGCATGTTCTTGAAAATGGAAACTAAAAGATTTTAAAAATCAAGAAATCCCAAATGGAAGCTCACCTCAAAGTTTCTATAACTCCAGAATTTTCTAACTCTGCATGGTCCAAATTTGTTGTTAGTTTGAATAACAACGTTCAAATCATAACGACACTCTAGTTCGCTTCTAACATGTATCACACTTGAATTGAGAGTTATTGTGGCTTTTTGACTTCGAATAGCTGGCTTGGTTTAAATTGTTGGGAAAAACCAGAGATAATTATCTCAATAATGCAGAATATTTTTTTCCATCAACTGTGCAGATAAATGGCCAAACAGAAAATACAATTCAAAGAGCAATAATAATTGACAGAAAATTAATTATGAGACAAACACAATTTTAATGTGGAAAAGCAAAGACAGTGCACTTGATGTATATTTTGAAGATTTAGATGATGAAGCAACACTTAATGATGAAGTGACAATGAATGGTGCTGGTGTGGAATGGAGTGTAGAAATTATTTTGGATGTTGGTTTGAAGGGGGTGTGTAAATTGTTTTAGATACAGGTAATGAAATATATGCTAGAAGTAAACAAAAGAAGAAGAATAAAGGTGGTAGGTCCAAGAAAAAAATAGATTTGTTGTGTGGACGAGGAAGTCGAAAGAGGTTTTGGCGAGCCCTAAAAAAAGATGAAAGTGAGGCCTAAAAGAAATCAATGAATTTAGGAAAAAATAAAAATAGGATGAGCATTGTTATAGAGAGCGATGAAAATTATCATACAAAAGAATTGAAAACTAATGTGAATAATGATTCTCATGATAACATTACTGAAATGTAACATTCATTTGTCATGCTTAAAAATATGAAAGATTACAAGTGGGTTTTGGTACAAAGTTTTCAACAAAGGAATAATTTAAGGACACAATTAAATGTTATGCAATATACATTGGAGAAATTTAAAGTTTGTAAAAAAAGACAGTACAAGAGTTATAATTTTGTGCAAAAATGTACTACGATGTCAAATAAGGCTAAATATAGAAATTTAGAACATTGAATAACCTAAAGTTGTAATAGAAAATTTACCATGAAGTTGATGAATTAAAATTAACTTAACAAGAAAGTGATCAATACAATTAGTGTATATCATAACATTAGATTGACAGACAATTGTTAAAAAAAATCAAGCAAAATGGAACATGATGAAGGCATACAAAGAGGGTTTTCATTAATTTAGAGAGCATTTTCGTAGACTGGATGACTTTTGTTATGAACTCTTTAGAGATAACTTAAACAACACAATGGTGTTAACTATACAACATACTATCGTCATGAAGTTAACATTCCTATAGTGGAAGACTATGTGTGTAGACCTATTTTACAACTCTAAAATGCATGTTCTTGAGAATGGAAACTAAAATTTTTTAAAAATCCAGAAATCCGAAATGGAAACTCACCTCAAAGTTTCTATAGCTCCAGAATTTTCTAACTCTGTTTGGTCCAAATTTGTTGTTAGTTTGAATAACAACGTTCAAATCATAACGACACTCTAGTTCGCTTCTAACATGTATCACACTTGAATTGAACTTTAGAGTTATTATGGCTTTTTGACTTCGAAGAGCTGGTTTGGTTTAAATTGTTGGGAAAAACCAGAGATAACTATCTCAATAATGTGGAATATTTTTCCCCCTCACATGTACAGATAAATGGCCAAACAGAAAATACAATTCTAAGAGCAATAATAATTGACAAAAAATTAAATATGAGACAAACACAATTTTAACGTGGAAAACTTCCCTCAATTTGAGAGAATAAAAACCACGGGACCTAGTCCAGAAAAACTTCCACTATAATAAGTAATGGGTACACCAGAGTCTTCCTAATAACAATATAGAACATCAATCAACACTAACAACCTTATAACAATCTTCCACTAAAGTGGGTATGCCAAAGTAACTCTCCGAGAAAGTAAAATTACTCAGACTGTATATTAAAATAACAAACTCAGTAGTAGAAATAACCTATCAAAATTGTAGATCAAACGGAGCAAGTTTGCTACACACCTGTTGCCACCACCAAAACTAAACACTTATTTTTCTGCTCTGAATGTTGTTCTCATTCTTCATCACATCTAAAACAGAGATTTCAAATCCCTTTTATTTCCTTCACATGGGTCTTGCCCAATAATACTTTGTTTTCTTCTTTTCTTTCTTTTATTTCAATAATAATAATTCTAATAATAATACTAATACTAATAAAACTAGTAAGTTCCACTTGGGGAGTGCGCCCACCCAACATAAATTCATTGCAATCATTAATTTGGTGCACTTAAGTTTTAGGTTTCATCTATTTGGGGGAAACAAAAATCGAATATCTAGAAGAAAGAAGATGAAACTTAAGTGTCTTTTTTTTGTCCTACATAAGATATTTAATTTTTATGTCATGTCTTACATGTTAATGTTACATTCCAAGTTTTTTTTTTTATACAACAATAGTTTTTAAACAAAAAATAAAAAAAGATAAAGAAAGTTCTATATAATAGCAACAATTTTTTTTTCACATAAATAATTTATTTTATTTAGAAGATGATATCTACAAATATGTTAATACTTACTAACGCGTCAAATATCCGTTAAAGAGATATTCATACTGAATATGGAATAAATATCATTTTTATTATATAGATAGAGTAACGAAATAGTACTATTTGTATCTATGGATACCCACGGCTATCCCTAGTTTTAAGAGATAAAGATCCAAATTAAAAAAAAAATAATAAATGACCAAACTATTAAACTTAAATAAGATAAAGGAATGTGGATGTAATTTTACCTATAACTGTATAGATGTATGATATCATTACAACTGACAACAAGTTCCAAAATTTACCATAACGACCAATATTGTAGACTTTTATTTTACTCAAATATAGTAGTTAAGACTTGAATATACAACTTAGAATATTCGTGTTACATAAATTATTTGTGTTAAAAATATTTGTATCTAAGGAGAGTGCTAAGTAGAAGTGCAGAAAAGAGAAATACAAATGGCTTGCTATGATACATTATGTCTCCTTCCCATTTTAATAAACTCATACGAAGTTGCACATACTTTAAAAAATATAATTTTTTCTATTTCATTATAAGTGTCATATTTATAAAAATAACTAATCTACATATCTACACGTTGTAAAAATAAATTATAGGCACAATTATTCTGCAATTTCTTAAGTTAATTTTACATAACAATTCAGTCATTTATTTATTTTTTCCGATTTAGTCTTTTATTAAATTTTATTACAAAATTCAAAAAATATAAAGAATTCATTATATTATATTGAAGATGATAATTAATTTTATAGGTTTTGTTTGAAAATTTTAATTAATTTTTGTAAAAAAAAAATAACATTGTTAACATTTTAAAACATAAAATATCAAATTGTGTACTTAAATTAAATAAATTACTAAATCGAAAAAAATAAAAAAAATGAAATGTTATCTGAAACTAAACTAAGAGACAAACAATTATATCTAAATTATATATAAATAACAACCAAATGTCTGCTTTTTTATTATTGAAACACTAAAAAAATGTCAAATAATACGTGTCACTTGCATTGCAACGGTTGCTGGGAAATTGCCCTTGCTGTATCATTTCGGCGGTTTCTACGACCGTTGTTCCCAATCGCCGCGGTTGTGAAAGAAACAACAACGCGTGCCTTCTTGATGCCAAAGCCAAACATATTAGAAAATTAATATTCATTTTTCTTGTAGTGAAATATTGAAATCTAATTAAAAAAAATTATACCAAATAAATTAATATTATAAGCAAATAAATTAATATTATTAATAATCAAATTGTAATTTATTTTACATATATATATCATTTACAAATTAAAATTTTTTATTTTATATTTATGATACAAAATTATAATAATAATTAATAAAAATAATTTATTAAAATTATAATTTTTTTATTTATCATCTTTTGTTTTTAAATTTATATAAAATGGTCAAATGTGTTGGTCCATCATCTTCTGCACATGCTGGTAGAGACCGTAGAGATCGTAGAGCAGCTGAGCTTGCACATAGGGTCTTAGATATGGTAACACCATTTAGTGAGATTCATGACATATTAAGTGAATTATGTCGCTTGTATGACGATTAGTTGTTGTGTTATGGATGCCTGAATATTTAATCGATATTTTAATATTGAGATATTTTGAGATTATCGAATGTGTTATGTATGCCCGAATATTTAATCGATAATGAAATGTAAATGATAACGTAAATGATAAAACGTAATGAAATACAATATATTGAATTATAATATTCATTTCATGAAATACAAGATATATTCTAATAATCATTTAATGAAATACAAGATGATTTGTTAAATGATGGATCAATGTGTTCTCAATGTTTCATACGTGCTGCACAAGCTATTTCTCATGTCTTTGCACATTGACTACAATAGTCTTTCCATTTTTGTGAGGTAGGTGGCAAAGGACAATTAGACTTCAATTTGATCTGAACAATAAAATATTAAACATTAATTCAATAAACAATGCTAATATCATAAAACATTAATTTAATAAACACTAATAAATTTTACCTATACCCAATGATTTTCATTGACGAATCCAATTGCTAGTAAACATTCTTTTGATGGTGCTTTGTTTAGCGGAAAGAATGTCATATTCAGATTACGAGACAACAACACCGATATGACATTATATAGTGTTGCTATCACGTAACCCAAGTCTGGTAAACACATCCACTTATCTTGTCCTTGAGCACCCAATCCTGATATTTTCAATGAGTTTCGCACTGATTCAACACTGTCATCGAACACATTGGCATAAAGGTCTTGATGTAGACGAATCTCTTTATCCAATTGGGTTCGAACTAAAGGTCAAGATTCTTCAGTCCAACCTAACAATGCTGCAATTGCGCGAAACCTACAATTTCCATCAGCCACAACATCTATTATCTCCTCAATATACGAATGTATAAGAGTAGGAAAATGTGTGTAAAATGGTTGCTTTGCAGAATACTGTGATGAATGAGATGGTTGCCTTGCAGAACGTTGAGATGGTTGCTTTGCAGATTCTTGAGAGACATCAACATACTTCTAATATGAAGGATCACGAGGAGTATCAAATTCTTTTTGCTTTTTACTTGCTCCCTTGGTTCTCACCTTCTCTGGTGGTGCAAATATTGATGTTGTATGTGGAAATATAACTTCACGCACCTTATCCCTCAATATCCTTTGACTTACAATATCGTGTTCCTTCATGTACGCTTTGACTTGGAATTGTCAGATTAGCTTTATTTCTCTCTATCAAAGCATTTAGAATGAATCTGGGTGCAAGCTTATACTTTGTCATGTCATTGACAAATTTCCTCTCTTCTTCATTTAAACGCCCCAAATAAGAATGACCGGTTACAATATCAAGTAGATTATGATTGTGTGTTCCACAACGAACACTAATTTTCTATTCTTCACCGACACTTAACGGTATACATTTAAGAGTAAATGGACAATTTTCTTTATGAGAACAAGTTACTGTTGATTTTGATTTATATCTTCCACCTCTTTCGCATCCCAAAATCAATTTGTCTTTTCTTCCCCTCTTTCCGGTTGCTTTATCTGAACGAATGGTAACAATTAAAATTCTATTTTGCCTTCCAAAGGTTTTTGCCCATTCAAACACAGCTTCTCGAGAAGGAAATACCTACAAAATATGTTTCAAATAAAACATCAAATATATAGTTATAATAAAAATTTTATCGGTGATGGATTATCAGTAATATTAATACCTTATTGGTGATGAATTTTTCTGTAGAATCTATTCTCCTTCTTGAGGTAGGAACCTCAACTCTACTCATACCTAATTTTAAAAATAGTAATAAATATAAATAATAATAAATTCTAAAAAAAATTTGAAAATTTCAAAAGTTTTGAAATTCTCGAAACTGCCTCACTTTAGAACTTTCATATTGATGCAAACCTTCGAAAGTTCCGAAAACTTACGTTTCAGAACTTTCGCCTTCATCAAAACTTCTGAATATTAATTGATGCAAACCTTCGAAAGTTCTGGAAAATCACGTTTCGGAACTTTCACCTTCATCAAAACTTTCGAATATTTGTGTTTCGAAAGTTTCGAATTTAAAGAAACTTTTGAATGTTTCTGGAAACTAAAGCTTCGAAACTTTCATCTTCAACCAAATTTTCGAAAGTTTTTTTTTATTTTGGGAAAAATTTCATTTCGAAGGTTTGATTTTTTAACAAAAGTTTCGAAAATATACATTAAAACTCACCTCAGATTATTTCGAAAGTTTGAAACTTTCGAATAGTAAAATTTTTTGGGATAGCTTTCAAAAGTGGGGGGGTTAGAAAAGAGTGTGGTAAATTTTTTGAAGCATTTTATATAAGATAAAAAAGGGTAGATTGGTCAATAAAAAAATTTAGGAGGTGGAAGGTAAAATGGCGGGGGTGCACGGTTCATTCCTCTATGATAAAAGATGGAATGACACTTTTTTATTTTTCTCTTCTTCGTGGACCCGACTTTGTTATCAAGAAGTTCCATTCTAAATGAAAAAGACTAAGGAGATTGCTTTCTACACTCAAAGTTTTTGTTATTCACCATCTCTTTGTTGTATATATTTTCCCTCTTAACTATCCTTTCTTGGAAACTTATTTTTGAAATTTTGTTAATTTTGTAATGGCTTTTGAAACTTAATTTCTAAAACATACATTCTTATATTTTGAATCTTTGATTTAAGAATGCAAAATTATGTATCAATTTTTATTTTCTTTTAACTTTGGGGAAGTTAATTTGAGATGCATAACTTTGTATTTCAGAACTAAAGTTTTGGAATCTATATCTACATTTAACTACAATATAAATGTTTATCATGCATCTAATGAAAAATTATATTTGACATCTTAGAATTGTTAAACAATTAAATGCATATGGTATTATTCTATTCAAATCTCTATAAAACACATAAGAAAAAAAGAATATATTATAAGAATTTTTTATAGTATATTCCTTTTTTTTAATTTTTTTTTATAGATTTATAGACCATAATGTAATATTTCCTTTTAAATCATAGAATAATTTGAATCGTTTTAAACAATGTAAAAGAAGATATATGTTATTTTCAAACGTGGAGTTTTATCTTTAAGGAATTATTTTAAATGACATTTGATTTGTTGCCTCATCTAACCTACCAACTCTAACAACACAAAAAATATAACCTATCAACAAAAGGAAAAATAATCAAATACTCATTTTGAACTGAGCCCATAAATCAAGTACCGATTTGGTTCCTTTTTATTCATCTAGTCATCTGTGTTTGTATTCTAAAATAGAAAGTGATAAATAAAAATGTATGCAATTTAATTTTAGGGAACCTTAATTTTATAATTAGAATCTTTCAAACAAAAAACGTCTATGTCTTGGAGATTTGATTTTCTTCTCCAATAGTATCTGGACAAATATTCTCAACATGAAAAATATGAATATGTCATTAAAATTATGCTCAAATACAACCATATTATAGTATGACTACATTATTACTACAATGTGCCACTTTTATAGAGGTACGTTGGAGGAGGAGAAAATTTACTAAAAAAGACTAGGATTAAACTATTTTAAAAACTACTTTCTCTATTCTTTTTCTTAATAATAATTACAATTATTATTCCCTGTATATATCAATGATATATTCTAACATACTAACCAATGACCAACCTTAATCGATCTATCTAGATATTGAGTGTGCCCTAGACAAAGTGGATATTGGTACGTGCAATCGATTCGCAAAGAATTGTGGACTCATAACATTTGATTTCTAATGTCTATTTCATTTTCCATCTCTTGTGAGTTCAAATTTGGTTTAGATGTCTTTATAAAAGTTCTAGATACGATTAAAATACTACATGGAAGTCATATTGCTCATTCCAACTTCCAAAAAATTGACTTTCTAATTGTGTCACCTAACGTGTAATGCCTGAAATGGTTTAAGGATCTCCTACTGTACCCATAAACAAACACGATTTTTTTTCGTATTCTTTGTCCTCACTCACATGCATTCTAGGAAACTTCTCATAAGATCAACCATCCAAAGAATTCTCTAAGTCAAGCACACATAACTCTGAAGTTCTATGTTTTAAGCTCCCAAAAAGAAGATGCATTTTGTTGGTATATGTAGTACCAAATAATCACTATAAGCCTTCCTTCAACCGTAAAGTCTCATATCTACACGACCTTGAAACCCCTTTCATTTTGATGTGATTTGGTTCATACGTGTGTCTCTTTGTCAAGAAGCATCCTAAGAGGCGTCCATTGTAAGTGCCTTGTGCACCGGAGATCATTCCCCACCCTCGTCAGTCTCAGGTTTCATATAGCACATTTTCTTAGTACATCGACTTGTATAGATAAGAATAATTTCATCAAAGTTGAACAAACTTAGAGAAAACAACTGCAAATACAAGATCTCCATCTTGTTTTTGAACTACCAGATAACACTTTTATATGATGGTCCTCTCCGGATCTCCATCTTCCTTTTCTCACAGATTTTTATTTTTTCTAACCGTTATCCTCTTAGCCTAAGCTTCAAAAGGTAAGATTATTCTTCAGCTAAACCGTACTTGATTCAACTACGTAAATATGATCATTCACATACTTTTTGAGTTGATATATATGCATGAAACACATTATGAAAGTTTTACAAAAACGTAGGTAAAACAATACGATGGTTCACAATGCTAATGTTTCCAAGATTTTGTACGGTGTAATATACTTTGCCACACTCTTTTTAATTTCATGCTGCCAAAACATCTCCACCAAATCTTGGTTCATCTTGCTAGAATCAGGATGATTTTATTAAGAATAATTTTGTTGTTTATGAGGAAACAACAATGTCAGAACAACTAGTTAACTTAAACAAATTTAATGTTTAAGTTCTTTTCGGTGGAGTTATTCTCTAGAAAGCAATAAATATATTCATTGGTTGTGTTGGGATAAACTAACATGCACTTCATTTTTCAGAAATTTGATTCACAATCAATTTGATTAGTGTGTATTTATTTTTCATTTGGTATTCCTCAATTTAGGTATCCTTAAGGACTAAATTGAAGTGAGAGACCTTCTTGAGAGTTCGACCTTGCTTTTATCTTTCATTTGGATTTGATCTAACCTCAATTTAATACCTAAAATTCTAAATCTGCTTTTGGAAAGCAATGTGACGCAAGTGTTGACCAAGGCACAACATGGGAAATTTCAAATGGACTGTGCACATCTTTATAGTTTGAAATAGTTTAAGGCTATTCAAACATTTGTTGTATGTTTTCTCTTATTAGCTTTTGAGTACCACTAAAAACACCTCAATCAAAAAGTTAAAGCTCAAGTTATGGTCAAAATAGTGTAATGGTGTGCTATCAAATTGTCCTAATTGATTAAGACAATTGTTGCATTGACTTTTTGACAAATGAGGACTCTCAATCCTCCCATGTCTTCTCTTGTTGGGTATCTCACTCTTGGGTTGTGTAGTACTCCAATTTTGTCCGACCATTCAAAGATAATTTAAATAAAAAATATTTTTATTCAATAATTATAAAAATTTTATTATGTTACATTTAAAATACAAAAAAACAAAAACAAAACCAAGAAAAACAAATAAATAAAATAAAGAAATAAAAAAGGGTTGCTTGTATTCCTTTCTTTCCCTTTTCTTTCCCTTTCCCTTTTCTTTTCCCTGCTTTGCTGCTACCGTCCCTGTTTTCATGCTTGCCGTGTTTTCTATCATTTCATTTATTTATTTTTATTTTATTTAGTCTAACAATAGCATTAATTTTACAATTTGAATACTCAATTAAAAACATCAAACCCTCATTTCTTTATTTGTATCAGTTTGCTTGATTGGGTTGTCAAACTAGTGTAAGATCCAAAACTTAAGTTTATACAACGAACACAATCATTAATCGTTTTTGTCTATATATTGAAACAAAAAATTAATTAAAGGGGAAGAGATTTGGATGGATCAGAAAAACAATCACAATATAAAAACTGGGAGATTTTTATTTCTTGTTGTTTCTAAAAAACAATAGAAAGAGAGTATTACCACAAAGAATAAGCAAACAGAAGAAATCTACCATCATAGTCCTTCCCATCAACCCATAACCTTAAAGCCAATTCTAACCACTAGGGGTGGACAACCACCCGCGGCCCGGATTAAACTGTGCGGCCCGTAGCCCAATTTCTATAACGGGCGGGTCAAAAGCGGGTAGACAGGTCTGCGAGTAAATAAAAATGGATTCACGTGGTTTACAATGGGCGGGTTCGGTTAAGGATTTTTGGACCGCGGATACCCGAACCTCTCCGATTCAAATTATATATAAAAAAAAAAATCAACTATACCCAGTCCAATAAAAAGAGGCCCAAATTAATAATTTTTATTGATTTGTAGTATTATCATAGTCATTTGAAAGGGAATTATAATTGTAATATGTATTGATTTGTCATATAAAAGACTAGGCTATTGTTGTATGCTTAATAATTTCTGGAAATTTGAATTTGTAGCTGATTCATATATAATGACCAAATTGGATTGGTGAACCCAGTAATAGAAATTGAGAACCCAGTAATAGAAAAATAACAAATATATTTAAATGAACAAAAAGAAATTAACAAAAAAAATTCAAAGTTTATGAAATGGGTGTAATAATTGCCTTCAAAATAGGTAAAAAAAGGCCCAAAAATTGGGTATCACAGAAAAAAAATGCAATTGGCCCGTTTTACCCGAAAACCCGTGAACCCGCAAACCGTTCAAACCGAGTCAATGGGCAGATTGCATTGAGTCTGTTTCAATCACCTGTGGTTTGGGCCGGTTGTTGTTTTTCGGCCCAAACCCGTCCGAACCGACCCAATGTCCACCCCTACTTACCACAACCAACGAGGGAACTAGTACTACATCTGCGCACAACCAATTCTAACCACAACTGACGACGAGGGAACTAGTACATCCTCACCAGCACCGGAAAGGGTATTTTCTCACCCTTTTATGTTTGTTCTCCTGTTCAAAGCTGTATAGTATTGAAGGTTGAAATTTTGTTTTGTTACACGTGAATGAGTTGTTGGTTGAGACCATCTTGATGTGTGGTTAGTGTTTTGTTTTTGAGTATTTTCTGATGTATGAAATCTGCTTCTTGCTGCGCCTTTTGAAATTTGCTTGTTTTGCTAAACCTTTTGAAATTTGCTTGTTTTGCTAAGCCTTTGGAAATTTGCTTGTTTTGCTAGTCTGATACTACGTTTTCTCTATATTCACGCCAATAATAATAATAATAATAATAATAATAATAATAATAATAATAATAATAATAATAATAATCCTATTTAATATAGATTTGTTTAGTGATAGCTCTGTGTGATGAATGAACTCTTTTCCTTCCTTCCTAATCTTCATGATTTTTATTTCATTTAATCATAATCATTCTAATTAGTATAAATAATTATGGGCATATTTAAATGGCGATAAATATCATTTATTTTACATTATAATAGATTTTTCTTTTTTTTGGGTGATGCTATTTAATATTAAAATAAATTTTATTTCTTCACTTATTAAATTATAAAATAGTTTAAAAGAGGATTATATTTGTAATTAGTTTTAAAATGTTTTTTTTTTCTATTTAATAGATTAAGTTAAAGTCCATATGTTTTTCTTTTTGCTATTTTATTTTCGTGTTTATTACTAATTTTATTTTGAAGAATCATTTAAACTTATTTAATATTTAGTATCATTTTTTTAAAAAGAAAATAACATAAAATTATAACAAATATTTCATTAAAAATTAACTAGATGTGACTTCTTTTTAATCTTTGAGTTATTAGGACATAAATTGTGACAACTTGGTGGTTTTAAATCTCATCTTTACAAATAAATTAATAAATTAAAATCATAAACAATTTAATCATAAAAATTATTGAAAGTTAACTAAAAATGACATATTTTAATCCCTGAGTTGCATAATACAATTTATATATTTTAATAGCTTTAAAATTTATTTTTATAAATAAATATATCTAAAATAAACTTTTTAAAATTTAATTAATTAGATATGTTTATTTTAATCTTGGAGTTGTTAAGACACAAGTTAAACTATTTGTTGGTTTTGAAACTCAATTTAAAAATAAAAAATAAAAAATAAATATTCTTAAGAGGATTAAATTAGATGTTACATCTTTTTTTTACTCCTTGAGTTTTGAGACACGAGTTGTACAATTCGATCGTCATAAACTCATATTTTAAAATAATTATTCAAATCAAACAAGCTTTTTAAGTTCGTGAAAATTAACTTTTTAAATAACAAAATACAATTTATTTAAAAACAATCAACACATCCATATTTTCTACCATGAACTACATAGTTTTGATTTCTCCATCGTACCGGGAGATACAAAGGAGCAAGATCACACTCTTGTCAAACACGCTAATAAAACTTTCTTTTTGTCCACTATTTTTAGCACACTTTTATCTCAAAAATCACATTTATAAAAAATAATTTATATTCATATTTAATAATAAAGAAAAATAGATATATTTAAGTTGATATAATTTTTCACAATTAATTATAGGTAACCGTATTCTAACGAATGTCATAGGGTGCTAATACATTCCCTACGCATAATCGACTCCCGAACTCAAAATCTGGTTTCAAATACCATTTTTACATTTTTTTTTCTATTTTTAAGGGTTTTTCAATATTTTCCCTATTTTAAAATAAATTTTGGTGGTGTAGTACCCTATTTTTGTCCAATTTATTAAAAATAAATCAAAAAAGAAATATATATTTAAATAAAGGAAATAAAAATAATGACAATAATTAATTTCATTATGTCTCATAAATTTACAATTTCAAATCAAATTACAAATTAAAAATAAAGCCAAATTATATTACAATAGAATTTAAACCAAATCAGTTTAAACCAGCCTGCTTTGACTTTGTCTTGTTGTTGTCCTTATTGCAGCCTTTCTATCTCTGATGCAATATCATGGTTGAGACACTAGCCTTTGCTTTGTAACTAATTATAGAAACAGAAAAGCATAATTTTTACTAGTCAGTCTTAGTATACATGGTAAAAACTAAAAGACAAAATTTTGAGTTTAAAAAAAATAAACTAAGGGACAAATAAAAGCTCAGCAAAAGAACATATAAAGACAAGCATAGACTAAAACCATGAATGCATCAGATGCAGAAAAAAAACGCAGATGATGAGCAAAAGAAACGAAACATCAAATAAGAAATTGATGGAGAAGGACAAAGGCAAGCAAGAAAGCAACTCAATAGATAAAAAAACTCTATAAATACATCCCTCTTTTTTTTTTATGAGAGAGGAAAAATTTGAATGATAAGAAACACGTCTAAAGAAGAGAGTTTTGGTTTGAAAGAAAGAGAAGAAGGGAAAAGATAATTTTTTTTAAAGAGAGGTTATGAAACAAAATTAGTTGAGCGTAGAAGGAGCAACAACTCAGCTCCATCCTTAAAATCATATATATTTAGAAATATAAAAAATAGAAAAGGAGAGAAATAGAAGTCACCGTCACTTCCGCCGGTAATCGCCGATAACCACCGTCAAACGCGCACTGCTACCGCCGTCTTCTTTTCGGTGTGTGTCACTCTAATGTTTTTTGTTCTATTCTCTACCCTTGATTATATTTCACTGATAAAATGAAAGGATACATTATATGAAGTTAGTTTTAGGGTTAAAAATAAATTTTGTTTAGGTGAATTTATTGAAACTGAGTTTTTTTTTCAAGTGATGCTTGCTTGTTGGATATGTTTAAGTTTGTTTTGAAATGAGGCTGAGGCTGGATTGTTTTGTTTTTGAAATGAATGGGGTTGAAATCATGATTAGCTGGTTGAGAATACAGCTGTTTGGACATATGGCTGATGAAAACACGCGTGGCTAGGATGTCTTGAAAAGTTCCGCAGACATTGGCAGCTTAGCCTTAATAATTAGTATTCGCTAATTTAAAGCTGAAAAGATTTTGCAATCATGCCTAGACAGAATAATTACTATTTGTTTGGTTTTAGTTTATTAAATATTTATTCATATTTAATAATAAGGATAAATCAATCAAATTTTACTTAAAAATACATATTGTGATAATTTAACTATTTTAAAATTCGTTTTTTTTTAATTATACAAAAAATTATTTTTAAATAGTTAATTAGATGTGACATCTTTTTAATCTTTGAGCGGTTATAACACAAGTTGTACAACTTGGAGGTTTTTAAGCTCATTTTTATAACAAAAATAATAAAATTATTCTTAAACGGGTTAACTATATGTGACATCTTTTTAGTCTTGGGTTTTTTTTTAGACAACAAATTGAACAACTTGATAGTCTTAATTTTTTTTTAGACAATTATTTAAATCAAACCAGCTTTTTTCAGCAAAAAAAAAGAATATTTTTTATTTTAAACGATTTTCTAAAAAAAACAATCAAACACATCTGTACTTTTCTGTTTAAGAACTACGTAGTTTTGATTTCTCCATCACACCGGGAGATACGTAGGAGCATGATCACATTCTTGTCGAGCACATTAATAAAAATTTATTTTTTATCCTTTATTCCTTAAGGACACATTTATTCCAAAATCTCATTTAAAAAGATAATAATTTTTATTCATATTTAATAATAAAGAAAAATAAATATACTTAAATTAATATTAATTTTGTATAATTAATTATAGATAACCGTATTTTAACGGATGTTGTTGGGTGCTAATGCATTCCCCTACGCATAATCAACTCCCGAACTCAAATTTGGTTCAAAGACCATTTTTTTTCTATTTTTAAGTGTTTCCCAATATTTTCCCTATTTTAAAATAAATTTTGATGGCGACTCCATTGAATTCGAGAAACACTCGAAATTTTAGGCCGCGACAGGTGACAATTCAAAATTTTAGGCCGGGAGAGGTTGGGGTCTTTGGTTATGTTAAATGCCTTATCTATATTGGTTTGAGTTGTTTCTTTCCTTGTTATTTTTAATTTGGCTTTGGTTTTGGTCAGGCTTCTGCCATGTAATTTAACAAAAAAATAATAGACACAGTATGTAACAAATTTCACGTACAAGATGCTAACATTTTTCCCATGTGTAGTCAATTCTCAAATACTAAATTTGGTCTGGAAAATTGTTACCTTGACCTAAATCAATAAACTATCTTATTGTTTTAAAAAATTAAAAATATTCTAAAGAAAAATGATCCGCCTCTCCCCGATTTTATAATAATAATAATAATAATAATAATAATAATAATAATAATAATAATATTATTATTATTATTGTATATTTTTTTTAAAAAATAAAGCAATAGAGCGCCAAGATCAAGAGAACAATCTTAAATTTGCACAATGAATCTCTCGCTAAACATGAAAAAAAAAAAAGTTAATGGATATATTCTGTCAATATAAATAGTTTAATATTGACAGACAACACAAGTTGTTGATTGGTTGATCATTTTATGAAGACAATTAAAACTATGTGATAAAATGTTAACATCAATTGTTCTTATAACGTGTGAGTATAACATTGGTTTATTCTTATAGTGCATAGTCGTGTTTTCTTATAGGTAAAACTTCATAAGACATATTTTTAGTATTATTATTAAATTATTAACATAGGTAAAATGGAATTGATCGAATCACCAAAAGCTATATCAATTACAATTAACTAAGGAACAAGATGTCAAAAAAATATCTATAAGGAATAAAATACTTTCGACAACAAAATTTTCCAATAAAAACAAAAATCATAAAGAATTTGCAAATCAAATAACTTGAGATTTACAACTTATCCAAATAAAATTATTTTCTAAATACAATGTAAAATCAGAAAGAAATTCGTATCAAATAAATTTTCAGACCACTTAGGATCTTATGCTATTTATACAAGCAATAGTAATAAGCTTCTATAAGGTTTTAAAAGTGTGTTATTTCAATATTCTCATCACAACTTATAACATCACTATCATTAATCAAACGTAATTACATAAACTCATCACAATCTTATAACATTAATTTCATCAATCATACATTATTATATAGACTTATCACAAATTTATAACATCATTTATTATTAATTATACATCTTCATAATCACATAAACTTATCAGAATGCATTCACCTTTTATTATCACATCACTTAAACCTGCCTAATCAAACCTATACATAAAATTCATTTGACATCTAATATCACAACAATATCAAATATCACACATTTAACGAAAATAAATCAAATATCACAATAATATAAAATGCCACACATTTAACGGAATTAAATCAAATATCACAATAATATCAAATGTCCAACATATAACGAAATTAAATCAAATATCACAATAATATTAAATACCACACATTTAACGAATCAATCAACACCTTATAAGTATTTCTATTCCATATTTTAATCTCACAATTTTTCATTTTGCACATTAATTAATTTATCACTCAAAGGACTACTACCGTACGTAGCGATCCCCGAATGAATCGTTGGGAAATACAATTTTCCCATTCATCTCACATTATATTATACTCATGAATTTAAACGCTCTCTCACCCCTTATCTTATTTCGACGTTTTCACACACGAATACGATTCCACGAGCAAATAATCTTTGTTCTTTTACTTTTTGTCCTTCAATCAATCTAACTCGATAGTTTATAGGTAAACATCATAATAAATTATGAGAAGATACTCTAAAAACTAAATTCGAAATTCGGTCAAGAAAATTTAACATAAATCAGAAAACCAAATGGATAGTATAACCACTTTTCACACGGTCGTTTCGGCGTTGGTTTCACTCAAATCAGACTTATGGTGAATGAGAACGATGCGAAATAACAAATTCTACAAACAGAGAAATCGGGTATTTTAGAGAGAAATTGAGGTTTTTAAAAATCTAGAAAATTGTGTTTAATTCACTAGCTAAATGAGTAAAACAAGAAATTTGGACGAAAACGGAACAACTTTTCTAAAACAGTTATCGACTACCGGTGACAAACGATAGCTTAATTTGTTGTGTTTCATAACTTCCTCATCCTTCCAAACTGCTATCGTAGCATCATTCTGCAGCTCTCCTTCAAATTTATTTTATGTTATTTTATTAACTCTTATACCCTTCACACACGTGGGTCAAGCCCATTAGTCTTCTTTTTTTTTTTTTCACTATTACTACACTACCCCAAAAATGACATTTTATAGCGCGCCTTTTATAGCGCTTAATAAATACAAGCGTTGTTGTATAATACACAAAAATAACGGAGGATACAACAACGCTTTTTTGACAAGCGTTGTGGAAAAAACGTTGTTGTAGGGTCATATAGGGTCACATAATGCTTGCTCATAATGTTTACAAGGCTTTTACAGCGCTTTTTCAAAAGCGCTGTAAACTGAAGCGCCCTCACATAATATTTTACAGTGCTTTTGGAGCGCTTTAAACACAAGCGCTGTAAAATATAGCACTCCCACCTTATGTTACATAGCTTTTAAAGCGCTTTTTTTGACAAACGTTGTAAAAGCCTTGCGCTTTCACATAATTAAAGGACCTATTAGAGTGCTTATTACACAAGCGCTGTAAAATCATTCACTTTAAATAAAAATCATTTACGTTAAATAAATATAAACAAATTTAAAACAAAGTTACGAACCCTCATCTCCTTTACTCTGGGAACCCTCCTCTCCTCTACGTATTGTGCGGCCATCTACTGCTCATCCTTTATAAAAAATTGGATACGTTGTCTCAGGTACTGTATTTATTAATTTGTTGTTGTCACTAAAACTAATAAATTGTTACATAATAAATCATATAAAATCTATTCTTTTTTGAAATTTGTTAATCTGTTCTGTTTTGAAATCAGACTTGGACCTTGGTTTCTATTTTCCAATATTAGATATGTGTACTATATATTGGTATAATGTTATCAGTAGTTTATAATTTGTGTAATTGCATTTATATAGGTCATATAATATGGACCATAAATGGATGTCTGCCAATCGATTGTCAAAAGAGTATGAAAATGGAGTGAAGGAGTTTGTTGAGTTTGCAGTGAAGAATGCAAAAGATCCAAATAGAGTCGTTTGTCCTTGTTTAAAATCTTGTTTTCGAAAATGCGTTAGAGAAGATGAATTGGAAGGACATTTTGTATGATATGGAATTGATCAAAGCTATACATGTTGAGAAAAAAAAAAAGGAAACATTAATTTTGAGAATGGTTCAACATATGTTTCAACTGATTTCGACACAAATACATATGAGCCGAACCGAGTTGAGGAGATTGCAAAAGTAGTTGAAGAAGATATTTGGGATTGTCCTAAAATGTTTGAGAGTTTGTTGAGTGATGCAGAGAAACCATTATATAATGGTTGTACTAAATTCACAAGACTGTCAGCAATGTTAAAGTTGTACAACTTAAAAGCGAGTAATGGATGGTCTGATAAAAGCTTCACATAATTATTAACACTCTTAAAATATATGTTGCCAAGTGATAATGAACTTGCCAGTCGAAAGTACGAGGCTAAACGAATTTTGTGCTCTATTGGCATGAGTTACGAAAGGATTCATATGTGTCCTAACGATTGCATTTTATTTCAAAACGAATATGAATTACTAAAGGCGTGTCTGAAATGCAACGTCTTTCGATATTAGAAGAAAGAATCTACTCCAGCAAAAGTCGTGTGGTATTTTCCTATAATACCAAGATTTAGGCGCATGTATCGCAGTGAAGAAGATTCAAAACACTTGACATGACATGCAGATGAAAGAATTAGAGATGGAAAGTTTCGACACCCTGCAGATTCACCGAGTTGATGAGATTGCAAAAGCAGTTGAAGAAGATCTTCGAGATTGTCCTAAAATGTTTGAAAGTTTGTTGAGTGATGCAGAGAAAGAATTATATAATGGTTGTACTAAATTCACAAGACTGTCAGCGATATTAAAGTTGTACAACTTAAAAGCGAGTAATGGATGGTCTGATAAAAGCTTTACGGAATTATTAACACTCATAAAAGATATGTTGCCAGATGATAATGAACTTCCCAGTCGAACCTACGAGGCTAAACGGATTTTGTGTTCTATTGGAATGAGTTACGAAAGGATTCATGTGTGTCCTAACGATTGCATTTTATTTCGAAACGAATATGAACTACTTAAGGCGTGTCCGAAATGCAATGTCTCTCGATATAAGAAGAAAGAATCTACTCCAGCAAAAGTTGTGTGGTATTTTCCTATAATACCAAGATTTAGGCGCATGTATCGCAGTGAAGAAGATTCAAAACACTTGACATGGCATGCAGATGAAAGAATTAGAGATGGAATGTTTCGACACCCTGCAGATTCCCCACAATGGGCAAAAATTGATCACGAGTATCCTGAATTCGGGATAGAGTCAAGAAATCTAAGACTTGCACTTTCTACTGATGGAATGAATCCACATGGTCTTCAAAGCATCTCACACAACACGTGGCCTGTGATTTTGTTGATTTATAACCTACCTCCATGGGTATGTATGAAGCGTAAGTTTATGATGTTGTCTCTGTTAATTTATGGACTCAAACAATATGGGAATGATATCGACGTATACTTGACTCCTTTAATTGAAGATTTAAAAAATATGTGGGAGACAAGTGTGGAAGTTTAAGATGCGTATAAGAAAGAATGTTTCAATTTGAGGGCTGTGTTTTTTGGCACAATTAATGATTTTCCAGCATATGGTAATTTATCAGGATATAGCATTAAAGGTCAGTGTGCATGTCCTATATGTGAAGAGAGTACAAATTGGATGCGGTTAAAACATTGTAAGAAGAATGTATTTCTTGGACATCGTAAATTTTTACCTTATAGTTATCAGTATCGTGGGTGGAGAAATGCATTCAATGGAAAATCAGAGGAAGATAAAGCTCCTTTAGCACCGACTGGATATCAAATACTTGAAAAAGTACAAGGTTTGACCAATAAATTTGGCAAACCTTTTGCGGGAGAGCTGGTGAAAACTGGGTGGAAGAAAAAGTCAATTTTCTTTGAATTGCCATATTGGAAGTCATTGTATATAAGACATTTCCTCGATGTGATGCATATTGAAAAAAATGTATTTGAAAGTGTTATTGGTACGTTACTCAATGTTCCAGGAAAGTCTAAAGATGGCGTCAATGCAAGATTGGACTTGGTCGATAAAAGCTCCTTTAGCACCGACTAGATATCAAATACTTGAAAAAGTACAAGGTTTGGTCAAAACTGGGTGGAAGAAAAAGTCAATTTTATTTGAATTGCCATATTGGAAGTCATTGTATATAAGACATTTTCTCGATGTGATGCATATTGAAAAAAAATGTATTTGATAGTGTTATTGGTACGTTATTTAATGTTTCAGGAAAGTCTAAAGATGACATCAATGCAAGATTGGACTTGGTCGATATGCAAGATTGAAGACCCATAATTGTCATATTCTAATGGAGCATTTGCTACCAATAGGTATACGTTCCATGTTACGTGAAAAAGTTCGATGAGCCATAACTAGATTATATTTCTTCTTCAGGGAAATTTGTAGTAAAGTGATCGATCCTCAGAAACTACCGACATTGCAGAGGGAAATTGTTGTTACTTTATGTGAGCTTGAAATGTATTTCCCACCCTCGTTTTTTGATATAATGGTTCACCTTACTGTTCATCTTGTTAAGGAGACACAAGTTTGTGGGCCAGCTTATATGAGATGGATGTATCCGATAGAACGATATATGAAAATATTAAAAGGGTGCGTAGAAAGTAGAAGTCGACTAGAAGGTTGTATTGATGAACGGTACATTGTCGAAGAAGCTGCTGAATTTTGTACTGAATATCTGTCCAATGTTGAATCCATAGGGCTTCCCATGTTTCGTCATTCGGGAAGAATATCAGGAGAAGGGATAATTGGAAAAAGACTAATGACTGTATCAAGGACAAAATGGGAGCAGGCATAATTGCATGTTCTGCACAATGATGATAAGGTTCAACCGTATGTTACAATACACATGGATCAGTTATCTAGTTTGAACATGAATAGGAATCAAAATTGGATAACTCGAGAGCACAATCGAAGTTTTATAACATGATTAAATAATCACATAAAGTCAAAGTTTGATATAGACCCCAAATCAATTTCACAGAGATTGAGGTGGCTAGCAAATGGTCGAGTTTACATGTCTTTTCTTACACTGGTTATGTAATTAACGGCTACACATTTTATACCAAAGAACAAGATGATCAAACCACTATGCAAAATAGCAGAGTCACTCTCGTAGCTGAAGCGATGTATACAAAGATGGCGTTCAGATTGATGAGTCAGGATTCTTGCTTGTCGATTTTAATAGGGTGAGATACAAAGATGAGCCTTTTATTTTAGCATCGCAAGCTCAACATGTGTTTTATGTCACTGATCCTGCTGATGATAAATGGTCTGTTGTCCTATCTACCAATAAAATAAGTGATGATAACAATAATGATGAAGATGTTGGTAATGATCTTTTATTTGCAGCATCTCAACCACATGAAATTGATTCAACTGATGATGGTTTATATCTTAGAGCTGATCATGATGAGGGAATTTAGATTAATCCATCGTTTCGTATTGTTAATGGACAAACAAATGCGAATCCCACCAGGAAAAGAAGAAGGGCATCTTAATGTGGTTAATTGTTTTATATAAGCCATGTAATCTGAACTGAGTTCATGTAATTTAATTGTTTGATTTGCCAAAATTAAGCATTTTAATATTCAGCTTGAACTGTATTTGATATTAAGTTCATGTAATTTAAGTGTACGTTTGACCTGCCATAACTAATTTTCAGCTTATATTGAACTTGAAAAAGCTTTGTTTGAGTACTGGGCTTTTATCTTGAACTAATCATCCCAATATGAGCTAATAATGTAATTTAGCATTGATATATATATATATATATATAGGTAGTTAACTAATTATTTGGAAGAAAAAAAAAATCTAAATATAGGTATTTTACTTGAACTGAACTGAATATAAACTTGTAATTTTACAGCGCTTTTGTCCATAAGCGCTATAAAAGCCTTTAAAAAAAATAAGGAGGTCACAAAGCTTTATTGTATACAAGTTAAAAGGGTCTTTTAAAGCGCTTGTTGCCAAAGCGCTATAAAAGACTTTTAAAAATAAAATAAGGAGGTCTTTTACATCGCTTTGACAATAAGCGTTGTATAAGGCATTTAAAAAAACAACACTATTACATAAAAAAACAAAGAGGTCTTTTAAAACGCTTGTTGCCAAAGCGCTGTAAAAGGCTTTTAAAAATAAAATAAGGAGGTCTTTTACAGCGCTTTGACAATAAGCGTTGTATAAGGCATTTAAAAAAACAGCACTATTACATAAGAAAACAAAGAGGTCTTTTAAAGCGCTTGTTGCTAAAGCGCTGTAAAAGGCTTTTAAAAATAAAATAAGGAGGGCTTTTACAACGCTGTAAAAGGCTTTTAAAAATACAGCCCTGTTACATAAGAAACAAAGAGGTCTTTTAAAGCGCTTGTAGACAAGCGCTGTAAAAGGCTTTCTAAAAAATAAAATAATGAGGTCTTTTACAGCGCTTGTGGATAAGCGTTGTAAAAGGCTTCTAAAAAAGCGTTGTAATAGGGTTTTAAAAATTAAAATAATGAGGTCTTTTACAACACTATTTCGAAAAAACGTTGTAATAGGGTTTTATATATAACTAAAAACCGCTTCAGTTTCCTCTTCATTACGTAAACTTCACTACGCTAGTGTGCTCCTCCTCTTCATTGTTCTTCTCATTGTGAACCCTATCATCTGTGTTATTATCCCTACGAACCATATTGCCACTATCATTTCCATTGATAACCATCTCTATTTGTGTTATTATTCTTACGAACCTTCTCTTCTCATTGAAATACGTAATCCTTATTACGTATTTCTGTGAACCATATCTGTCCTACGAATCGTATGTATTTTTGCGCATTCTCGGTGTTCCTTCTCCTACGAAATCTACGTATTTCTTCTCACTATTCAGGTATTGTATTTATTAATTTTTTGTTGTCATTAAAATGCATGTTGAACTTATACTGCTACGTACTTAGACTACTGCATGTTGAACTTGTTGAAGTTATACTAAACTGCATGTTGAACTTGTTGTAGATAAATGGATTCTAACAAGGCTTTGGATTTTCAAAATGAGGAAGTTGTCAACACTAAGACTTACGAAAATGAGGTTAAACGTGGTGCAACTATTATGCAAAATGTCATAAAAGCAAGAAGTAATGGCATGAAATTTGAGGTATACTATACTTTGTTTGCTGTTTATTTTTTATCTTTTTTGAAAGCATGTACTTACTATATGAGTTTATTAGGTGGGATGGAATGAAAGTGGCCAGCCAATTGAGTCCAACAGTTCCATGTTGGTAAGTTATATTGGTGTTGTTGTTCATTAGAATATCCCAATTACAATTGACGATTGGAGAGGTAAGGCTTATAAGGATGCAAAAGATATACTGTGGAATGATATAAAAGTAACTTAAGTTTATACAACGAACACAATCATTAATCGTTTTTGTCTATATATTGAAACAAAAAATTAATTAAAGGGGAAGAGATTTGGATGGATCAGAAAAACAATCACAATATAAAAACTGGGAGATTTTTATTTCTTGTTGTTTCTAAAAAAAACAATAGAAAGAGAGTATTACCACAAAGAATAAGCAAACAGAAGAAATCTACCATCATAGTCCTTCCCATCAACCCATAACCTTAAAGCCAATTCTAACCACTAGGGGTGGACAACCACCCGCGGCCCGGATTAAACTGTGCGGCCCGTAGCCCAATTTCTATAACGGGCGGGTCAAAAGCGGGTAGACAGGTCTGCGAGTAAATAAAAATGGATTCACGTGGTTTACAATGGGCGGGTTCGGTTAAGGATTTTTGGACCGCGGATACCCAAACCTCTCCGATTCAAATTATATATATAAAAAAAAAAAATCAACTATACCCAGTCCAATAAAAAGAGGCCCAAATTAATAATTTTTATTGATTTGTAGTATTATCATAGTCATTTGAAAGGGAATTATAATTGTAATATGTATTGATTTGTCATATAAAAGACTAGGCTATTGTTATATGCTTAATAATTTCTGGAAATTTGAATTTCTAGTTGATTCATATATAATGACCAAATTGGATTGGTGAACCCAATAATAGAAATAGAGAACCCAGTAATAGAAAAATAACAAATATATTTAAATGAACAAAAAGAAATTAACAAAAAAAATTCAAAGTTTATGAAATGGGTGTAATAATTGTCTTCAAAATGGGTAAAAAAAAGGCCCAAAAATTGGGTATCACAGAAAAAAAATGCAATTGGCCCGTTTTACCCGAAAACCCGTGAACCCGCAAACCGTTCAAACCTAGTCAATGGGTGAATTGCATTGAGTCTGTTTCAATCACCTGTGGTTTGGGCCGGTTGTTGTTTTTGGGCCCAAACCCGTCCGAACCGACCCAATGTCCACCCCTACTTACCACAACCAACGAGGGAACTAATACATCTGCGCACAACCAATTCTAACCACAACTGACGACGAGGGAACTAGTACATCCTCACCAGCACCGGAAGGGGTATTTTCTCACCCATTTATGTTTGTTCTCCTGTTCAAAGCTGTATAGTATTGAAGGTTGAAATTTTGTTTTGTTGCACGTGAATGAGTTGTTGGTTGAGACCATCTTGATGTGTGGTTAGTGTATTGTTTTTGAGTATTTTTTGATGTATGAAATCTGCTTCTTGCTGCGCCTTTTGAAATTTGCTTGTTTTGCTAAACCTTTTGAAATTTGCTTGTTTTGCTAGTCTGATACTACTACGTTTTCTCTATATTCACGCCAATAATAATAATAATAATAATAATAATAATAATAATAATAATAATAATAATAATAATAATAATAATAATAATAATAATAATAATAATAATAATACTATTTAATATAGATTTGTTTAGTGATAGCTCTGTGTGATGAATGAACTCTTTTCCTTCCTTCCTAATCTTCATGATTTTTATTTCATTTAATCATAATCATTCTAATTAATATAAATAATTATGGGCATATTTAAATGGCGATAAATATCATTTATTTTACATTATAATAGATTTTTCTTTTTTTTGGGTGATGCTATTTAATATTAAGTTGATATAATTTTTCACAATTAATTATAGGTAACCGTATTCTAACGAATGTCATAGGGTGCTAATACATTCCCTACGCATAATCGACTCCCGAACTCAAAATCTGGTTTCAAAGACCATTTTTACATTTTTTTTCTATTTTTAAGGGTTTTTCAATATTTTCCCTATTTTAAAATAAATTTTGGTGGTGTAGTACCCTATTTTTGTCCAATTTATTAAAAATAAATCAAAAAAGAAATATATATTTAAAAAAAGGAAATAAAAATAATGACAATAATTAATTTCATTATGTCTCATAAATTTACAATTTCAAATCAAATTACAAATTAAAAATAAAGCCAAATTATATTACAATAGAATTTAAACCAAATCAGTTTAAACCAGGTTGGAAAAGGAACATTGTATAATATTTTGGGAGAAGTATTGCACAACACTCTGATCCCTGTCGGGCATGTCAAAGTATCACCCGTGATTGCTTTTGAACCAAATGCATCGTTGCCTATACCAGACTACGATGGAGATATGAAGTATTTAGAAGAAGCAATAGGTAGTTACGTGACATAGCTCAAAAATCTTGTTGCCCTTGATAAGGTATGTTTAATTGAAATGTATGTTTAATTGATATGTTTATTTAATTGAACGATATATGATTATAATTGATTATATTTAATTGCTGATATTTTCCGGTGTTAACTTTAATTTCACATTTATTTAGATTCATACAAAGTCTAAAGGGAATGACAAGAAGATTCCCCGCAACGAATCAATCACGTCACCGGAAAAGGTTTGTCACATTTATTCTGGCAGGTTTGTCATTTTTATGATTCAATTAACTAACAAACTGATTAACCTCATTTTTTCAAATTCAATCAAAACCACCCGCACAACAACCCTGCTAGAATAAAGCTGCACCACAGCTGGTTGTTCGTGGTAAAAATAAAGCTGGAAAACTTCAAAATTTGGAGGGCAATAAAGCTGCCAAAATTCAAAAACTAGATCGGGGTAAATCAGTTGCTGCTCCTAAAATAAGTCATCCACGCCTTGCTCGATTTGGGTCGTGTCTTGACATACAAGCAAAAATGAATATGGACAGCAACGATTCACGTATCATAAGCATGGAGAAATCTATTTTCGAAGATGTGTATGAAGAACTACTTGAAAAAGAGCACATATACGAACTTCTCGATCATAAGGAGCTGAGTGCTACATTCATCAGCTTATACATTAGGTAAAATACTTTATTTAAAATAAAAAGTACTTTTAATTGCATTTATTGATAATTAATAATTAATAATTAATAATTAATAATTAATAATTAATAATTAATAATTAATAATTAATTTAATTTATTGGTAATTAATATAATTTGACATTTTCATTGAAGTTTTTGTATGAGAAGTTGGTGTGCACGCGCAAATTGTCAAATAGATTTTCATTCTTGTCTCTGCATAAGCTTTCAATGTTTAAACTCGATCTAGTTAATGTAAAGAATTATGTTGTAGATATCCTATTGGGAAATAAAGAGAAGGATAAGTTTTTCCTTGCGCCATATAATTCAGGGTAATTATATATTCTTTATTTATATCTTCTTTAATTTATGAGATCTTAATTTATTAGTTGTTCCAACCAAATTTTTGTTGTTGTAGGGCACATTGGGTGCTGTTTGCAATCAATGCAACATCTGGAGTTATATACTATTTAGATCCCTTGCACGACGAGTACAACAATCACTCAGATATATAGACTATTTTCAACACATAAGTAATATTCATTTATTTCTTACATATATATATATATATATATATATAATATGTTTGTTAATGCTATAATAATCACATTTATTTGATAGTGTTTTACAAGTTTTTCGAGCTCAAAGGGGTGCTACAGTGTCGAAGCAAAAGTCAAATAACATCACATAGATTCCAATAAAGGTTTGAAATATATGCCTTTACAATTTCGTTAACAATCAACGCACAAATATTTATTGAATTATATGTTTTATTTTATAGTGTCCTCATCAAACTAACAACATAGACTGCGGGTACTATATATTGCAATTTATGAGAGAGATTGTGGTATCAATCAAACTATAATCCCAGAAACGATACGGATATCAATCAAACTATAATCCCATAAACGGTACGGTATTTTCATTATATTTTGATTTTCATATATAAACTATGTATATATTTGATCCTAACGTATTTATGTTCAAATTTTATATATAACAGTATTTTGACAATTCTAGTCCAACATACTCTGAAAGAGATCTAACTGAAATAAAGGGAGACTGGTGTAAGTATGTGATCGAAATGAAAATTATTTGATTTGCTGGGATATAACAATGTTGCAAGGTTGTGAATATGTAAATGTTGTGTAGGCTATGTTGTAAAAAATATATTATGTTAGTTCTGTTGTAAAAAATATAAAAAGTTATGTATTGTTGCTGGATAGAAAAATCTGTTATGTTAGTATCAATATATAAAGTTACAAGTTTTTTGTTGGATTGAAAAATATAGTAATTGTGTCAATATAATGTGCTAGATTGAAAATGATTTTGGAAAACAATACAAAGACACCGCTTTTTTAAAAAATGTCATAAAAAATCTGTTTATACAAACAAGAGTTATTTGAAAAATTCCATTTACAAGCGTTTAAAAATAATAATATAAAAATGCACCTATTACAACGTTTTTCTGAACAAACGCTGTAATAGGTCATTTAATTACGCAAGTCTTTTACAATGTGACACCCTAAACCACAAAATAATATATATAATAAATTATATCATATTCCTATAAAATTTGCAGCGGATAAATAAAAATATGTTACCAAGAAAATAAAAACTTTTATTTTTATTAGGATATCACGTTTCTAAAAAATCAAAAGAAACACTTTAAACTTATTTTCTCCATTAAAATATTGTAATCTCAATAAGTTTGATTTAAGTATTATTACTTGATTTAATTTAAAAACATAATAGTACTTCTAAGATTTTCCTACAAAAATTCATTTCAAATTTAATAAGTAAAATACAATTTTAAACCCTTATTCCCGGTATCACCAATCAGAGCATGGTTCCTCCCAAACTTGAACTTCAAGATTCATTAACTTGTAACAACTGCGATTTCGCAAACGCAGGGCCAAGCCAGTCAAACACAAACAACGAAGGAGGCGAGTTTCGAAATCATGATGACAATATAATACAAGTAAGAAGAACACGCAAACCATCACAATAGAACTGTATCATTACACAAACATTCCATCAAGAAAATATCACATTAAAAAGTCAAAATCCCTAAAGGAAAATCAACAAATTGCACTATAACATCAAATCGTCTAAGAGAAATTATCACCACACACGATACATATTAATCACAACAAAACAATCAAAATAAAATGCAATGCTATGCATGAGCTTAGACTCTACTTCACAATGTGGTACCATTCTAACTCTGAAGTACTTGGTTAGGAGGCTTGATAATATGCCACCATCCCGGTGGATTGACAATTCAAATTGGTTATGTCCTCATAGATCCCCTCAACTCAACCCGAGACACATATACGTGACAATCGAGGTAAACATGTGTTGCGTGGTAGCTCCCGACATTTAGAGTGCTACCTCCAAGTTGTTGGTGTAATGACCTCTATCCTTAGGAAGTTGTATACAATATTATTAACTAGATTATGTAATTCCTTCCTAAGTGATGAACTTAGTATTAAAACCAACTTGTTTAATATTAATTCCAATTTAACAGTAATAGATTCAAAAATTTATTCAAAACTGAGATTCAAGAACACATGCATTATCAAGATAAAGAGTATAGAGATAGAGAAGTGTGCACCATGGATTTTTATACTGGTTCGACTATCAATTCGGTAGTCTACATTCAGTCCTGGAATCACTTACCGATTCCAACCTTTACTAGAAATGATTTGAGTATGTTTATAAACTTTTCAGCACTTCACTGCCTATACATCTAACTCAACATCAATCCACAACAACAACCAATCTATCCTTAAGAACTAATCGCCAAGCTCTAGCAAGATCAGATTGAGATCTCTTTTAGATGATCACACACACTCTAAAAGATGACCACCAGTTTCACAATACTGGATTTCCACACACTTTCTTTTACAAAGATGATTCTTTCAAAAAGACTAAAACACTTGATTCAATCACA
>NC_021166.2:49802280-49807190 GCF_000331145.2 Cicer arietinum
CAACAACAACCAATCTATCCTTAAGAACTAATAGCCAAGCTCTAGCAAGATCAGATTGAGATCTCTTTTAGATGATCACACACACTCTAAAAGATGACCACCAGTTTCACAATACTGGATTTCCACACACTTTCTTTTACAAAGATGATTCTTTCAAAAATACTAAACACACTTGATTCAATCACAATGAATTCTTACACTAAGTATTTGTCAATAATGTTTGTGAGTTATAATAGTTTTTCTCAAAGTGTATTTTTCGAAAAGTCAATGAGATTCTTTCAGTTCTTTCTATGTATTTCTATTTGTTATAAAATTGTGATTGATTCAGTTTATATAGTTTCAGAAAACTTCAGACAAATCGATTTCCCAATCGATTTTATTAATGTGTATTACCAGCTCAATCGATTTCCTAATATCAATTTCGTGTTTCTTCTTTTTCTTGAAATTCTTGAAATAGATGAACTAATCGATTTGCTAATCAATGTTTTTAATGCATATATCAGAAATTTATACTCAGTTCATATCAGAGTCGATTGAGTAATCGATTATAATTGTTTTGTTCAAAATGTGAGATCAAACAATCAATTACTCAGTCGATTCAGTTTCACTAACATAATCGATTTGACAATGGGCTAATTTCTCCCTGTAACTCAGACACTCATTCAAATCGATTTGCCAATCGACTGATTTCTCCCTGTAACTTAGACACTTAATCAAATCGATTTGCCAATCGACTGATTTCTCTTTGTAACTCAGATATTTAGTTACAATCGATGTGCTAATCGATTATGCAGTATGTTTCTGATAAATGATGAACTGATTCATTTATGCAATCGATTACCTAATCAATTTCTTTTAATCATTGAGCACAGGTCTGATAAAACCTGTTTAAGTAATCGATTTGCTAATCGATTAACTCAGTGAAACCTTTGTTCTGTGAATCAGAAAATCGATTAACCAATTGATTAGTAGAAAGCTTGTAACTTAAGAAAAGTGTATCAATCGATTGTCCAATCGATTTCCTTTAATCATAGAACATAGGTCTGATAACAGCCTTTAAGTAATCGATTTGCTAATCGATTAACTCAGTGAAAACTTGGTTCTATGACTCAGAAAATCGATTACCCAGTTGATTTACCAATTGATTGATTAACATACTTATTTTATGATGTGCCAATTGATTGTGCCAATCGATTACCCAGTTGATTTACCAATTAATTGGAAAATATTAGATGTGTAAAATCATAATGATGAATCTAACTAATAAACACTATGAACAATAGACACATTTACACATAATCTTCAAGCCTTGTATGCATGATATGATCAATCTTTGCTTGATTGCTTGAGATCCGAGATTTGTCCAAGTGTAGTGTTTGATTCTTTCCTAAAATGTATCTCAACTCAAACTATTAGATTAATCAGATAATGCATATACATTGTATGTTTGGAAGTTATATCAAAATCATAGTCAAGGAGGCATATATCTTACAATGGTCACCTTTTTGATTAAATGACAGACTTACTATAAAACAAATCATAATGATGAATCTAACTAATAAACACTATGAACAATAGACACATTTACACATAATCTTCAAGCCTTGTATGCATGATATGATCAATCTTTGCTTGATTGCTTGAGATCCGAGATTTGTCCAAGTGTAGTGTTTGATTCTTTCCTAAAATGTATCTCAACTCAAACTATTAGATTAATCAGATAATGCATATACATTGTATGTTTGGGAGTTACATGAAAATCACAGTCAAGGAGGCATATATCTTACACAAGTCACCTAGGAATTCCCCCACCCGAATACCTCCAAGCTCTAACAATCTTGCCTTAAGGCTCGATGTAACACCCCAAATTTTATAATAAATTATTTCATTTATCTAATAGGATTTTAAAAAAATTAATTGATTTTTTATTGCATGTGTTTATAATATGTGTCGATAAATAATTAGGATTAGTTTTCCTTTCATGTGTATTTGCTATAGTGTGTAAATTTCTCGTATGTTGACTTAACAAAATATTTAAATTATTAATATGGATATTAAGTATATTTATTTATTTTAATATTAATTTTAGATTGTTATTATTATTTTTGGGTGAAATATGTTATCATTATTACTAACTTGATATTTAATAGTTATTTATTTTATTTTAATGATAGTAGAGTTAATAGAAAAGTTTTGAATAATAATAATAATATAAAATATAAAAAATGGTTGATACAATAGAAATAAGTGTAGTGGCTATTGTAAGCCATATCGTGTCCCGGTCGCCTAACACCAATAACCCTAGATACTTCAGCAAACCAAATGCACGCCGCTGGAAAAAAGAAAGGAAGAAACAGACTTCGTCTTTTTCCTTTGGCCGCCGCCCTTGTAACCCAACCACTCGATACAATTCAATTCTTTTATCTTCCATTGTCGACGGATGAATGACCAATATCTTCCTTCTCCTTTCATTATCTTCATCAAAATTACTCTCCTTTATATGTCACATGAAGGAGGAATCAAATCGTGACTTATTCTTTCCGGCATCAAGATTGCCGCAAAGCTTTTCTAGCCTCTATAGTGGTGCACTGAAACAATGACAAGCAATTTCGCATTCTCCGCGTCGAGAGCTTTGCCTTACATCTCTTCGTGTTGAAGTTTCGTCAACATTCACGAAAATCCGATGGCGGCGGTGTTACGTGTTGTTGTTATCCGTAAGCACCGTTTCGAGTCATCCATGTCGGTAAGGTCCTCCGACCATTTTTTTTATTCATTCCATAATTCCAATTATGTTTCTGCGCTTAATATCATTTATTACATATTTGACATTTTTATCATCATCGCAAATTATCAGTTGCGATTTGGTTATTCTCTGGACCCGCTTTCAAACAATTTATTTCTGGATTGCTCCGACGCTGCTGAAATTAATGTCTTATCGTACGAGATCGCCAAATGAGGTATGGGGTGAGAGTGAGTTCGAATGCATGAGTATAAATTAAGTGAGATGAACGGGAATACCGTATTTCCCACAATTCATTCGGGGCTCGCTACGTATGGCAGAAGCCCTTTGAGTAGTAATTGACTAATAAGCAAACTTGAATTTTGCGAGGTTAAAATATGAATTAGAAACTTTTATAGGATGTTGTTTGATTTGATTTTTGAAGATCGTGTGATAGTTGAATTATTGTAGAATTGTGTATTTGATTCATTCTGTGTTTTGTTTATATCTATCCTTGATACTGATATATGATATAAAATGTGATGAATTGTAATTATTTGCCTTGCAATTGATGTGGTGTGTGTGAATGGTCTAGTATTATTATTATTATATGTGAGTGTAGACCTTTTATTGTTAGAGATGACGTATCATGATGATAAATTCTGAATGTAATGTATGACTATGGAAATCTGCAATGACGATGTGTGCTCCCTGACTTGTGATATTACCACCCTGATGAATATCATGAAATGCGTATTGTGTTTAATTGAATAGTGACGAATTCGACCCGTGCCAATGATGGTTCTCTTAATGGAGAAAGTAACCTAGGACAACGAGGGGAGAAAGTAGTTGTTGATAATTTTTGAAGTGGAGATTATTTGGTCATCATATAGATAGGGCGTGACAAGCCTAGTGATTATGGGGAAGTACAACTGAATGAGCCTGATCGTGGCGGTCTACTGTTGAGCCTTAAGGCAAGATTGTTAGACCTTGGAGGTATCCGGGTGGGGAATTCCTAGGTGACTTGGAGGTAGCACTCCAAATGTCGGGAGCTACCACGCAACACACGTTTACCTCGACTGTCACGTATATGTGTCTCGGGTTGAGTTGAGGGATCTATGAGGACAGGGCCAATTTGAATTGTCCGTCCACTTGCGTGGTGGCATAGTATCGAGCCTCCTAACCAAGTACTTCAGAGTTAGAATGGTACCAAAGAAAGAGGAGGAGTCTAGAGTATAAGAGCATGCATAACATTACTTGATTTGTGTATTTACTTACTTGATGTTGTGGATGGTATCAATGTTTTACCTTGATTATTCTTGTTGGTTGTGATTTGATATGATACGGTGTTTAATATTCTTTTACGTGTTCTTCTCAGTTATTTTATACTATTACATGTTTTCGAAGCTCACCCCTCGTTGCTTGTGTTTGGCGCTTGCGAGAGCGCAATTATTTAATTTGTCGTATTCTATTGAGTTATGAATTAATTTAGATTTTTGTAAATTTGATCGATCAATGATGTTATTTTCATCTTTTATTTGGATGTAGAAATTAATTGTCTCTAAGTTTAGAACGTGTTTTCATGTCAGAAAATTTTATTTAATAAACCTCAACTGTATTTGATATTAAAGGATTTTTAATTGAAAATTTTTATGCAAGTATTTTGTGTAAGCGTGAGTGTGACGTCCTGAACCTTATAGTTTAAAAGAAAATTTGTATACTCTATTTGGGAACCGCTGCGAATCTCTTCCAAAAATAGTGCGTTTTACTTTTTATTTCAATTTGGGTTTAGGGTGTCACACTCGACAGCAGACCGCCACGATCAGACTCATTCAGTTGTACTTCCCCGGAATCACTACGCTTGTCAGACCCTACCTATATGATGACAAAATAATATCCACTTCAAAAATTCTCAATATTTATTTTCTCCCCTCGTTGGCCTATGGTACTCCATTAAGACCTTCATCTCAAACACAAATTGGAATCACAATATTCTCATCACAATTTATAACATCACTATCATTAATCACACGTCATCACATATACTCATCACAATCTTATAACATCAATCTCATCAATCATACATCATCACATAGACTTATCACAAATTTATAACATCAATATTATTAATTATACATCATCATAATCACATAAAACTTATCAAAATGCATCCACCTTTTATTATCACATC
>NC_021166.2:49807563-49814711 GCF_000331145.2 Cicer arietinum
TAAATCAAATATCACAATAATATCAAATGCCCAACATTTAACGAAATTAAATCAAATATCACAATAATATCAAATGCCCAACATTTAACGAAATTAAATCAAATATCACAATAATATTAAATACCACATATTTAACGAATCAATCAACACCTTATAAGTATTTCTATTCCATATTTTAATCTCACAATTTCCATTTTGCATATTAATTAATTTATCATTCAAAGGGCTACTGTCGTACGTAGCGAGCCCCGAATGAATCGTTGGGAAATAAGGTTTTCTCGTTCATCTCACAATATATTATACTCATGAATTCAAACGTTCTCTCACCCCTTACCTTATTTCGACGCTTGCACCTATGAATAGGATTTCACGACCAAACAGTCTTTGTTCTTTGACTCTTTGTCTTTCAATCGATCATAAATCAGAAAATCAATCAGTGGATAATATAGCCACTTTTCACACGGTCGTTTTGGCGTTGGTTTCACTCAAATCGGACTTACAGTGAAGTAGAACGATGCAAAATAGCAAATCTCAAATTTGGACGAAAATGGAGAAAGTTTTCTAGAACAGTTATGATCACCGGTGTCGAATGATAAGTTGTTGATGGTTTGCTCATGGTAGGCGGCTGAAGTTCTCTCTCATATTTATTTTAATTTATTAAGACAATTAGGGATTATGGTCAATCCCATTAGTCTTCTTTTATATTTTACTATTACTATTTTTATTTTATTTTTTAAAAACACAATTTCATTAATAAAACATTATTAATATTTCAAAACTAGTATTTTATAAAATGAAATAATTAATCTTTTAAAATATAGTAATAACCAAAACTCTCATATTCAAATTACTCACTATAATTATACTTATTTTTCCAAATACTTACGTTAGATTATTACCATAGTTAGAAAATATTTGAAATTATAAAATAAATAAATAAATAAATAAATATAACATCAACACTTTATATTAATTACTAAATCTTAATAAATATATAGAAAATCACAATGTCATAACAAGTATATAAAAATAAACAAAATCAAACACAATATCTATTCTATCTCAAGATAATTATTTATTAAAATGTAAAATAGTTTTAAATAATTGTAATATAATTACGTGCATACTTTAACATCAGTCAAGTACACAAAAAAAAATATTACATTAATTGGGTACGCATATATACTCGTAAAATCGCATAAAATCTTTCTCTTTAAAATATTACACTAATAAAATATAATATTTATTATTTATAATGCTCATTTAATCTAATATTTATAAAACTAGCACATCATAGAAAGCACTCATATAATGAAAATTGCCCCCAATTTTATCAATATATATTATAAAATAATTTTAACATCAAATTAATTATTTAAAATCATATTTAATTAATAAAATAGTTTATTATAAAATTTGGGGTGTTACAACTCTCCCCTTGTTAAAGAATTTCGTCCTCGAAATTTACGGTGCGTAAACTAATATCTAACTTACCACCCTCAAGATTCAAACTTAGTCTATAAATATATTTAAGGTATTCACTATTCATTATTTAAGCACAATATGTCAAAAATCAATTACTTTTGCATGATAGACTAACATGACACAATGAATTATTTAAGCAATTGCAACTAATATTTCAATCATGAATAAAATACTATAAGTACCCACTATAATTTACGAAGGAAACAAAACTTCTAGATTTTGTAACCACAAACTTACTACCTCAAGTTCAATGAAGCGAAAATGTGCCAAATGGATTGTTAACTTCAACTAACTACTCAAACAATGATTTTTTAGTTTTACTCTCTAAAAAAATTCAAATAATATTATCAATTTCTCAACAGATTTCACATAAGTAAGAAAAATATTTCAATGATTTCGTACTCTTAGGAATTTCAAATGGAGACACGCATAAGAATTCGTATCATGAACAATTTCTTAGAAATCAAGAACTAGAGTACATAACCATAGTGGACGAGGACAAATATTTTCACATAGTTTCAAAACTCACTTCAACCATTATTCACACCACATAACCCATTATCAGCATTCAACACTGATGCCACATAAGACCCATAATCACTCAAAGTTGTATCAGAGCTGAACATGATTTTTAACTATTTCAAAAATAGATTTAACAAGTATTTCTAGCAATAATTACAATATTTATTGTTGCCCTTTTATCGACGATGAGTCATCGGGGTAGCTAGTCCCTCATACTCATGTAGTCAACTACTTAAGGTAACCATAACTGTAGTCATTCAAATTCAAACATGGGTAATTAAAAGTATCTTTAACATGATTCATGAGTGCGAAGGCGGCGCCACAACTCCTACTCCTTACTTCAAGTTAAAAACCCATTCAATTACACCTTCCTAGTAATTTATTTGTAATTTACAACTAATTATAACAACAAAAGTAAGGACACTTGCATCAATATGAATCATCAATCAAAATAAAGAGATATAAAATTATTTCACTTTTAAACACTCTCAACGACTCTAAACATTATTCACAACTTCCCAACACTTAGAACGCTTGAAACATAAACACTTCCACATTCACCTAATCACATATACATGCATATAACTTATACAATAATTGACATCATGATGTAAATATTCTCATAGCAATCCAACAACAAGAAATTTATCACAATTAAAATAATAAATCACCCCTTTTTTTTTAATCAATCTTTATCATTTAACAAAAATTGAAACAAAGATTTTTCAATTAGCAAGTAAAGTAAGCAACTATTTTTATTCAAAGTTAATATAACAATCATAAAACTAAAATAAATCTCGTAGTACATACATCATTTTAGTGGTTAATCAATACTTTAAATTTGATTTCAAACACTTAAATTATTTTAAAAGGGTCACTAATCTTTTAATACCATAAAATAATATTGCTTCATAATTTCAAACTTTTCCTTGGATTACTTCTTAATAAATATTACGATTTTTATAACTGCTTTTAAAATCAATAAGATTACTAAAATTTCACCAATATCTTAACCACCAAAATACCTTTCAAGATATTTAAGCACTCCTAAAATAATTTTTTTTTCAACCTATATTTTGAAATCAAATCAAATCATGTATATAAAATTAGATACAAAATTTTCTAATTCACCAAGACTTCTAAAATAGTTATATATATTTTTTCCTGATTTCTAAAAACTATTTTTACAACAAATCTTTTAGATTATTATTATTTTTAAAAAAAACAGCACATAGTAAAACTTGGCGTAAATTATTTTTCTCTTGTGTTGACTAATCTAAATTTTAAATAAAATCATCATAAATATGTATATTTTTATTATTATTTTAAGAATCAACACAACTCCAACACAATCTTATTCTCTAAAATAAGTCGACAATAATTCACACATAAAATATTTCCTTTTATAAAATAAATCAAATTTAATCCCTTCACAATTCTTTGTTTCTAAAAGTCTAACTATCAAATTTCAACCAACCTTGAATGTTCAAGAATTACTATTGCTAATAATATGAATTTTATACTATTTCAAAATCATGACGAATGTCCTAAATTGATTTCAAAAGTAATATAAAAACATTAATCATTTCGATACAACCATCAACACTTTTAAGTGATTTAAAATTAAAATCCACGCTTTAAAATCAATTTTTTTAACCCCATTTTTTTTCCTTCTCTTTCTCAATTAGTAGACATTTTATCATGTGACCCCCCCTCCCCCCTTTTTTTTTACTACCATTATAAATCTCTACTAAGTTCTTAAAATCTAAAACTCTAATATCAAGTTAAACTCTAATGAGTTCATAATATCAGAATCAGTCAATCAATTATTCCAAAGGAAATCTCCCAACACACTCACTATTCAATATTCACATTAGCCCCTCTAAACCAATATAACAACAAATCTTTTTTGATCTTCTTAAAAACAACACATAGTAAAATATGGTGTAATTTTTCAGCTATTTTAAGTAGTAAATAAAATCAGTAGTATAGATTATTGTTACTTTATAAACAATAAAATACAACTGAATTTAATTTTTTTTTTAAATAATCAAGAGTAATTCAAACAAAAGGTATTTTTCATTTTACAAAATAAGTCAACTCTAACTCCTTCACCAATTTTTTTTTTTTTTTAACTTCTAAGTTCTACCACCTCTAATATTCAATAATAATTATTATTAATAATAGGAATTTTCTAATATTTCAAAATTACTACTAACTTCCTAAATTGACTTCATTAGCAAGGTCAAAACTTTAATAATAATGTAATGAACCTAAAGGCAAGGTCTATGAATCGATAATTAGTATCACCACGATTAAATTCATAATTTCAAACATATAGTAGCCCATCAATAGAAAAAATTATTTCTAACTATCCACTATAACAAAAGAGCAAAAAATCAAAGTTATAAACACAAATCCAATCAAAAGTTAATTAACTCAATCATGTCAACAATTCAAATTAACTTAAATTTTAAGAAATAATTTCCTTTTATATTTAATCACTTAAATAGGAACTTAGAATCTACAAAGCAACACAATTGGAGAAATACGATAGTAAATAGTTAATTAGTAACCTCAAAAATATGCACAATTACACAAAAGCATACATGACATAACACAATAATATAACGAGAGAAAAAAATATGATAGTGAAAATAATTAATACACAAGAAAACACAATTCACACTTCTGACATTTGATTGGACAGACCTGCTCTGATACCACTAATGTGACACCCTAAACCCCAAAATAATATATATTACTATAAAATTTGCAGCCGATAAATAAAAATATGTTATCAAGAAAATAAAACCTTTTATTTTTATTAGGATATCACGTTTCTAAAAAATCAGAAGGAACACTATAAACTTATTTCTCTATTAAAATAGTGTAATCTCAATAAGCTTGACTTAAGTATTATTACTTGATTTAATTTAAAAACTTACTAGTACTTCTAAGATTTTCCTACAAAAATTCGTTTCAAATTAAATAAGTAAAATACAATTTTAAACCCTTATTCCCCGTATCACCTATCAGAGCATGGTTCCTCCCAAACTTGAACTTCAAGATTCATTAACCTATAACAACTGCGATTTTGCAAACGCAGGGCCAAGCCAGTCAAATACAAACAACGATGGAGGTGAGTTTCGAAATCACGATGGCAATATAATACAAAAAAGTAGAACACGCAAACCATCATAATAGAACCGTATCATTACACAAACATTCCATCAAGAAAATATCACATTAAAAAGTCAAAATCCCTAAAGGAAAATCAACAAATTGCACTATAACATCAAATTGTCTAAGAGAAATTATCACCACACATGATACTTATTAATCACAACAAAACAATCACAATAAAACGCAATGCTATGCATGAGCTTAAACTCTACTTCACAATGTGGTACCATTCTAACTCTGAAGTACTTGGTTAGGAGGCTTGATACTATGCTACCATCCCGGCGGACGGACAATTCAAATTGGCCTTGTCCTTATAGACCCCTTCAACTCAACCCGAGACACATATACGTGACAGTCGAGGTAAACGTGTGTTGCGTGGTAACTCCCGACATTTGGAGTGCTACCTCCAAGTCACCTAGGAATTCCTTACCCGTATGCCTCAAAGGTCTAACAATCTTGCCTTAAGACTTGACAGCAGACCGCTACGATCAGGCTCATTCAGTTGTACTTCCCCGAAATCACTAGACTTCTCAGGCCCTACCTATATGATGACAAAAAATAATCTCCACTTCACAAATTCTCAATATTTATTTTCTCCCCTCGTTGGCCTATGGTACTCCATTAAGACCCTCATCTCAAACACAAATTGGAATCACAATATTCTCATCACAATTTATAACATCACTATCATTAATCACACGTCATCACATATACTCATCACAATCTTATAACATCAATCTCATGAATCATACATCATCACATAGACTTATCACAAATTTATACATCATTGTTATTAATTATACATCATCATAATCACATAAAACGTATCAAAATGCATCCACCTTTTATTATCACATCATCTAAACATGTCTAATCAAACATATACATAAAATTCATTCGACATCCAATATCACAATAATATCAGATATCACACATTTAACGATAATAAATCAAATATAACAATAATATCAAATGCCACACATTTAATGAAATTAAATCAAATATCACAATAATATCAAATGCCCAGCATTTAACAAAATTAAATCAAATATCACAATAATATTAAATATCACACATTTAACGAATCAATCAACACCTTATAAGTATTTCTATTTCATATTTTAATCTCACAATTTCCATTTTGCATATTAATTAATTTATCACTCAAAGGGCTACTGCCGTACGTAGTGAGCCCCGGATTAATCATTGGGAAATACGGTTTTCCAATTCATCTCACAATATATTATACTCATGAATTCAAACGCTCTCTCACCTCTTACCTTATTTCGACGCTTTCACCTATGAATACTTTTTCACGACCAAACAGTCTTTGTTCTAAGACTCTTTGTCCTTTAACAGATTATAAATTAGAAAACCAATCAGTGGATAATATAGCAACTTTTCACACGGTCGTTTTGGCGTTGGTTTTACTCAAATCGGACTTACGGTGAAGTAGAACGATGCAAAATAACGAATTTCAAATTTGGACGAAAATGGAGAAAGTTTTCTGGAACAGTTATCGATCCCTGGTGTCAAACGATAGGTTGTTGATGGTTTGCTCATGGTAGGCGGCTGAAGTTCTCTCTCTTATTTCTTTTATTTTAATTTATTAAGACAATTAGGGATTAGGGTCCATCCCATTAGTCTTCTTTTATGTTTTACTATTACTATTTTTATTTTATTTTTTAAAAACACAATTTCATTAATAAAACATTATTAATATTTCAAAACTAATATTTTATAAAATAAAATAATTAATCTTTTAAGATATAGTAATTATACTTATTTTTCCAAATACTTACGTTAGATTATTACCATAGTTAGAAAATATTTAAAATTATAAAATAAACAAATATAACATCAACACTTTATATTAATTTCTAATTCTTAATAAATATATATAAAATAACAATGTCATAACAAGTATATAAAAATAAACGAAATCAAACACAATA
>NC_021166.2:49815772-49816471 GCF_000331145.2 Cicer arietinum
TTATTATTATTATTATTTATTATTATTATTATTATTTATTATTATTTTTATTAAATTATTGTTTTAAAATAAAGCTGTAGAGTGAGGACATAAAACCAAAACTCTCACAACAAATAATTTAAAACGGTAGTAAATGATACTTAATCTATTATAGTCAAAGTCTACTTTAATATCCATAATGATATTTAGATTAACATAATCTAAAATTTTAAGATGAACAGAAGTAATCTTAGTGCACAATGATTGTCTTCTAGATAATATGAGAAACTATATAAAACATATATAGTTTAGTATTATTATGATATTATTAACATTGAAAAAATTGAATTCATGAAATCACCAAATATTTTATCTGTATAATGTATTAAGTAATAAGACGTCAAAGAAAATATTAAGCAATAAAATACACTCGAATTCAAATAAATTCGTATTAAATAAATTTTCAGACCACTTAGGATCTTATGCTATTTATACAAGAAATAGTAATATGCTTCTATAAGGTTTTAAGAGTGTGTTGAGTTTGCACCACCATTTACACACTGAATAGGGGAAAAAATGAAGTCTCTGCAAACCTTTTATTTGATTTTAATATTTCTTCTCCTTGCATTTGATGTTTGTGAATCCAATGATTGTAGCTATCCCGTCAACACCATAACTGTTAGTCAATCAGGCACATCAAATTTTCAAACAATTCAAAGT
>NC_021166.2:49816971-49822088 GCF_000331145.2 Cicer arietinum
AAATTAATTTATTTTTTGTACTCTATGTTAATAGAATACATACAACACCCCAGTGTTATTAGAGGTCAAAAATATCACACAAGCCAAAGCTGTTCGAATCCATGCAGATAAATGTGCTTTCTTTGATTGCGGTTTTCTAGGGGTGCAAGACACTTTAAATGATGATTCTGGTCGTCATTATTACCATAATTGTTACATCCAAGGTGGAGCCGATTTCATATATGGGAATGGTCAATCTATCTTTGAGGTAAAATTAAAATTAAATTTATTTCATATTCCTCTTATATACAATTTGCTTCATAGGCTAAAAATTAATATGTTTGGTGAATATGCAGGCATGTACAATATTTTTTTCAATGGGAAAATATGGTCCCAAATTTGATGGGGTTATTACAGCACAAGAAAGGGAATCACCAAATGAAACAACTGGGTTTGTGTTTAAAAATTGTAACATAAGTGGAACAGGATCAAAGACTCGACTTGGAAGGGCTTTGACTGCATATGCAAGAGTCATTATAGCTGATTCATACCTTTCAGATGTGGTTAGACCTGAGGGTTGGAATCAACGAAGCTATGTTGGCCAGGAGTAAGATATATTATTATATTTTTCTATTTAAAAGGACTAGTGTGATTAAGGATTCTTTATTTTATGAATTATTTTATAATTTCATTAGTTTGTCTGAATCTCTACAAATTTAGAGATTCATGGTTTATATTTTAGTACTTATTTTATGAATTATCTTAATGATGTGATAAAAAAAATGTAATTAATTGCAGAGCCAACATTACTTTTGTGGAGGAGGGATGTAGAGGACCTGGAGCAAATAAATCAAAGCGTGTACCATGGATGAAGAATTTGAGTGGACCTCAACTTGACCAATTCCTAAATATCTCTTATATTGATGAAGAAGGGTGGATAGCCAAATTGCCAACAACGATATAATTCATTTGAATTAACAAAATATTTTGCTCTTTACTTTAGATAGTCATAGCTTCATGCAACGTAGTGTATTATTTGGTAATTAATATTCTTGTTCTTTATTCTTTTAATAAAATTTTCTTTATTATTAAATAAGTTCCTATAAAAGTTTAATTCTAACTTTGTTTGTTCACTTATTTCATGTTTTTATAATTGGTCTTTGCTATTATTTTTATCAACTAAACATATAGAAATTCAAGTCAACACTTACCATATAGTAGATTTTTAGGCTTTAGCAACTTAACATATAGAATTTCCGGTCAACACTCATCACATAGTAGTTTGTCAGGAAAAAAATTATTATTTAATTTTTTTAAATTTAACTCAATTTTCACTCAGTTAGGTAAGTGACATTTTTTGAAATTGTTTTTTTGAAAATTAATCAACTTTTTTTATCAAAAAATATTTTAACTAAAAACTTATTCAATACATTAAATTGGTTTATATTTATAAACCAATTTCAAACCGGTTTAGAACTACACTGAACTTGATTCAAATGTTATTTTTTAAAATTGAACCAAACTATTAATATAGTTCAATTCAGTTCAGTTTTTACGTCCTTAACACCCCTAGTTGCATCCCACAACCACTACGCCATTATTAACATTTTATAGTGCATCTTTTACAGTGCCTTTTTTTACTAAAAGCGCTGTTGTAAAATTAACGGAGGATACAACAGCGTTTTTCTGACAAGCGCTTTAAAAAAGCGCCGTTGTAGGTCATATAGGGTCATATTGTTTACAACGCTTTTTTGAAAGCGCTGTTGTAGGGTCACATAGCGCTCTCACATTATGTTTACAACGTTTTCGTACAGCGCTTGTATACAAGCATTGTAAATTATAGCGCTACCACATTATATTTACAACGCCTTTAGAGTGTTTTGTTTATAATATAACGTTTTCACACAAATAACAGGGTCTTTTAAAGCGCTTTTTATATAAGCGCTGTAAAATAATGCGTATTTGATAAAAATCATTCTCTTTAAATAAATAAAAGCATTTTTTAATACATTCTCTCCCTAACCCTACAAACCCTCCTCTCCTCTATTGTGTGAATCATTCTCTTTAAACATTTTTAATACGTTATTTCCCTAACTCCATTTAAATTAGCATGTTACAGCGCTTTTTGTCTGTAAGCGCTGTCAAATGCTCATATAACGCTTTTATATAGTCTTTTAAAGCACATGTTGTAAAAACGCTGCAATAGGGTTATGTCTTTTAGCGCTTTTATATAGTCTTTTAAAGCGTTTGTTGTAAAAGCGATGTAATAGGGTTAGGTCTTTTAGCGCTTTTAAAGCGCTTTTTGGACAAGCGCTGTAATATGGTCTTTAAGTAAACTAATAATAATAAACTGCTTCAGTTTCTTCTTCATTACGTACTCTCCCTACGAACTTGACAGTACGAAACCTCCTCATTTTTGTCGTTTTTATACTCTCCATATTTGTTACTCTCCATACGAACCCTACTGCGAACTCTCCATACAAACCCTCTCCATACATATTTGTGCGTCCTCATTTCGTTGTTCCTACTTAAGAGAACTCATAGATTGTTGTTGTTAGGTATTGTATTTATTAATTTGTTTTTGTCACTAAACTGCATGTTGAACTTATACTGGTACTTAGACTACTGCATGTTGAACTTGTTAAAGTTATATTGAACTTATAATTATATTGTGTGAAATGTGTAGATAAATGGATTCCAATAATGATTTAGATTGTCAAAACGATGAAGTTGTCAATGCTAAGAGTTATGAAAACGAAGTTAAACGTGGGACAACTATTATGCAAAAGATCATCATAGCAAGAAGTAATGGAATTAAATTTGAGGTGTAGTATACTTTATTTAGAATTTATTTTTTATCTTTTTTGAAAGCATGCACTTACTCTATGAGTTTATTAGGTGGGATGGGATCAAAGTGGTCAGCCAATTGAGCCCAACAATTCAATGATGGTAAGTTACATTGGTGCAGTTGTTCGTCAAAATATCCCAATAACAATTGATGATTAGAGAAATAAAGCTTTCAAGGATGCTAAAGATATATTGTGGAATGATATACAAGTAACTTTTTTACTCCAATTTTTTCTTACTTAGAATTTTTTCCATTGAAATACTTTTACTCATACTCTATCTTTATTTGGTTTGTAGTCAGCTTTTAATGTTGATGAGGTGCGAAAAAATTATGTGCTTAAAGTTGTTAGAAAAATACATAGAGGATTTAGATCTCATTTGTCAAACTCCTACTTAAGAGATCGTGATGAAAATTTGAATGTTGAAGCTCCAAAAATATACAAACACTATATATCAAATGAAGAATGGAGAGCTTTTGTAGGTAAACGTGCATACTCCACTTTTGTGGTAATATTAATTTATTAGCATTTGTGTTTTATTCATATTCATAGCGTATATTTTTACACGATCCTTTTTTTTATATAGAGTATAAGTACCGAAAATTGGGAGAGAGCAAAAAAATCCAATGCATCCATACAAAAAATCGTGTATGGTATGAACGTTTATTAAGTAAACATCACTTTTATATAGTTAATGTGGTAGATTATAAACTATAGTTTCTAACTAATATTTTATTTATGTCTTAACGAATAGCTTCAAGAGACGAAATCCGATCAACCATTAGGTCATCATATTTTGTGGAAGGAGGCTCGTTTGAATAAAAATGGAATAGTTGATAATGAAAATGTTCAACAAGTGTTAACATAATGTGTAAGTATATTATCACTTTAATATTTTTTAATATTGTATTTTGAAAATGATATTGAACTTATAGTTTTAATCATACATGTATTTTAAGAGAATCTAAAACAATGTTATGAAAATCCAGAGTAGACTACAAAAGTTAGTTGAGGGACATACTTGATAAGGTATTTAATGTTTCTGAATATTCTGGTCGTGTGAGGGATAACGGATTTGGCGTGACTCCAAAAAGATATTTTTCACATAAGAAGCGCACAAATCTATCTAATGAGGAAGTACTATAGAAACTGAAAATCCTAACAGAGCAAGTTGCATTTTTGGTGAAAACGAATAAGAAAAAGCAACTTCTGGAGTGTCAACGTGAAATACAACTAGATAGTGAAAATGGTAGTTGCAACATTGGTCGTAAAAGTCATTCGGAGGTAATTAATTACTTAATGAAATAAGAAATTCATTCAACCTAATTGTTTTACATACTTATGTATTAACCATTGATTTAGGGTGTCTCATCATGCATGTTGTATTTATCATCCCTTACTCATCGCATGGTTGGAAAAGGAACATTGTACAATACCTTGGGAGAAGTATTACATCATACTCTGATCTTGTCAGCCATGTTAAAGTGTCACCAGTGATTGCTTTTGAACCACTTGCACCATTGCCTATCCCCGACAACGATGGAGATATGAAGTTTTTGGGAGAAGCAATAGGTAGTTATGTGGCATGGCCCAAAAATCTTGTTGGCATAGATACGGTATGCTTAATTGCTATGTATGTTTAATTGTATGATTATGATTGATTATGTTTAATTGTTGATTTTTCCGCTGTTAACGTTAATTTCACATTTATTTAGATTATTACAAAGTCTAAAGGGAATGATAAGAAGATTCCTCACAATGAATCAGTCACCTCACCAGTTTGACATATACATCAATTGAATATGAAATGATTAGATTACTATAATAACTAACAAACTGATCAATCTCATTTTTTCAGATTAAAGCAAAACCAGCTGCACCACAAATCTGCCAGAAACCAGCCGCACCGCAAATGCAGGTTCGTTGTAGAAATAAATCTAGCAAAATTCAAAAACTGGACCGTGGAAAATCAGTTGCTGCTCCTAAAATAAGTCATCCACGCATTTCTCGATTTGGGTCGTGTCTTGACATACAAACAAAAATGAATATGGACAACAATGTATAAATATTTACTGGCGTACATGTTTTATTTTATAGTGTCATCGTCAAACTAGCAACATAGACTGCATATACTATATATTGCGATTCATGAAGGAGATTGTTGATATGAATCAACATATAATTCTAGAAACGGTACGTTATTTTCATCATATTTTGACTTTTATATATAAATTATATATATAATATATATATATACATATAATATATATATATATATATATATATATATAT
>NC_021166.2:49822872-49826052 GCF_000331145.2 Cicer arietinum
ATATATATATATATATATATAACCAACATAAGTCAATGATTTCCCTCTCAGCTTTCTCCCCCTCCCTTTCTTCTTTCTCCCAGTTTTTTTAAAAAAAGGATTGGTGGGTATTTAAAACAAAAAAAGCAAACACAAATCTCCATTTTCTATAAAGTTGCTCCTCTCTATAAAGTGGTGCTTGTGAGCTAATTTATTTGAGGTGAAACACTTACTTCTTCCTCCTTTTTCTAAATTCGTAAACTTTACATGGTGGGGGTATGAATGAAATTTTTGAGTTCTTAACAAATCATTTTGTTGTTGTTGTTGATGATTTTGTTAGTAATGGTTAAAAAAAAAAAGAAATTGATTTTTGATGTGTTTGAGTTACGTAATGAGTTATATTCAAATAAATGAGTTTGAAATGAAGTTGAAATTTTACAAAAAAAAAAAAAAAATTAAAGTTGTTAAAGTTGTGAAAAAGATCAAATTTTAACTAATATAAAGAGTTTAAGCAAAAAGTTAGATTGAAATTAAAATGTTTATAGTTAAAAATGTTACTATTTTAATTACTCTTGTAATGAGTTTAAAAAGAAAAAGTTTTGAGTACTTTATTAACTCAAATTTTTGGTGCTTTAATAATCGAGTGTATGTATGTTTCATTTGGAAAATATTCATTTTATTTAGTTTTAACTAAATGATATAAATTATTTGGTCTTAAAAGTTTGGTGTGCGAAAAATATATAATTTTGGAATTTTGTTGTGATTGGATAAATTTTAGTTGTGAACAAATTGTTATAAATATTTAAGTTTATGTAATTAGCTTTTTGAGTCTCGAAAAGAAATCGAGACCGTTGCCACCGAGTTAGCGGTGGAGAGAACTATGATATATTAATGTTTTTGTGGTGATTTAAAAAAAATGACTTTCTTAGTTTATGCATTTCCAAAAATAGTTGTTATGATTGATGATCAAGAATGTATACATGTGGTTATCAAATCTTTGAACTTGTATTTTAAGGAAAGTTAGTGAATTGTTATTTCAAGTTTTTATGTGTATACTTTCAAATATTTTTTTTTAAAGTTAGCATGATTTTAAATAAAGTTTCAAGTTTATTATGTAAATGTTAAAGTCTTGAGTTAGAATTTCATATATTTTTTTAAAATTCCAATTTTCATAAATTCAAATACAAGCTTTATCAATAAGAAAAGAAAAAAAAAAGAGTTACAGAGAATTTGAGAAAAATTTGTGATTGTGTGAAAAAATTTGAGAAAAATAATTTAAAATATTTCAAAAAGTTGATAGTGAATTCACTGAAAAATTAAAGGATGTTAATTTCTAAAAATAGGTTTTATATGTTGAAATTGTGTTGTAGTTAACACTATTTGTCTTTACTCGTTGTAAAACTCTTTTAGTAAAATATACTCTAAGGAGATTAGGAGTAAGAAATGAATGGTAAGGTAGTTAAAGTTTTAGGGATTAATTTGACTAAGTCAAACACTATTTGATTGAAGGTGTTGGCCCGAGCGAGCTTTTTCGCTGTATTTGATTGTGGTAGTGGTAACTGTTGAAAAAAGAATTCACGGAATTGATACTCTTATTTTAAAAGTCCAAAGTTTTGGTCTCTCCCTCAGATTTTTGAACTAAAAAATGACGATTGACATGCTTTTAGTGATGTGACATACAATTTTATGACATAGAACTATCTAGTTGCATTAATTATTCAGAAGTCATTAATTAAATTAAAAATATAAAAAATTTCAAAGCTGAAATATAAGTTTTTACGACATTTTATTCAAATTTCATGAGTGTTAATGTTATATATCATTGTATCATACGTCATATTATTTAAAAAATCCAAAGTCATAATTGTTTTAGTTTAAAAATAAGAGGGATGAACCAAAAATGTCGACTTTTAAAATATGTGGACCAATTTCGTGAATCAGTATAAATACGGAGATTAAAACTGCAATTAAGCCTATATTAATTAAGGGAAGAAAAAAAAAACATATTCCCTTCCCTATAAATGAAATCCATGGCCATCATCTGCATCTTACAATCACTTTATTTAATTTTTGTAACACATCTCTCATTTCTCTCCAAATCCAAACATTCTCCTACATTTTTTAGCAACTTAGAAGCCTCCAATCACAAAATCTCTAACTACCAAATTGTTTCACTACTTACAATTTGTGAAGTGCTAAAGATGACTAGTTGAGGTAGCCATTTCTCACATATTTTCTCTCAAACTCGTTAGCATGCATATATAAGGGGAAAAGTGATTTTTTTTATTTAAATTTTTTAAGGTTTAATCTTTTTTTTTTAATCATTACTATGGTTGTTATTAATTGTTAAAAAGTTAAAGGAAATACTTTCAACTCTTTTTCTTTCAAAAATAAAAAATCCAAAGGAAGGGAGTAAAATGAAGTGGTTTTTTTTTTTTTTTGCTTTGGTGCTTCGTTAATATTGAAATTAGAGGAGTTAGTAACTTGAATAACAAAAAATAAAACCAACACCCCAAAATTTAGTAAGACCAAATGTGGTGTGTCATAATATGAAAATTTTGATTTTTGTATGTGCTTGAGTAACATATTAAATTGTTTCAAATGAATTGGTTTGAATTGACAAAATAAATTTTATTAGTGTGGTTTAAGTTAGTAAAGTTAAGAAGACTTTTGCAAGTATTCTTGGTTATGTTTTTTTTTTTTATATATAATTAAAATGACAACGAGATGTTAAGGTGTTTGGGGACCAAAGTGATGTATTTACAAAAAAAAATCAAAGTCGTGAAATGATGATTTTAAAGAAAGTGAGTGATTGATAAAAAAGAAATTGATTAGTTTTTGTTAGTAATTTAACCTTGAAGTAAATTTTGTAAATTCCATATATTTATCTAGTAAGGTTCTTGAGTCTCGAAAATGAATCGAGGTTGTTGACATTGAATTAATGTTGGGCAAAACTCTGTATATTTTATGTTTGTTGTGTTAAATGATTTGGAAAAAGGTTATGGTAAAATTTTTGGAAAATTTTTGGAAATAAACAGATGGGAGAACTCTGTGTTAAAAGAGATAGAAACAAAAGGTCATCGTAAAATTTTTGGAAAAGGTTTTCAAATAAAGTGATAAATGAATTGTTGTGGTTTGTTTTAATTTAAAAGTATTTGAGTGATAGAAATTTAATCAATTTTAAAGAAGTTAGAAAAAAGT
>NC_021166.2:49826144-49833304 GCF_000331145.2 Cicer arietinum
AAAAAAAAATTTGAAAAACTTTGATGGATAAAATGGGTTTTAGTCGAGTTGTATATATATAGATACAGAGTTCAAAATATTGTTTAAATGTTGGTTTTACGTTGATTTTGTGATTAAGGTGTTAAAAGCTCTATCTCTAGGGTTTTGGCGAAAACAAGATTTCCATAACTATAGTTATAGTCAAAAAGTTTATTCTTTAATATTAAAATTCTAATTTTTATGAAGAGATTTAACTTTGAGAAACAAAATTTCAAAATTTATGACTTTGAGAATAGTTCATATTTAAAAAAAATAAAAATTAAGTTCAGAATTTGTATATTAAAAAGATTTGAAGGACAAATATTCACTTTATGAACAAAGATTTAATCTTAAGGTTTGAAGTAAAAAGTTTTTATTTTTAAAGTAAAGATGTTAACTTTCTGCTAAAATTTGAGTTTGAAGACGTATTTAGGTGTTTTGAAAAGCAATATTCGATTATAATTTTAGGTTTTGATACGTGGTTTTATTAGGAAAGAAGATTTTTGTTGAGACTTAAAAGAAAATTCCGAATTTGAGAAATATTTTGTGTGGATGTGAAAATGTAGTTTTTATATGAAAGTTTATATACAAAGCATAGTTGATAAAGATTAAAATTTCAAAAATATCAAATTGGAAGTATCATGATTTTAAATAGTTAGAATATTGGAACTCTTAGTATTTGAGTTTTTCTATAAAATTTCTTGACACAAGTTTTCTACTAGTTTTTCAAATATTATAGTGTTGATTGAAATTTGTTAAGAATCATGATTTTGATTATGTTTGTCTTTGATTGACTTTGTTAAGAAAATATTTTGTCATAAGTTGTTAAAGATAAATATTTAAGTTGAACTTCAATAAGTTTGAAAGAAAAAAAATAGAGATTTTCAAAGTGTGGCATAAATGTTTTGAAGTTCGGTTTCGTCAAAATAGTTAAACTAAAGTCTTTTTAAAGTTAGGGAAATTAAGAGAAAGTCAAACCCTAATTGATTTGGATATTGGCCGAACCTAGGGTTTATTAAATTAATTGATTGGTTTTAGATACAAGAAAATTGCTTGTGTAATAAAGCACAATCGAGATAAGGGCACTTTCTAAATGTTCTTTGTATTAGTGGTGAATAAATGTGCACACGAATGTTTATATATTTAATGTGATTACGTATTCATAACTGATAATATATGTGTTATGAATTTTGTTAATGAGAATATATTTTGACTATGCTCTATGAAAAAGTATTAAAATTTATTAGTGTTTAATGAGTATTAAAAGGGGAATATTTTAATAGTTTCATTTATATAATGATTAATGTGAATTAGTTAGAGTATGCTCATGCAGTTCATAGTTAGTGGTGACGGTGATGAGCAACAGTGTCAGTGGTGATTGTGGTTGGTCATGCGGTGGTTCCATAAGTTGATTGGTCCGCCTTATCCTTACGAGGATTTTGGAGTTGTGTAGGTCTAATACACTACACTCCAATAAATCGTGTTGATCTGTGATAGGTGGCACCTCGGTAATTAGTATTGGTCTATGAAAAACCAATACATTTATGATTTACACCCCTCAATGAGGATTGGAAAATTCCGGAATCATGTGCACTGGCATATAATCATTGCATTAGGGTGCTTTGTCACACTACTCATGTTTGTTATATGTTGATATTCATATGCATGATTGTGTATCACTTAATATTATGTCATGTTATGTTATCGTGCTTTGTATTTTTGTAAATATGATGTTTTTATATCGTGATTCTCTATTATTATTGTGGATTGGACTTACATTCTAAGTTCTTAGAGTTTTGAGTTGTGTGAGAATTGCAACAACATCAAAGATATGACAAAGCGATGCTTTGGATTGGCGATCGAAAGAAGTGAGGCTTGATGCCACCCGTGAATTCTTAGTACTCAATCATCCTCAGTTAGAGTTCAAGATCGACATTTTATTGAAGGGTTTTATGTATTCTCCTTTCTTTATTGCAATGTTGTTGTCACAATGAAATTTGTGTATCTGAAATAGTTGTGACTTGTTTGTTGTCAATGTGAATTGTTCGATTGTAAGTAAGTCAGTTGAGTCAAAATCATTTTATATAATGCAACAATGATTCTCATTATCATTTGGAAAGGAAAAAATTACAATTAAATTCTTTACTCTGATTTAAATTAAAAGACGATTGTGAAGTGTTTAGTTGTTGTTTTTAATAAAAATTACACTCTTACTGTTAAAAATCAGGGTGTTAAAGATTGCGAAATCTAAAGTTTTGGCCACCTCAAAATATTTTGCTGTAGCACCATGGGAAAAGGAAAAGTGTCGATTGTCACATATAATTGCTTATACTTAATTTTGTCTATTTAGACTTTGCAAGTGGTAGAATAAAGAGAATGTTCTCTTCAATTTGTGGGTCATCTTTTGCATGTTAAAGTGTAACTTTCCTTGTTCGTATTGGTCTAAATAAAATTCAGAAATATTATCGGATTAAAGGTTTGATCATTCAAAATTTTTATGACATATGTCCTTTGTTTGGTACCATAAATAATGTTATTTTATTATTCTTTAATCAAACTTGTTCATAAATAGTGTCTTAAATTCACTATTCTTGAAATCACTTGAACATTCACTACAAAAAACTGCTATTATCTGCTGTAAACTAGCCACCGACCGTAGAAAAAGATCTGTAACAGCCTTACTTTTCCCGTGGCTAACCTAAACTTTAATTTTCTTCACTCCCCTTTCCTTCGTTTTCCCATTTCACTTTCCCGCTTCTGTGAAAATAAATCAGGTGCCTCTTTTCCCAATCCCCTCCTTTGTTTTTTCTTATATTTCTCTTTTTCCCCTAAATCAAAAAAAGATAAAGGCTCTCAAATTTTTCTTCTCCTTCTGCTAGATCTGTAACTTTACTCGCTCCCTCCCTCGTTCGATCAAACTTTTCTTCTTCTCCGCTCGCCAATTCCACGAGTGTCATTTATTGCATCTATGACCCACTAAGAAAGTTGTTGAGACACATGAAGCCATCATACATATTGTAATATAATTCAAATTAGGCATTTACTTACTCCAAGCTTGGAGGTGTTGGACAATATTCAAAGAACCCTAATAATAGAGGTGAAACATTTTATCAACAATCCTAAAACGTTATTTCTATATATTTTGAGTGATGTTATGTTTTTTTATGAATAAGTTACTTACATTAAAATCAATTCCTATTTTTAATTTTAAAACACTCAAAATACACATTAGATTACAAAATAATTAGAATCTTATAAATATAATTTAAGATATTTGTTCTCTGTAAACTATCAAGTTGAGATTGCCTCAACAATACACTAAGTCTCCCCCATTGGCCATTCTTAGTTTTCATGGTGTGGATATAAAAAATCAGTGGACTGTAATCACACAAAAAGAAGGTAGAAGGGATTGAGAAAGGGTAGATAAAGAGGCACAAATGGAGGGACGATGAAAAGAAAAATAGAAGATGAATAGTGGGGTTGGAAAGTGGTGACAATAAAAAAAAAAGTGGTGTTGATCTATTACTATTTTCTCTAGTACATCTATAAAAACAATATTGCTATAATGACTACTTATGAAAGCGGTTTAAATTAATGTGTTATTGATGGAATGGAAAAATTGTAACCGTCACTTTCACCTCTCTTTTATTAGGTAGGACAATAAAATTGAAGGTCTATTTCCCTTTCTATCAGATACTATTTTTATATTATTAAAATTCATTTGTTATACTATTTGATTGGACCTGCTCTGATACCACTAATGTGACACCTTAAACTCCAAAATAATATATATAATAAATTATATATATTACTATAAAATTTACATAAATAAAAATATGTTACCAAGAAAATAAAAACTTTTATTTTTATTAGGATATCACGTTTTTCAAAAATCAGAAGGAACACTATAAACTTATTTTCTCTATTAAAATAGCGTAATGTCAATAAGCTTGATTTAAGTATTATTACTTGATTTAATTTAAAAACTTACTAGTACTTATAAGATTTTCCTACAAAAATTCGTTTCAAATTAAATAAGTAAAATACAATTTTAAACCTTTATTCCCGGTATCACCTATCAGAGCATGGTTCCTCCCAAACATGAACTTCAAGATTCATTAACCTGTAACAACTGCGATTTCGCAAACGCAGGGCCAAGCCAGTCAAATACAAACAACGAAGGAGGTGAGTTTCGAAATCATGATGACAATATAATACAAGTAAGAAGAGCACGCAAACCATCATAATAGAACCGTATCATTACACAAACATTCCATCAAGAAAATATCACAATAAAAAGTCAAAATCCCTAAAGGAAAATCAACAAATTGCACTATAACATCAAATTGTGTAAGAGAAAGTATCACCACACACGATACATATTAATCACAACAAAACAATCACAATAAAATGCATTGCTATGCATGAGCTTAGACTCTACTTCACAATGTTGTACCATTCTAACTCTAAAGTATTTGGTTAGGAGGCTTGATACTATGCCACCATCCCGACGGATGGACAATTCAAATTAGCCTTGTCCTCATAGACCCCTTCAACCCAACCCGAGACACATATACGTGACAGTCGAGGTAAACGTGTGTTGCGTGGTAACTCCCGACATTTGGAGTGCTACCTCCAAGTCACCTAGAAATTCCCCACCCGAATACCTCCAGGGTCTAACAATCTTGCCTTAATGCTTGACAGCAAACCGCCACGATCAGACTCATTCAGTTGTACTTCCCCGGAATCACTAGGCTTGTCAGGCCCTACCTATATGATGATAAAATAATCTCCATTTCACAAATTCTCAATATTTATTTTCTCCCCTCGTTGGCCTATGGTATTCCATTAAGACCTTCATCTCAAACACAAATTGGAATCACAATATTCTCATCACAATTTATAACATCACTATCATTAATCACACGTCATCACATATACTCATCACAATCTTATAACATCCATCTCATGAATCATAAATCATCACATCGACTTATCACAAATTTATACATCATTATTATTTATTATACATCATCATAATCACATAAAACGTATCAAAATGCATCCACCTTTTATTATCACATCATCTAAACATGTCTAATCAAACATATACATAAAATTCATTCGACATCCAATATCACAATAATATCATATATCACACATTTAACGATAATAAATCAAATATAACAATAATATCAAATGCCACACATTTAATGAAATTAAATCAAATATCACAATAATATCAAATGTCCAACATTTAACAAAATTAAATCAAATATCACAATAATATTAAATACCACACATTTAACGAATCAATCAACACCTTATAAGTATTTCTATTTCATATTTTAATCTCACAATTTCCATTTTGCATATTAATTAATTTATCACTCAAAGGGCTACTGCCGTACGTAGTGAGCCCCAGATGAATCATTGGGAAATACAGTTTTCCAGTTCATCTCACAATATATTATACTCATGAATTCAAACTCTCTCTCACCTCTTACCTTATTTTGATGCTTTCACCTATGAATACGACTTCACGACCAAACAGTCTTTGTTCTTTGACTCTTTGTCCTTCAACCGATTATAAATTAGAAAACCAATCAGTGGATAATATTACAACTTTTCACACAGTTGTTTTGGCGTTGGTTTCACTCAAATCGGACTTACGGTGAAGTAGAACGGTGCAAAATAACGAATTTCAAATTTTTACGAAAATGGAGAAAGTTTTCTGGAACAGTTATCGATCCCCGGTGTCAAACGATAGGTTGTTGATGGTTTGCTCATGGTAGGCGGCTGAAGTTCTCTCTCTTGTTTCTTTTATTTTAATTTATTAAGACAATTAGGGATTAGGGTCCATCCCATTAGTCTTCTTTTATGTTTTACTATTACTATTTTCATTTTATTTTTTAAAAACACAATTTCATTAATAAAACATTATTAATATTTCAAAACTAATATTTCATAAAATAAAATAATTAATCTTTTAAGATATAGTAATTATACTTATTTTTCCAAATACTTACGTTAGATTATTACCATAGTTAGAAAATATTTAAAATTATAAAATAAACAAATATAACATCAACACTTTATATTAATTTCTAATTCTTAATAAATATATATAAAATCACAATGTCATAACAAGTATATAAAAATAAACGAAATCAAACACAATATCAATTCTATCTCAAGATAATTATTTATAAAAATATAAAATTGTTATAAATAATTGAAATATAATTATGTGCATACTTAACATCAGTCAAGTGCACAAAAAAAATATTACATTAATTGAGTACGAATGTATACTCGTAAAATCGCATAAAATCTTTCTCTTTAAAATATTACACTAAAATACTATTATTATTTTTTTAAATATATCAAATAATAAAATAAAATATTTATTATTTATAACTCTCATTTAATCTAATATTTGTAAAACTAGCACATCATAGAAAGCACCCATATAATGAAAATTGCCCCCAAATTTATCAACATATATTATAAAATAATTTTAACATCAAATTAATTATTTAAAATCATATTTAATTAATAAAATAGTTTATTATAAAATTTGGGGTGTTACATACAACGCTTGTCAAAAAAGCGCTTTAAAATCTATGTAACATAAGGAGGTGGGAGCGCTATATTTTACAGCCCTTATTTGGAAAAATGCTGTAAAACGTGCATAATAATGCACCTATTATAGCGTTTTTTTTGAAAAAGCTGTGTAGGACCAGTACATCAAGCAGCGCGTTTTTAAAAGGATTTTACAGCGCTTTTTTATTTTAAAGAGCGCTGTTGTATCTTTTTAAAGCGCTAAATAGTACATTGCTTAATTTTTTGAAAAAGCGTTTTAAATGACTTAAAAAAATGCTGTAAAATCCTATTTTTCGTGTAGTGCTATTTTTACTTTGTTAAAACAAAATTAATAATTATTTAATTTTATTTTTAATACCCTTCTAAACACCATTTAATTTTCAAAATTATACTTATATTTTTTAAAATAGTCACATAAAATTACTACCATAGTTAGATAATAGTCAAAATTATAAAAATAAATAAATATAACATCAACATTTTATATTAATTACTAAATTATAATAAATATATATAAAATCACAATGTCATAACAA
>NC_021166.2:49841678-49844041 GCF_000331145.2 Cicer arietinum
AAAATAGTTGTTATGATTGATGATCAAGAATGTATACATGTGGTTATCAAATCTTTGAACTTGTATTTTAAGGAAAGTTAGTGAATTGTTATTTCAAGTTTTTATGTGTATACTTTCAAATATTTTTTTTTAAAGTTAGCATGATTTTAAATAAAGTTTCAAGTTTATTACGTAAATGTTAAAGTCTTGAGTTAGAATTTCATATTTTTTTTTAAATTCCAATTTTCATAAATTTAAATACAAGCTTTATCAATAAGAAAAGAAAAAAAAAATGAGTTACGGAGAATTTGAGAAAAAATTGCGATTGTGTGAAAAATTTTGAGAAAAATAATTTAAAATATTTCAAAAAGTTGTTAGTGAATTCACTGAAAAATTAAAGGATGTTAATTTCTAAAAATAGATTTTATATGTTGAAATTGTGTTGTAGTTAACACTATTAGTCTTTACTCGTTGTAAAACTCTTTTAGTAAAATATGCTCTAAGGAGATTAGGAGTAAGAAATGAATGGTAAGGTAGTTAAAGTTTTAGGGATTAATTTGACTAAGTCAAACACTATTTGATTGAAGGTGTTGGCCCGAGCGAGATTTTTCGCTGTATTTGATTTTGGTAGTGGTAACTGTTGAAAAAACAATTCACGGAATTGATACTCTTATTTTAAAAGTCCAAAGTTTTGGTCTCTTCCTCAGATTTTTGAACTAGAAAATGACGATTGACATGCTTTTAGTGATGTGACATACAATTTTATAACATAGAACTATCTAGTTGCATTAATTATTCAGAAGTCATTAATTAAATTAAAAATATAAAAAATTTTGAAGCTGAAATATAAGTTTTTACGGCATTTTATTCAAATTTCATGAGTGTTAATGTTATATATCATTGTATCATACGTCATATTATTTAAAAAATCCAAAGTCATAATTGTTTTAGTTTAAAAATAAGAGGGATGAACCAAAATTGTCGACTTTTAAAATATGGGGACCAATTTCGTGAATCAGTATAAATACGGAGATTAAAACTGCAATTAAGCCTATATTAATTAAAGGAAGAAAAAAAAAATTTCCCTTCCCTATAAATGAAATCCATGGCCATCATCTGCATCTTACAATCACTTTATTTAATTTTTCTAACACATCTCTCATTTCTCTCCAAATCCAAACATTCTCCTACATTTTTTTAGCAACTTAGAAGCCTCCAATCACAAAATCTCTAACTACAAACTTGTTTCACTACTTACAGTTTGTGAAGTGCTAAAGATGACTAGTTGAGGTAGCCATTTCTCACATATTTTCTATCAAACTCGTAAGCATGCATATATAAGGGGAAAAGTGATTTTTTTATTTAAATTTTTTAAGGTTTAATCTTTTTTTTAATCATTACTATGGTTGTTACTAATGGTTAAAAAGTTAAAGGAAATATTTTCAACTCTTTTTCTTTCAAAAATAAAAAATCCAAAGGAAGGGAGTAAAATGAAGTGGTTTTTTTTTTTTTTTGCTTTGGTGCTTCGTTAATATTGAAATTAGAGGAGTTAGTAACTTGAATAACAAAAAATAAAACCAACACCCCAAAATTTAGTAAGACCAAATGTGGTGTGTCGTAATATGAAAGTTTTGATTTTTGTATGTGCTTGAGTAACATATTAAATTGTTTCAAATGAATTGGTTTGAATTGACAAAATAAATTTTATTAGTGTGGTTTAAGTTAGTAATGTTAAGAAGACTTTTGCAAGTATTCTTGGTTATGTTTTTTTTTTTTTTTTTTATAATTAAAATGACAACGAGATGTTAAGGTGTTTGGGGACCAAGTGATGTATTTACAAAAAAAAAAAATCAAAGTCGTGAAATGATGATTTTAAAGAAAGTGAGTGATTGATAAAAAAGAAATTGAATAGTTTTTTTTAGTAATTTAACCTTGAAGTAAATTTTGTAAATTCCATATATTTATCTAGTAAGCTTCTTGAGTCTCGAAAATGAATTGAGGTTGTTGACATTGAATTAATGTTGGGCAAAACTCTGTATATTTTATGTTTGTTGTTTTAAATGAATTGGAAAAAGGTCATGGTAAAATTTTTGGAAAAAGTTTTGAAATAAACATATGGGAGAACTCTGTGTTAAAAGAGATAGAAACAAAAGGTCATCGTAAAATTTTTGGAAAAGGTTTTCAAATAAAGTGATAAATGAATTGTTGTGGTTTGTTTTAATTTAAAAGTATTTGAGTTATAGAAATTTAATCAATTTTAAAGAAGTTAGAAAAAAGTACCCTTGTGATTTTTAATGGTGGTATAAATTAAAATTTGGAGTCGTTTAAAATTTAAAACCATATGAGATGTTGTCTTTGATTATTTAAGGATTTGGAAAAAAAAA
>NC_021166.2:49844157-49854320 GCF_000331145.2 Cicer arietinum
ATATATATAGATACAGAGTTCAAAATATTGTTTAAATGTTGGTTTTACGTTGATTTTGTGATTAAGGTGTTAAAAGCTCTATCTCTAGGGTTTTGGCGAAAATAAGATTTCCATAACTATAGTTATAGTCAAAAAGTTTTATTCTTTAATATTAAAATTCTAATTTTTATGAAGAGATTTAACTTTGAGAAACAAAATTTCAAAATTTATGACTTTGAGAATAGTTCATATTTAAAAAAAAAAAATTAAGTTCAGAATTTGTATATTAAAAAGATTTGAAGGACAAATATTCACTTTATGAACAAAGATTTAATCTTAAGGTTTGAAGTAAAAAGTTTTTATTTTTAAAGTAAAGATGTTAACTTTCTGGTAAGATTTGAGCTTGAAGACGTATTTAGGTGTTTTGAAAAGCAATATTCGATTATAATTTTAGGTTTTGATACGTGGTTTTATAAGGAATGAAGATTTTAGTTGAGACTTAAAAGAAAATTGTGAATTTGAGAAATATTTTGTGTGGATGTGAAAATGTAGTTTTTATATGAAAGTTTATATACAAAGCATAGTTGATAAAGATTAAAATTTCAAAAATATCAAATTGGAAGTATCATGATTTTAAATAATTAGAATATTGGAACTCTTAGTATTTGAGTTTTTCTATAAAATTTCTTGACACAAGTTTTCTACTAGTTTTTCAAATATTATGGTGTTGATTGAAATTTGTTAAGAATCATGATTTTGATTATGTTTGTCTTTGATTGACTTTGTTAAGAAAATATTTCGTCATAAGTTGTTAAAGATAAATATTTGAGTTGAACTTCAATAAGTTTGAAACAAAAAAAATCGAGATTTTCAAAGTGTGGCATAAATGTTTTGAAGTTCGCTTTCGTCAAAATAGTTAAACTAAAGTCTTTTTAAAATTAGGGAAATTAAGAGAAAGTCAAACCGTAATTGATTTGGATATTGGCCGAACCTAGGGTTTATTAAGTTAATTGATTGGTTTTAGATACAAGAAAATTGAGAGGTGTTGTTGGAATCATTGGACAGGTTATTATGACATAGCGTAAGCTGCTTGTGTAATAAAGCACAATCGAGATAAGGGCACTTTCTAAATGTTCTTTGTATTAGTGGTGAATAAATGTGCACACGAATGTTTATATATTTAATGTGATTACGTATTCATAACTGATAATATATGTGTTATGAATTTTGTTAATGAGAATATATCTTGACTATGCTCTATGAAAAAGTATTAAAATTTATTAGTGTTTAATGAGTATTAAAAGGGGAATATTTTAATAGTTTCATTTATATAATGATTAATGTGAAATAGTTAGAGTATGCTCATGCATTTCATAGTTAGTGGTGACGGTGGTGAGCAACAGTGTCAGTGGTGATTGTGGTGGGTCATGCGGTGGTTCCATGAGTTGATTGGTCCGCCTTATCCTTACGAGGATTTTGGAGTTGTGTAGGTCTAATACACTACACTCCAATAAATCGTGTTGATCTGTGATAGGTGGCACCTCGGTAATTAGTATTGGTCTATGAAAAACCAATACATTTATGATTTACACCCGTCAATGAGGATTGGAAAATTCTGGAATCATGTGCACTGGCATATCATCATTGCATTAGGGTGCTTTGTCACACTACTCATGTTTGTTATATGTTGATATTCATATGCATGATTGTTTATCACTTAATATTATGTCATGTTATGTTATCGTGCTTTGTATTTTTGTATATATGATGTTTTTAGATCGTGATTCTCTATTATTATTGTGGATTGGACTTACGTTCTAAGTTCTTAGAGTTTTGAGTTGTGTGAGAATTGCAACAACATCAAAGATGTGACAAAGCGATGCTTTGGATTGGCGATCGAAAGAAGTGAGGCTTGATGCCACCCGTGAATTCTTAGTACTCAATCATCCTCAGTTAGAGTTCAAGATCGACATTTTATTGAAGGGTTTTATTGATTCTCCCTTCTTTATTGCAATGTTATTGTCACAATGAAATTTGTGTATCTGAAATAATTGTGACTTGTTTGTTGTCAATGTGAATTATTCGATTGTAAGTAAGTCAGTTGAGTCAAAATCATTTTATATAATGCAACAATGATTCTCATTATCATTTGGAATGGAAAAAATTACAATTAAATTCTTTACTCTGATTTAAATTAAAAGACGATTGTGAAGTGTTTAGTTGTTGTTTTTAATAAAAATTACACTCTTACTGTTAAAAATCAGGGTGTTAAAGATTGAGAAATCTAAAGTTTTGGCCACCTCAAAATATTTTGCTGTAGCACCATGGGAAAAGGAAAAGGGTCGATTGTCACTTATAATTGCTTATACTTAATCTTGTCTATTTATACTTTGCAAGTGGTAGAATAAAGAGAATGTTTTCTTCAATTTGTGGGTCGTCTTTTGCATGTTAAAGTGTGACTTTCCTTGTTCGTATTGGTCTAAATAAAATTCAGAAATATTATCGGATTAAAGGTTTGATCATTCAAAATTTTTATGACATATGTCCTTTGTTTGGTACCATAAAGAATGTTATTTTATTATTCTTTAATCAAACTTGTTCATAAATAGTGTCTTAAATTCACTATTCTTGAAATCACTTGAACATTCACTACAAAAAACTGCTATTATCTGTTGTAAACTAGCCACAGACATGCAGATAATAGCCAGTGTCATTTATTGCATCTATGACCCACTGAGAAAGTTGTTGAGACACATGAAGCCATCATGCATATTGTAATATAATTCAAATTAGGCATTTACTTGTTTCAGATTAAATAATGGGTGGTTAGCAAGTTTAACCAATGTGTGGTTAATAATTGAAGCTAGCTGTATAAATGCTCTTGTAACCACAATTAACTAGTAATGAAGAAAAAAGCAACAATTCAATTCCTATTAATTCTGTGATATGTTCTCTTCCCTCCCTCTATCATTCATCAAGATTCATCATCAAAGTAAAACCGATTCCCAACATTTGGCACCAGAGCCCGGTTCGAGGCGGAACACGGCGATAAACGATGGCAACGCAGAAGAGCAACGACCAGATTCCGGCGAAACTGCCGATCTTCGACGGTAACAACTATGAGAGGTGGACGGTGCAAATGAAGGTGGTGTTCAGGTATCAAGGTGTTCTTGATATCATAAGCACTGGTGTCACGCCGTTGGCGGAGAATCCCACAGAAGCATTATGAGCAACACATCGCGAACAATTGAAGAAGGATGACAAGGCAATTTTCTTGATTCATCAATGTGTGGATGCAAACGTTCTTGAGAAGATCATAAAGTATGAGACTGCTAAAGAAGCGTTGGATGTGCTAGCCACCACATACGCCGGAGACAAGCAAACGAAGAAGGTGAAATTGATGGCGATGAGGCGTCAATTGGGGCTATTACAAATGGAATCCAATGAATCAGTGGCCAATTTCGTAAACAGGTTAGTAGTTCTAACTAATCAAATGAGGAGTTGTGGCGAAACCGTATCTGAAACCATGAAAGTGGAAAAGGTTCTCACTGGATTAACCCCAAATTTTGATGGAGTTGTTTCTGCAATAGAGCAAGCTAAAGACCTAGATACATTAAAACTAGAACATTTGCTAGGTGCTTTAGAAGCACATGAATTGAAATTAAAGAACAGGGATAATATCAAGAAATATGATAAAGAGAATGAGAAAGCCCTGTTTGCACAATCTCAAAAGAAAGGAGGTGGAAGTGAATCTTGGAAGAATAAGAGAGGAAAAGGAAAGCGGAAGAACAATAAGCAAGAAGGCTATAATCCTAAGGGTGAGAATCAGAAGAAAGAAGGTGACAGTAATGGAAAGGGAAAGAAGAAATCTAAGGAAGATATTCAGTGTTACAATTGTCAAAAATATGGTCATTATGCAGATGAGTGTAACAATCCTAAGGTGCCTAGAAAGAGAAATGAAGAAGCTCAATTTGCGCAAGACTCTGATAATCAGGAAACCGTGATGTTGATGGCTATCATTAACAATGAAACAGGCTGTGAAGAATGGTGGTATTTGGATACTGGTTGCTCGAATCACATGACAAGGCATAAGGATTGGTTTTGTGAGCTTGATGAAACAGTGAGAAGAAGCATCAAGTTTGGAGATGGAAGATCTGTAATGGCCAAAGGAATTGGAAAAGTGAGCATAAGAAGATTTGATGGAAGTAAGGTGGTGATTAGTGATGTACTGTATGTTCCTAATATGGAGAGTAACTTGCTTAGCTTGGGACAATTGATGGAGAAGGGCTTCTCAATGCATATGCAAGGTGAACATATGGAAGTTGTTGATACAAATGGCAAATGTGTCTTGAAAGTCCCTGTATCAAAGAATAGAACCTTCAAGGTTGGTGTGAGTTCATTTGAGCAGAAATGCCTAACTGCTCAGGTCAATGAAAGTGTGTGGAAATGGCACAAGAGATTGGGACACTTGAACTTCAACAACATGAGAAAGCTACAGATGAAGGGCATGGTAGCTGGTTTGCCAGTAATTGAAGTTCCAAAGGGTGTGTGTGGTAAATGCTGTGAAGGGAAACAACCTAGGAAATCTTACAAGACTGCAGTGCCAACAAGAGCCAAGTCTTATGGAGGTAACTTGTACTTTGTCTCTTTTATAGATGATTTTACCAAGAAAATGTGGATTTACTTGTTGCAAAAGAAGTTTGAAGTCTTTACAACATTTAAATCATTTAAGAAACTTGCGGAAAAACAAGCTGGAAATTCAATCAAGTTACTAAGGACAGATGGTGGGGGGGGAGTATACATCAACTGAATTTGAAAATTACTACAAGGAAGAAGGATTAGTTCATGAAGTAATGGCACCTTATACCCCTCAACACAATGGGACTGCAGAGAGAAGAAACAGGACCATATTGAATATGGTAAGGTGCATGTTAAAGGAGAAACATCTGCCAAAAGAATTCTTGGCAGAAGCAGTGTTTACTGTAACTCATATACTGAATAGAAGCCCCACGAAGAGGCTTGAGGAATTAACACCATAGGAAGCATGGAGTGGAGTCAAGCCCAATGTGAAGCATTTTAAAATCTTTGGCTCACTGTGCTACAGGCATGTGCCTGAGCAAAATAGAAAAAAGTTAGATTCAAGAACTCAAGCAATGATACTAGTAGGATATCACAATACTGGAGCATATAAATTGCTTGATCCCTTGAACAAAAGAATTGTGATAAGCAATGAAGTTATAGTTGATGAAACTAAGGAGTGGGATTGGAATAACAGTCTTGCAAACCAAACTGATGATACAATGGAAGTTGAACTTGATGATAGTCAAATAGAAGAAGAGGATAAGGATATGCAAGGTAATAATGAGCCACAGGAAATTGTTGAAGGCAACTTAGCTGCACCCTTAAGAAGATCATTGAGACAAACAACAATACCAACCAGATATCAGGACTATGATGCATTTCCTGATAGTGCAATTAACATTGATGGTGATCTCCTAAATATAGTATTGTTAGAAGAAGCTGAACCTGTGTCGCTAGAGGAAGCACTGGCTCACCCTCACTGGAAGGATGCTATGGATGAGGAATTGAGATCAATTCACAAGAACAAAACCTGGGAAATGGTAAGCTTGCCAAGAAATAAGAAGGCTATAGAAGTGAAGTGGGTGTTCAAGACAAAGGTTAAACCCTCTGGTGAAATTGCTAAGTACAAAGCAAGGCTAGTAGCAAAAGGATTTCTACAGAAACCTGGCCTTGATTTCAATGAAGTTTATGCACCTGTAGCTAGAATAGAAACTGTAAGAATGATAGTTGCAATTGCTAGCAGAAAGAAATGGACATTGAGTCAGCTAGATGTAAAATCTGCTTTCCTCAATGGTCCCTTAGAAGAAGAAGTATACACTAAGCAACCACCTGGCTTTGTCAAGAAGGGCATGGAAGACAAGGTGAAGAAGTTGAACAAAGCCTTATATGGCTTGAAACAGGCTCCACGAGCATGGAATAGAAGAATTGATGGGTTCTTACTGAAATTACAGTTTGTGAAATGTACTACAGAACATGGTGTATACTTGAAAGATTGTGGTAAGTCTGGAGTGCTAATACTCTGTCTGTATGTGGATGATTTTCTTGTCACTGGTGACAGTGAGCAAGAGATCAGTGACTTCAAAATAGAGATGATGAGGGAATTTGAAATGTCTGATATAGGCAGACTGTGTTACTTCTTAGGTATGGAATTTGTGTCATTCAAGAGAGGCATATTCCTTCATCAAAAGAAATATGCAACAGACATATTAAAGAAGTTTAATATGACTGATTTCAACCCTGCTACTACTCCTTGTGAACCAGGCAAATTCAGAGTTTGAAGTCATTGGTTACACTGATGCAGATTGGAGTGGAGACAGTGTGGATAGAAAAAGCACCTCAGGGTATATTTTTATGCTTGGTGATGCTCCCATATCTTGGTGTTCTAAGAAGCAAGAGGTGGTAACATTATCTAGTTGTGAAGCTGAGTATATCTCAACTGCATTTGGAGCTAGTCAGGCTCTTTGGTTGAGCATGTTGCTCAAGGAATTAAATGTCAAGTGTTGTGAAGTAATGAAGCTGAGAGTTGATAATAGATCTGCTATTGACTTGGCTAAACATCCAATAGCTCATGGACGTAGCAAGCACATAGAAGTAAAATATAACTTCCTTCGTGATCAAGTCAACAAAAACAACTTAGCACTGGAACATTGTAGAACTGAGGTGCAGTTCGCAAATATACTAACCAAGGCAGTGAAGCCTGGAAGACTTGAAGAGATGAAGAACATGATTAGAATGCTCACATTAAGTAATTTGAATTAGGTGGTGTATTGTAATATAATTCAAATTAGGCATTTACTTGTTTCAGATTAAATAATGGGTGGTTAGCAAGTTTAACCAATGTGTGGTTAATAATCCTAAAACGTTATTTCTATATATTTTGAGTGATGTTATGTTTTTTTATGAATAAGTTACTTACATTAAAATCAATTCCTATTTTTAATTTTAAAACACTCAAAATACACATTAGATTACAAAATAATTCATTTATTGTGTGAATGCTGAAGAGGGAAATCCATCTGGTAATCTGATTCAGCATCAAGTTGAGATTGCAGGTAACACTCTAACTGCACTCTTTGATTCGGGGGCAACCCATTCCTTCATTGCTATGGACTGTGTGAATCGCTTGAAGTTATCTGTGTCTGCTTTACCTTTTGATTTGGTTGTTTCCACGCCTGCATTAATGTGAAATAGTTAGAGTATGCTCATGCATTTCATAGTTAGTGGTGACGGTGATGAGCAACAGTGTTAGTGGTGATTGTGGTGGGTCATGCGGTGGTTCCATGAGTTGATTGGTCCGCCTTATCCTTACGAGGATTTTGGAGTTGTGTAGGTCTAATAACTACACTCCAATAAATCGTGTTATTCTGTGATAGGTGGCACCTCGGTAATTTGTATTGGTCTATGAAAAACCAATACATTTATGATTTACACCCCTCAATGAGGATTGGAAAATTTCGGAATGATGTGCACTGGCATATAATCATTGCATTAGGGTGCTTTGTCACACTACTCATGTTTGTTATATGTTGATATTCATATGCATGATTGTTTATCACTTAATATTATGTCATGTTATGTTATCGTGTTTTGTATTTTTGTATATATGATGTTTTTAGATCGTGATTCTCTATTATTATTGTGGATTGGACTTACGTTCTAAGTTCTTAGAGTTTTGAGTTGTGTGAGAATTGCAACAACATCAAAGATGTGACAAAGCGATGCTTTGGATTGGCGATCGAAAGAAGTGAGGCTTGATGTCACCCGTGAATTCTTAGTACTCAATCATCCTCAGTTAGAGTTCAAGATCGACATTTTATTGAAGGGTTTTATTTATTCTCCCTTCTTTATTGCAATGTTGTTGTCACAATGAAATTTGTGTATCTGAAATAGTTGTGACTTGTTTGTTGTCAATGTGAATTGTTCGATTGTAAGTAAGTCAGTTGAGTCAAAGTCATTTTATATAATGCAACAATGATTCTCATTATCATTTGGAAAGGAAAAAATTACAATTAAATTCTTTACTCTGATTTAAATTAAAAGACGATTGTGAAGTGTTTAGTTGTTGTTTTTAATAAAAATTACACTCTTACTGTTAAAAATCAGGGTGTTAAAGATTGCGAAATCTAAAGTTTTGGCCACCTCAAAATATTTTGCTGTAGCACCATGGGAAAAGGAAAAGTGTGGATTGTCACTTATAATTGCTTATACTTAATTTTGTCTATTTAGACTTTGCAAGTGGTAGAATAAAGAGAATGTTCTCTTCAATTTGTGGGTCATCTTTTGCATGTTAAAGTGTAACTTTCCTTGTTCGTATTGGTCTAAATAAAATTCAGAAATATTATCGGATTAAAGGTTTGATCATTCAAAAATTTTATGACATATGTCCTTTTTTTGGTACCATAAAGAATGTTATTTTATTATTCTTTAATCAAACTTGTTCATAAATAGTGTCTTAAATTCACTATTCTTGAAATCACTTGAACATTCACTACAAAAAAACTGCTATTATCTGCAGTAAACTAGCCACCGACCGTAGAAAAAGATCTGTAACAGCCTTACTTTTCCCGTGGCTAACCTAAACTTTAATTTTCTTCACTCCCCTTTCCTTCGTTTTCCCATTTCACTTTCCCGCTTCTGTGAAAATGAATCAGGTGCCTCTTTTCCCAATCCCCTCCTTTGTTTTTTCTTATATTTCTCTTTTTCCCCCAAATCAAAAAAAGATAAAGGCTCTCAAATTTTTCTTCTCCTTCTGCTAGATATGTAACTTTACTCGCTCCCTCCCTCGTTCGATCAAACTTTTCTTCTTCTCCGCTCGCCAATTCCACGAGTGTCATTTATTGCATCTATGACCCACTAAGAAAGTTGTTGAGACACATGAAGCCATCATACATATTGTAATATAATTCAAATTAGGCATTTACTTGTTTCAGATTAAATAATTGGTGGTTAGCAAGTATAACCAATGTGTGGTTAATAATTGAAGCTAGCTGTATAAATGCTCTTGTAACCACAGTTAACTACTAATGAAGAAAAAAGCAACAATTCAATTGCTATTAATTCTGTTATATGTTCTCTTCCCTCTCTCTATCATTCATCAAGATTCATCAAGATTCATCATCAAAGTAAAACTGATTCCCAACATTTGGCACCAGAGCCCGGTTCGAGGCAGAACACGACGATAAACGATGGCAACGCAGAAGAGCAACGACCAGATTCCGGCGAAACTGCCGATCTTCGACGGTAACAACTATGAGAGGTGGACGACGCAAATGAAGGTGGTGTTCAGGTATCAAGGTGTTCTTGATATCATTAGCACCGGTGTCACACCGTTGGCGGAGAATCCCACAGAAGCATTAAGAGCAATGCATCGCGAACAATTGAAGAAGGATGACAAGGGAATTTTCTTCATTCATCAATGTGTGGATGCAAACGTTCTTGAGAAGATCATAGAGTATGAGACTGCTAAAGAAGCGTGGGATGTGCTAGCCACCACATACGTCAGAGACAAGCAAACGGAGAAGGTGAAATTGATGGCGATGAGGCGTCAATTGGGGCTATTACAAATGGAATCCAATGAATCAGTGGCCAATTTCGTAAACAGGTTAGTAGTTCTAACTAATCAAATGAGGAGTTGTGGTGAAACGGTATCTGAAACCATGAAAGTGGAAAAGGTTCTCACTGGATTAACCCCAAATTTTGATGGAGTTGTTTCTGCAATAGAGCAAGCTAAAGACCTAGTTACATTAAAACTAGAACATTTGCTAGGTGCTTTAGAAGCACATGAATTGAAATTAAAGAACAGGGATAATATCAAGAAAAATGATAAAGAGAATGAGAAAGCCCTGTTTGCACAATCTCAAAAGAAAGGAGGTGGAAGTGAATCTTGGAAGAATAAGAGAGGAAAAGGAAAGTGGAAGAACAATAAGCAAGAAGGCTATAATCCTAAGGGTGAGAATCAGAAGAAAGAAGGTGACAATAATGGAAAGGGAAAGAAGAAATCTAAGGAAGATATTCAGTGTTACAATTGTCAAAAATATGGTCATTATGCAGATGAGTGTAACAATCCTAAGGTGCCTAGAAAGAGAAATGAAGAAGCTCAATTT
>NC_021166.2:49861569-49864966 GCF_000331145.2 Cicer arietinum
TATTATTATTATTATTATTATTATTATTATTATTATTATTATTATTATTTATTATTATTATTATTTATTATTATTATTATTTATTATTATTATTATTTATTATTATTATTATTTATTATTATTATTATTTATTATTATTATTATTTATTATTATTATTATTTATTATTATTATTATTTATTATTATTATTATTTATTATTATTTTTATTAAATTATTGTTTTAAAATAAAGCTGTAGAGTGAGGACATAAAACCAAAACTCTCACAACAAATAATTTAAAACGGTAGTAAATGATACTTAATCTATTATAGTCAAAGTCTACTTTAATATCCATAATGATATTTAGATTAACATAATCTAAAATTTTAAGATGAACAGAAGTAATCTTAGTGCACAATGATTGTTCTAGATAATATGAGAAACTATATAAAACATATATAGTTTAGTATATTTATGATATTATTAACATTGAAAAAATTGAATTCATGAAATCACCAAATATTTTATCTGTATAATGTATTAAGTAATAAGACGTCAAAGAAAATATTAAGCAATAAAATACACTCGAATTCAAATAAATTCGTATTAAATAAATTTTCAGACCACTTAGGATCTTATGCTATTTATACAAGAAATAGTAATATGCTTCTATAAGGTTTTAAGAGTGTGTTGAGTTTGCACCACCATTTACACACTGAATAGGGGAAAAAAATGAAGTCTCTACAACCCTTTTATTTGATTTTAATATTTCTTCTCCTTACATTTGATGTTTGTGAATCCAATGATTGTAGCTATCCCGTCAAGACCATAACTGTTAGTCAATCGGGCACATCAAATTTTCAAACAATTCAAAGTGCAATTGACTCTGTTCCTTCGGGAAATTCTCAATGGATTCACGTCAGAATTTCCTCCGGTGTTTACAGGTATATTTCTAACTAGCTAGAATTATATATAATATTTTTATTATATAGTGATTTATTTTTTAAAAAATTTGACCGAATTTCAAATATTTAGACTCATTTCCTACGAGAAATCGGAAGACCAATGCAAAATATGAGACGATAATATTGATTTAAAAAAAAATAAATGTATCAAAGATTAGTTTAATTAAAACATAAAAACTATTTCTAATATTCTTCTTCATGGTAAAACTCATAATACAAATTGCGTTATATCGATCTTTTGTACAATATCCAGAGAGCAAATCTTAATTCCAATGAACAAACCATGCATCTATCTTGAAGGAGCGGGTAGAACCTCAACAAGTATAGAATGGAGTACACATGAACATGCTACTTTCCTTTCAAAAGCAGATAATACAGTTGCAAAGGGCATTACTTTCACGGTAGATTATTAATTATGTTAAAATGATATTTATTTGTGGCATAATTATTATTCTATGTCACATAAAATTAATTTATTTTTTGTACTCTATGTTAATAGAATACATACAACACCCCAGTGTTATTAGACGTCAAAAACATCACACAAGCCAAAGCTGTTCGAATCCATGCAGATAAATGTGCTTTCTTTGATTGCGGTTTTCTAGGGGTGCAAGACACTTTAAATGATGATTCTGGTCGTCATTATTACCATAATTGTTACATCCAAGGTGGAGTCGATTTCATATATGGGAATGGTCAATCTATCTTTGAGGTAAAATTAAAATTAAATTTATTTCATATTCCTCTTATATACAATTTACTTCATAGGCTAAAAATTAATATCTTTGGTGAATATGCAGGCATGTACAGTATTTTTTTCAATGGGAAAATATGGTCCCAAATTTGATGGGGTTATTACAGCACAAGAAAGGGAATCAGCAAATGAAACAACTGGGTTTGTGTTTAAAAATTGTAACATAAGTGGAACAGGAGGAAAAACTCAACTTGGAAGGGCTTTGACTGCATATGCAAGAGTCATTATAGCTGATTCATATATATCTGATGTGGTTAGACCTGAGGGTTGGAGTCCTCGAACCTATGTTGGTCATGAGTAAGATATTATTACATGTTTATTTTATCACCTAATCATCAATTTTATCTATAAGTTATAAGAATATTATTATATTGGACATTTTAGTATTATCAAATTAACAAAATTTTAATATAAATTTTGAAATTGAAACCTCTTTATTACAATAGGATTTCAACACAATTTTATTGACTAAATTTTCTGAATTAGAGTCCATTTAATATAGCTTATTTTTAAAAATAAATAAAAGTTTGATTTTAGAAGTTTTCAACCATATATGTTTAATTTTTTAAAAAAATAAACCTCAGAATTTGAAAATAATCTAAAAGTTGCTTCTAATGAGAAGCTATTTCGAGTAGTTTCTTGTAAAAATAATTTTTGATAATTAATTTTTAAAAAAAGTGATTTTAATTTTAGTAAAAAAATAATAATAACTACTACTTTTAGAAAACAATTCTAATAAAAAGTTCTTAATTTTAAAATGTTTAATTTTATAATGTGTCACAACTCAAAATAACAAAGAAGGAATGTGATTAAAGATTTTTTATTTCATAAATTATTTTACAATTTTATTACTTTCTCTAACCTTCATAGTTTTAGAAACTAAATTAAAAATGTGATTCTATGATCTATATTTGATTTTTAGTACATACTTGTAAGTTGCAAGTGATCACATAAGAATTAGTAAAATAAAGGTGACCACTTAATGATGTGATAAAAAAAATTTAATTAATTGCAGAGCAAACATTACTTTTGTGGAGGAGGGATGTAGAGGACCTGGAGCAGATAAATCAAAGCGTGTACCATGGATGAAGAATTTGAGTGGACCTCAACTTGAGCAATTCCTAAATATCTCTTTTATTGATGAAGAAGGGTGGATAGCCAAATTGCCAACAACGATATAATTCATTTGAATCAACAAAATATTTTGCTCTTTAGGTTCGATATATAGTCATAGCTTCATGCAACGTAGTGTATTATTTGGTAATTAAATATATTTTTGTTCTTTATTCTTTTAATAAAATTTTCTTTATTATTAAATAAGTTCCTATAAAAGTTTAATGCTAACTTTGTTTGTTCACTTATTTCATGTTTTTATAATTGGTCTTTGCTATTATTTTTATCAACTAAACATATAGAAATTCAAGTCAACACTTACCATACAGTAGATTTTTAGGCTTTAGTAACTTAACATATAGAATTTCCGGTCAACACTCATCACATAGTAGTTTGTCAGGAAAAAATTATTCATTTAATTTTTTAACTTTAGTTCAATTTTCACTCAGTTAGGTAAGTTACATTTTTTTTTTTGCACCCACTACGCCAAAAATGACATTTTATAGCGCGCCTTTTATAGCGCTTATTAAATATAATCGCTGTTGTATGATATTTTAAAAATAACGGAGAATACAACAGCACTTTT
>NC_021166.2:49865364-49865834 GCF_000331145.2 Cicer arietinum
GCTTACAGCGCTCTTTAAAAAAGCGCTGTAATAGGCTTTTAAAAAATAAAATAAGGAGACATTTTACAGCGCTCTTTAAAAAAGCGTTGTAATAGGCTTTAAAAAAAATAAAATAAGGTGGTCTTTTACAGCGCTCTGTAAAAAAGCGCTGTAATAGGCTTTTAAAAAATAAAATAAGGAGACCTTTTATAGCGCTCTTTAAAAAAGCGCTGTAATAGGTTTTAAAAGAAATAAAATAAGGTGGTCTTTTACAGCGCTCTTTAAAAAAACGCTGTAATAGGCTTTAAAAAATTAAAATAAGGTGGTCTTTTACAGCGCTCTTTAAAAGAGCGCTGTAATAGGCTTTAAAAAATAAAATAAGGTGGTCTTTTACAGCGCTCTTTAAAAAAGCGCTGTAATAGGCTTTAAAAAATAAAATAAGGTGGTCTTTTACAGCGCTCTTTAAAAAAGCGCTGTAATAGGCTTTAAAA
>NC_021166.2:49865947-49914929 GCF_000331145.2 Cicer arietinum
TTTTTTAAAGCCTATTACAGCGCTTTTTTAAAGAGCGCTGTAAAAGACCACCTTATTTTATTTTTTAAAGCCTATTACAGCGCTTTTTTAAAGAGCGCTGTAAAAGACCTCCTTATTTTTTTTTAAAGAACGCTGTAATAGGATTTTATATATAACATTAAACCCTTCAGTTTCCTCTTCATTACATAAACTTCACTACGCTTCAGTGTCCTTCTCATTGGGAACCCTACTGTCCCTACGAACCATATTGTTAACCATCTCCATTGCAAACCATCTTCATATTTGTTACTATCCCTACGAACATTATTACATACTCTTTTCATTGGGAACCCTACTATGTCCTACGAACCGTTCGTATTTCTGTGGCATTCTCGTTGTTCCTTCTTAAACGAAACTGTGACCCTACGTATTTCTTCGTACTCTTCAGGTATTGTATTCATTTTTTCATTTATTTCTTATATATATATATATATATATAATGTGTTTCTTAATACTAATAATCACATTTATTTGATAGTGCTTTACAAGTTTTTCGAGCTCAAATGGGTGTTACAGTGTTGAAGCAAAAGTCAAATAAATCACATGGATTCCAATAAAGGTTTGAAATATATGCCTTTAAAATTTCATTAACAATCAATACACAAATATTTATTGACTTATATGTTTTATTTTATAGTGCCCTCGTCAAACTAACAACATAGACTGCGGATCCTATATATTGCGATTCATGAAGGAGATTGTTGATATAATCCCAGAAAGAGATCTAACTGAAATAAAGGAATGCACCTATTACAGCGCTTTTTTTAGAAAGCGTTGTAAAACTAGTACAACAAGCAGCGCGTTTTTAGAAGGGATTTACAGCGCTTTTTTATTTTAAAGAGCGCTGTTGTATCATTTTACAGCGCTGGATTCTACAGCGTTTTTTTTTTTTTTTGAAAAAGCACTGTAAACGGCTTAAAAAAAGCGTTGTAAAATACCATTTTTGGTGTAGTGACCATTAACCTTTAAGAATTACTAAATTATGCATACAATTTTTTAAATTGGAGAATTTTCTCGAATTACTATCATGAAACTCATGTACCATATCCTCTATTGGAGCACTAGGTAACACCAGATCTCCTCCTATAGAACCATAAAGATAGACTAGAAACCAACTATCATGCACACTTGTTGCACCTTAATGAAATCTCTAGAGTTGTGCAAAATATATGTTTAATTAGATAATATTGAAAAATTGAATTATATCGCACACAAAAAAATCAAATCAATTAAATGATTTATGAATTAAATTACATATTCAAAATAATTTAAAAAAATGATTTAACAATTTTAAAACTTTTTTAATCTCAATTGAGATTTTTTCTCTTAAAAAATTTTTGAAATTTATTTTTATCAAAAAAATTTTTTTATATCTACTTTTCTTGAAAAATATAAAAAAAAAAAGTTTCTCAAAATTTATGCCAAAAATGTTTTGAAATTGTTTTTTTTGAAAATTAATCAAGTTTTTTTATCAGAAAATATTTTTCTGGAAAATAATTAATATTTGTTGTTCGAAAGAATTTCAAAATTCTTTTTTCGAATAACTAGTTCGAAATCTATTTTAACTAAAAACTTATTCAATACATTAAATTGGTTTACATTTATAAACCAATTTCAAACTGATTTATAACTACACTGAACTTGTTCAAATGTTATTTTTAAAAATTGAACCAAACTATTAATATAGTTCAATTCAGTTCAGTTTTTACGTCCTGAACACCCCTAGTTGCATCCCACAATCACTACGCCAATATTAGCATTTTACAATGCATCTTTTACAGCGCCTTTTTTTTACTAAAAGCGCTGTTGTAAAATTAATGAAGGATACAACATCGCTTTTCTGACAAGCGCTGTTGTAGGTCATATAGGGTCATAATGTTTACAACGCTTTTTTGAAAGCGCTGTTGTAGGGTCACATACCGCTCTCACATAATGTTTACAACGTTTTTGTACAACGCTTGTATACAAGTGCTGTAAATTATAGCGCTACCACATTATATTTACAACGCCTTTAGAGTGTTTTGTTTATAATATAACGCTTTCAAACAAATAACAGGGTTTATAGCGCTACCACATTATATTTACAGCGCCTTTAGAGTGTTTTGTTTATAATATAACGCTTTCAAACAAATAACAGGGTTTATAGCGCTACCACATTATATTTACAACGCCTTTAGAGTGTTTTGTTTATAATATAACGCTTTCAAACAAATAACAGGGTTTATAGCGCTACCACATTATATTTACAACGCCTTTAGAGTGTTTTGTTTATAATATAACGCTTTCAAACAAATAACAGGGTTTATAGCGCTACCACATTATATTTACAACGCCTTTAGAGTGTTTTGTTTATAATATAACGCTTTCAAACAAATAACAGGGTTTATAGCGCTACCACATTATATTTACAACGCCTTTAGAGTGTTTTGTTTATAATATAACGCTTTCAAACAAATAACAGGGTTTATAGCGCTACCACATTATATTTACAACGCCTTTAGAGTGTTTTGTTTATAATATAACGCTTTCAAACAAATAACAGGGTTTATAGCGCTACCACATTATATTTACAACGCCTTTAGAGTGTTTTGTTTATAATATAACGCTTTCAAACAAATAACAGGGTTTATAGCGCTACCACATTATATTTACAACGCCTTTAGAGTGTTTTGTTTATAATATAACGCTTTCAAACAAATAACAGGGTTTATAGCGCTACCACATTATATTTACAGCGCCTTTAGAGTGTTTATTAGCATTCGTGTTTTATTCATATTCATAGCGTATATTTTTACACGATCCTTTTTTTTATATAGAGTATAAGTACGGAAAATTGGGAGAGAGCAAAAAAATCCAATGCATCCATACAAAAAATCGTGTATGGTATGAACGTTTATAGCAAAAAATTGTAAGTAAACATCACTTTTATATAGTTAATGTGGTAGATTATAAACTATAGTTTCTAACTAATATTTTATTTATGTCTTAACGAATAGCTTCAAGAGACGAAATCCGATCAACCATTAGGTCATCGTATTTTGTGGAAGGAGGCTCGTTTGAATAAAAATGGAATAGTTGATAATGAAAATGTTCAACAAGTGATAACATAATGTGTAAGTATATTATCACTTTAATATTTTTTAATATTGTATTTTGAAAATGATATTGAACTTATAGTTTCAATCATACATGTATTTTAAGAGAATCAAGAACAGTGTTATGAAAATCCAGAGTACAATACACAAGTTAGTTGAGGGACATACTTGATAAGGTATTTAATGTTTCTGAATATTCTGGTCGTGTGAGGGATAAAGGATTTGGATTAACTCCAAAAAGATATTTTTCACATGAGAATCGCACAAATCTATCTAATGAGGAAGTACTATAGAAACTGAAAATCCTAACAGAGCAAGTTGCATTTTTGGTGAAAACGAATAAGGAAAAGCAACTTCTGAGTGTCAACGTGAAATACAACTAGACAGTGAAAATGGTAGTTGCAATATTGGTCGTGAAAGTCATTCGGAGGTAATTAATTACTTAATGAAATAAGAAATTCATTCAACCTAATTGTTTTACATACTTATGTATTAACCATTGATTTAGGGTGTCTCATCATGCATGTTGTATTTATCATCCCTTACTCATCGCATGGTTGGAAAAGGATTATTGTACAATACCTTGGGAGAAGTATTACATCATACTCTGATCTTGTCAGCCATGTTAAAGTGTCACCAGTGATTGCTTTTGAACCACTTGCACCATTGCCTATCCCCGACAACGATGGAGATATGAAGTTTTTGGGAGAAGCAATAGGTAGTTATGTGGCATGGCCCAAAAAACTTGTTGGCATAGATACGGTATGCTTAATTGCTATGTATGTTTAATTGTATGATTATGATTGATTATGTTTAATTGTTGATTTTTCCGCTGTTAACGTTAATTTCACATTTATTTAGATTATTACAAAGTCTAAAGGGAATGATAAGAAGATTCCTCACAATGAATCAGTCACTTCACCAGTTTTACATATACATCAATTGAATATGAAATGATTAGATTACTATAATAACTAACAAACTGATCAATCTCATTTTTTTAGATTCAAGCAAAACCCAAATCTTCCAGAAACTAGCCGCACCGCAAATGCAGGTTCGTTGTAAAAATAAATCTAGCAAAATTCAAAAACTGGATCTTGGAAAATCAGTTGCTGCTTTTAAAATAAGTCATCCACGCCTTTCTCGATTTGGGTCGTGTACTGACATACAAGCAAAAATGAATATGGACAACAATGCATAAATATTTATTAGCGTACATGTTTTATTTTATAGTGTCCTCGTCAAACTAGCAACATAGACTGCAGATACTATATATTGCGATTCATGAAGGAGATTGTTGATATGAATCAACATATAATTCTAGAAACGGTACGCTATTTTCATTATATTTTGACTTTTATATATAAATTATATATATAATATATATATATACATATTATATATATATATATATATATATATATATAATTTATATATATATATATATATATATATATATTTGATTCTAATTTATTTATGTTCAAATATTATATCACATAGTAACGTGACAACTCCAATTCAACATACTTTGAAAGTGATCTAACTGAAATAAAGGAAGACTGGTGTCAATTTGTGATCAAACTAAAAGTTATATAATTTGTTAATAGGTGAGTTTCACATTGTAAACTATTATATATTGTATATTTTTGTGTGAATTGATCATTATTTTAATTAGTTTATTTTATTTTTTTGTTATAGTAAGGTAGAATAAGAAATTGCTGGGAAATTGGCATGCTGGAAATTGGCATGATGCAAATTGCTGGAAATTATTGATCATTATTTTAATTGCTGACATGATTGTTGATGTGCATATGTAATTGATATTATGGATATGTAATTGTTGTGAATATGATATTGTTGCTGTGAATTTGTACTGGATATAGTACTGATGTAATTGAACTTGTTGTTGTGAATATGTTTTGAATTAGAAAATTGCAAGTGTGTCAATATGTGTCAATATGATTTTGGAAAAAAACTTGAAAGTTAACGCTTCTTTAAAAACATTCCATTAAAGACTTGTTTAAAAATGTCAAACCAGCGCTTTTAAAATGTCCGCTCAAAATTTTAAAATGTCACTTGTTGCTGATAAATTCACATGTCAATTAAGTTGCGACGAGAATATATATTTTTATTAAATTAAATTGAGAGATGCAATATGTGAAAGAGTTATTAAATGTTATAAAGATGATTTTACAATATACATAATTATTATATATATATATATATATATATATATATATATGAAAAAAAAGGATTTGTGGGTGTTTAAAAAAAAAAAACACAAATCTTCATTTTCTACTAGATCTAAGCTTCTATTCAAGAAGTGTTAAGAAGGAAAGTTGCTCCTCTCTATAAAGTGGTGCTCGTGAGCTAATTTATTTGAGGTGAAACACTTACTTCTTTCTCCTTTTTCTAAATTCGTAAACTTTATACGGTGGGGGTATGAATGAAATTTTTGAGTTTTTAACAAATCATTTTGTTGTTGTTGTTGTTGATGATTTTGTTAGTAATGGTTAAAAAAAAAGAAATTGATTTTTGATGTGCTTGAGTTACGTAATGAGTTATTTTCAAATAAATGAGTTTGAAATGAAGTTGAAATTTAAAAAAAAAATAGAGTTGTTAAAGTTGTGAAAAAGTTCAAATTTTAACTAAGTTAAAGAGTTTAAGCAAAAAGTTAGATTGAAATTAAAATGTTTATAGTTAAAAATGTTACGATTTTAATTACTATTGTACTGAGTTTAAAAAGAAATTTTTTTGAGTACTTTATTAACTCAATTCTTTGGTGCTTTAATAATCGAGTGTATGTATGTTTGATTTGGAAAATATTCGTTTTATTTAGTTTTAACTAAATAATATAAATTATTTGGTTTTAAAAGTTTGGTGTGTGAAAAATATATAATTTTGGAATTTTGTTGTGATTGGATAAATTTTAGTTGTGAACAAATTGTTATACATATTTATGTTTATGTAATTAGCTTCTTGAGTCTCGAAAAGGAATCGAGACTGTTGCCACCGAGTTAGCGGTGGAGAGAACTATGATATATTAATGTTGTTACGATGATTTAAAAAAATGACTTTCTTAGTTTATGCATTTCCAAAAATAGTTGTTATGATTGATCAAGAATGTATACATGTGGTTATCAAATCTTTGAACTTGTATTTTAAGGAAAGTTAGTGAATTGTTATTTCAATTTTTTATGTGTATACTTTCAAATATTTTTTTTAAAGTTAGCATGATTTTAAATAAAGTTCAAGTTTATTACTTAAATGTTAAAGTCTTGAGTTAGAATTTCATTTTTTTTAAATTCCAAGTTTCATGAATTTAAATGCAAGTTTTGTCAATAATAAAAGAAAAAAAAAATGAGTTATGGAAAATTTGAGAAAAATTTGTGGCTATGTGAAAAATTTTAAGAAAAATAATTTAAAATGTTTCGAAAAGTTGTCAGTGAATTCACTGAAAAATTAAAGAATGTTAATTTCTAAAAATATGTTTTATATGTTGAAAGTGTGTTGTAGTTAATACTATTAGTCCTTACTCGTTGTAAAACTCTTTTAGTAAAATATACTCTAAGGGGATTACGAGTAAGAAATGAATGGTAAGATAGTTAAAGTTTTAGGGATTAATTTGACTAAGTCAAACACTATTTGATTGAAGGTGTCGGTCTGAGCGAGTTTTTTCACTGTATTTGATTGTGGTAGTGGTAACTGTTGAAAAAACAATTCACGAAATTGATACTCTTACTTTAAAAGTCGAAAGTTTTGGTCTCTCTCAGATTTTTAAACTAAAAAATGACGATTGACATGCTTTTAGTATTGTGACATATAATTTTATGACATAGAACCATCTAGATGCATTAATTATTCATATGTCATTAATTAAATTAAAAATATAGAAAATTTCGAAGCTGAAATATAAGTTTTTACGGCATTTTATTCAAATTTCATGAGTGTTAATGTTATATATCATTGTATCATACGTCATATTATTTAAAAAATCCAAAGCCATAATTGTTTTAGTTTAAAAATAAGAGGAAAAAAAATCCAAAGCCAATTTTGTGAATCAGTAAAAATACGGAGACTAAAACTGCAATTAAGCCTATATTTATTAAGGGAAGGAAAAAAAAAACATTTTCCCTATAAATGAAATCCATGGCCATCATCTTCATCTTACTATCACTTTATTTAATTTTTCTATCACGTCTCTCATTTCTCTCCAAATCCAAACATTCTCCTACATTTTTTAGCAACTTAGAAGCCTCCAATCACAAAACCTCCAACTACAAAATTGTTTCAACACTTACAGATTGTGAAGTGCTAAAGATGACTAGTTGAGGTAGCCATTTCTCACATAGTTTCTCTCAAACTCGTAAGCATGCATATATAAGGGGAAAAGTGATTTTTTTTATTTAAATTTTTTAAGGTTTAATCTTTTTTTTTAATCATTACTATGGTTGTTATTAATGGTTAACAAGTTAAAAGAACTATTTTCAACTCTTTTTCTTTCAAAAATAAAAAATCCAAAGGAAGGGAGTAAAATGAAGTGTTTTTTTTTTTTTTTTTTGCTTTGGTGATTTGTTAATATTGAAATTAGAGGAGTTAGTAACTTGAATAACAAAAAATAAAACCAACATCCCAAAATTTAGTAAGACCAAATGTGGTGTGTCATAATATGAATAAATTGATTTTTGTATGTGCTTGAGTAACGTAATAAATTGTTTCAAATAAATTAGTTTGAATTGACAAAATAAATTTTATTAGTGTGGTTTAAGTTAGTAAAGTTAAGAAGACTTTTGCAAGTATTCTTGGTTATGTTTTTTTTTAATTAAAATGACAACGAGATTTTAAGGTGTTTGGGGACCAAAGTGATGTATTTACAAAAAAAAAAATCAAAGTCGTGAAATGATGATTTTAAAGAAAGTGAGTGTTGATAAAAAAGAAATTGATTAGTTTTTTTGAGTAGTTTAACCTTGAAGTAAATTTTGTAAATTCCATACGCTTCTTGAGTCTCGAAAAAGAATCGAGGTTGTTGACATTGAATTAACGTTGGGCAAAACTCTGTATATTTTATGTTTGTTGTGTTAAAAAATTGGAAAAAGGTCATGGTAAAATTTTTGAAAAAAGTTTTGAAATAAACGGATGGGGTAAAATTTTTGGAAAAAGTTTTGAAATAAATGGATGGGAGAACTTTGTGTTAAAAGAGATAGAAGCAAAAGGTCATCGTAAATTTTTTGGAAAAGGTTTTCAAATAAAGTGATAAATGAATTGTTGTGGTTTGTTTTAATTCAAAAGTATTTGAGTGATAGAAATTTAATCAATTTTAAAGAAGTTAGAAAAAAGTACCCTTGTGATTTTTAATGGTGGTATAAATTAAAATTTGGAGTCGTTTAAAATTTAAAACCATATGAGGTTTTGTCTTTGATTATTTAAGGTGTTTTAAACTAGATTTGGAAACTTTTTTTTTGAAAGATTTGATGGATAAAATGGGTTTTAGTCGAGTTGTATATATATAGATACATAGTTCAAAATATTGTTTAAATGTTGGTTTTACGTTGATTTTGTGATTAAGGTGTTAAAAGCTCTATATCAAGGATTTTGGCGAAAACAAGATTTCCAAAAGTATAGTTATAGTCAAAAAGTTTTATTATTCAATATTAAATTTCCAATATTTATGAAGAGATTTAACTTTGAGAAACAAAGTTTCAAAATTTATGACTTCGAGAATAGTTCATATTTAAAAAAAAAAAATTAAGTTCAGACTTTGTATATCAAAAAGGTTTGAAGGACAAATATTCACTTTATGAACAAAGATTTAATCTTAAGGTTTGAAGTTAAAAATTTTTATTTTTAAAGTAAAGATGTTAACTTTCTGCTAAAATTTGAGGTTGAAGAAGTATTTAGGTGTTTTAAAAAGCAATATCCGATTATAATTTTAGGTTTTGATACATGGTTTTATTAGAAATGAAGATTTTAGTTGAGACTTAAAAGAAACTTGTGAATTTGAGAAATATTTTGTGTGGATGTGAAAATGTGGTTTTTATATGAAAGTTTATATACAAAGCATAGTTGATAAAGATTAAAATTTCAAAAATATCAAATTGGAAGAATCATGATTTTAAATTGTTAGAATATTGGAACCCTTAGTATTTGAGTTTTTCTATGAAATTTCTTGACACAAGTTTTCTACTAGTTTTTCAAATATTATAGTGTTGATTGAAATAATTATATATTCTCTTCCACATATAAAATCATCATTATAACATCTAATCACTCTTCCACATATCGCATCTCTCAATTTAATTTAATAAAAATATATATTCTTGTTGCAACTTAATTGACAGGTGAATTTATCAGCAACAAGTGACATTTTAAAATTTTGAGCGGTAATAAATTTTTTTTGTAACTTAATTAAATTATACTCTAATAAAGAATTTTAATAGGTCCTCCAAAAATATATTACTAACTCTAACAAAATTATACTTTGGTACTTAATTCATAAAATAAAAATTAGACTAAAAGTTTAAACAATTCAACACAAAAAAACAATAAAATTGCAGAAATTAGAGTTTAGAAAATTCAAGGTCTTACATTTCTCATAAGATTCTTTTTTTTAGCATACACTTCAATTTCTACTCTTTAAGCTCGAGAAATTTCAAAAATATCAAATTGGAAGAATAATGATTTTAAATAGTTAGAATATTGGAACTCTTAGTATTTGAGTTTTTCTATAAAATTTCTTGACACAAGTTTTCTACTAATTTTTCAAATATTATAGTGTTGATTGAAATTTGTTAAGAATCATGATTTTGATTATGTTTGTCTTTGATTGATTTTGTTAAGAAAATATTTCGTCATTAGTTGTTAAAGATAAATATTTGAGTTGGAACATTAATAAGTTTGAAAGAAAAAAAAATAGAGATTTTCAAAGTGTGGCATAAATGTTTTGAAGTTCGGTTTCGTCAAAATAGTTAAACTAAAGTCTTTTTAAAGTTAGGGAAACTAAGAGAAAGTCAAACCCTAATTGATTTGGATATTGGCCGAACCTAGGGTTTATTAAGTTAATTGATTGGTTTTAGATACAAGAAAATTTAGAGGTGTTGTTGGAATCATTGGATAGGTTATTATGACATAGCGTAAGTTGCTTGTGTAATAAAGCACAATCGAGATAAGGGCACTTTCTAATTGTTCTTTGTATTAGTGGTGAATAAATGTGCACACGAATGTTTATATATTTAATGTGATTACGTATTCATAACTGATAATATATGTGTTATAAATTTTATTAATGAGAATATATCTTGACTATGCTCTATGAAAAAGTATTAAAATTTATTAGTGTTTAACGAGTATTAAAAGGAGAATATTTTAATAGCTTCATTTATATAATGATTAATGTGAAATAGTTAGAGTATTATCATACATTTCATAGTTAGTGGTGACGGTGATGAGCAACAGTGTCAGTGGTGATTGTGGTGGGCCATGCAGTGGTTCCATGAGTTGATTGGTCCGCCTTATCCTTACGAGGATTTTGGAGTTGTGTAGGTCTATGATAGACTACACTCCAATAAATCGTGTTGATCTGTGATAGGTGGCACCTCGGTAATTAGTATTGGTCTATGAAAAATCAATACATTTATGATTTAAGCCCCTCATTGAGGATTGAGAAATTCCGGAATCATGTGCACTGACATATAATAATTGCATTAGGGTGCTTTGTCACACGACTCATGTTTGTTATATGTTGATATTCATATGCATGCTTGTTTATCACTTAATAGTATGTCATGTTATGCTATCGTTCTTTGTATTTTTGTATATATGTTGGTTTTAGATCGTGATTATCTACTATTATTGCGGATTGGACTTACGCTCCAGGTTCTTAGAGTTTTGAGTTGTGTGAGAATTGCAACAACATCAAAGATGTGACAAAGCGATGCTTTGGATTGGCGATCGAAAGAAGTGAGGCTTGATGCCACCCGTGAATTCTTAGTACTCAATCATCCTCAGTTAGAGTTCAAGATCGACATTTTATTTAAGGGTTTTATTTATTCTCCCTTCTTTATTGCAATGTTGTTGTCGCAATCAAATTTATGTATCTGAAACAGTTGTGACTTGTTTTTTGTCGATGTGAATTGTTCGATTGTAAGTAAGTCAGTTGAGTCAAAATCATTTTATATAATGCAACAATGATTCTAATTATCATTTTGAAAGGAAAAAATTACAATTAAATACTTAAACGATTGTGAAGTGTTTAGTTGTTGTTTTTAATAAAAATTACACTCTTGCTGTTAAAAATCAGAGCGTTAAAGATTGCGAAATCTAAAGTTTTGGTCACCTCAAAATATTTTGCCGTAGCACCATGGGGAAAGAAAAAGTGTAGATTGTCACTTATAATTGCTTATACTTGATTTTGTCTATTTAGACTTTGCAACTGGTAGAATAAAGAGAATGTTCTCTTCAATTTGTGGATCATCTTTTGCATGTTAAAGTGTGACTTTCCTTCTTCGTTTTAGTCTAAATAAAATTTAGAAATAGTATTGGAACAAAGGTTTGATCATTCAAAAATTTTATGACATGTCCAAAATATTCTTTAATCAAGCTTGTTCATAAATAGTGTCTTAAATGCACTATTCTTGAAATACTTCAACGTGCACTACAAAAAAACGGCTCCGCTGCAAACTAGCCACGGTTATGTTGCCTCGTAGAAAAAGATCTGTAATAGCCATACTTCTCCCGTGGCTAACCTAAACTTTAATTTTCTTCACTCCCCTTTCCTTCGTTTTCCCATTTCACTTTCCCTCTTTGGTGAAAATGAATCAAGTGCCTCTTTTCCCAATCCCCTCCTTTGTTTTTTTTAATTTCTCTTTTTCCCCCAAATCAAAAAAAGATAAAGGCTCTCAAACTTTTCTTCTTCTATCATTCGATATAAAATTTTCTTCTCCTTCTGCTAGATCTGTAACTTTACCCGCTCCCTCTCTTGTTCGATCAAACTTTTCTTCTTCTCCACTCGCCAATTCCATGAGTGTCATTTATTGCATCTATGATCCACTGAGAAGTTGTTGAGACACATGAAGCCATCATACAATCCAAGTCTAGGTCACAATTTTGCTTACAAATACGGCGACTCCAAGCTTGGAGGTGTTGGACAATATTCAAAGAACCCTAATAATAGAGGTGAAACATTTTATCAACAATCCTAAAACATTATTTCTATATATTTTGAGTGATGTTACGTTCTTTTATGGATAAGTTACTTACATTAAACTCAATTCTTATTTTTAATTTTAAAACATTCAAAATACATATTAGATCACAAAATAAATAGAATCTTAAAAATATAATTTAAGATATTTGTTCTCTTTAAAATATCAAATTGAGATTGCCTCAACAATACACTAAGTCTCCCTCCCCCATTAGCCATTCTTAGTTTTCATGGTTTGGATATAAAAAATCAGTGGATTGTAATGACACAAAAAGGGATTGAGAAAGGGTAGATGAAGAGGCACAAATGGAGGGACGATGAAGAGAAAAATAGAAGATGAATAGTGGGGTTGGAAAGTGGTGACCATAAAAAAAAAAAGTGGTGTTGATGTATCATTATTTTCTCTCTCTCTCTAGAAACTTAAGATATGATAAAGAAATTATTATTAGTACATCTATAAAAATAGTATTGCTTTAGTGACTACTTATGAAAGTGGTTTAAATTAATATGTGTTAGTGGTTGAATGGAAAAATTGTAATTGTCACTTTCACCTCTCTTTTATTAGGTAGGACAATAAAATTGAAGGTCTATTTCCCTTTCTATCGGATACTATTTTTGTATTATTAAAACTTGCATTTGTTATACTATTTCATGATAATTGTGTTTATAAATAGTTGATATTTTAAATATTATAATTCTTATATTTTAATAATTAATTAATGATGTCCAAGTAATAGAATTGTCGAATTTTATGCATTATTTTAATTAAATAAATAAAATATAAATAATTAAATCAATTATTGTATTGTTTGATGCACTATATTATATAATAATATTAATATTTTATATGAACCGTAATTACGAATAGTCCGTGATGGATTGTGTTGTTCTTTGGTGAGTCTCTTAGGAAGTCCCTACCCACACTTGAGGAATATAAGTGACGATCCTATTAATTCAAATTCTCGAATACAACTTTGGTTCAAAGGTATCCTATCTTTTTTGTATTCTTCTCTCAATTAATATACTAAGATTTTATCTATAACTATAACTACTCTAAAATTCCAACACAAGTTAGCTTAAGGATATTTTAAAAATTGTTGTAGATTTTCCTCTTAACTTTTCAATTCGACTTAGACACCTTAGTTAGATACTTGTAAGTCAAAGTTATGGTCAAAATAGTACAAATGTGCAATGATCTAGCTGTCAAATAGTCCTAAAAGATTAAGATGACTTCTTAACTTAATTTTTATTAAGGATGTCATCTAATCAATTATCAGCACTAGAATTGCATATTTGATCAATGTTTTGAGTTTTAAATTATTTCTAAATATTCCTAACTGACATGATTTTATTTTCTGCATAACTATTTCAATATAATTGACCCAAAGCTTAAAACGCTTTTTAGAGTTTTTTTTTTTTTTTTTTTTTTTTTTTTTATCATTCTATTTGAAAATCTAGAGCTTGCCTCCAACCTTCAGAGTTTAATACCTCCCCGTATGCCTAGCTCTTGGGAAACTGACTTCATGGATGCTATCGGGTTGATTTTGACAAAGTTTGATGTTTTGTGGAATCAAATTGTGGAGCTTCTCGACCACGACGTTGGTAGAAAATACACTAAGAGAAGTTTGAATTATGTATTCGGTTTTTAAGAAATTTATGGACTTTCAAATAGTTAAAATAGAACAAATAAAAATAAAAGCAAAAAATAGAGGAAAGAAATATAACACAATAATTTATCCTGGTTCACTATCAACTTGATAGCTACGTTCAGTCCCTTTATCCAGAAAGGATTTAATCTAGTAATTCAAACCAAATGACAACTGTCGCGATATAAAATTTCGAGTGTTAGCTCAAAAGCTATCAAAGTTTATTTTAAATAGAAAAAATATTGAAAAACCCTTAAAAAAATAGAAAAATAATATTTGAAACCAAAATTTAAATTCGAGAGTCGATTATGCCTAGGGATGATATTAACACCTTATAACATCCGTTAAAATAAGATTACTTATAATTAATTGCACACAAAAAAATGTTAGTTTATATAAATTTATTTCTCCTTTTTAAAATGCAAATATAATCTTATTTTTTTAAAATAATCTAGAGATAAAAATGTATTTAAAATATAGGGGAAAATTATAAATTTTTATTATTATGTTTAACAAGAGTGCAATCTTGCTCCTACACATTTTTCGATGCGATGAAGAAGTTAAAGCTACGTAGTGTTTGGGTAAAAATTGCGGATGCTTTGATTACTTTTTAAAAGTGTGTTTTGTTGTTGATAAACAAGTTAGATAAAAAAAAAAACTTATTATGTAAAAATGAGTTTTTTTTAACAGATTTTTTTATTTAAAAAGAAATGAGTTTCAAAACTATCAAGTTGTGCAACTTATATCTAAAAAACTTAAGAATTAAAAAGATGTCTCATCTAGTTAACTATTTTAAGAATATTTTATTATTATTGGTATAGATATGAGCTTTAAAACTTGTGTCTTAACAACTCAAATATAAAAAAGATATCAAATTTAAAAAGATAAAATATTTTTTTAACAACTTCAAAGTGAAATTTATTTCATACAAAAATAAAATTATATAAAAAATATATATATCAAATTAGTTCATGAATCAAATAAGTCGAATTATACAAAATTCGAGTTCAACTTATTTATTTATCAAGCTCAATTTTTAACTTAAGTTCGATTCATTGTCTCGAACTATTTTCGAATTGGTTTGGTTCATTGCTAGTTAGGAACGGATCCAAAAATTTAATAACCCAAGGACCACATTTTTGTTATAATTTTTTTATAACCATGTTTTTAGTGAATTGTCTATCGATTTTGTCTATGACTTATCTCTTTCGAATAATCTGTCCGGCCAACTTTAATGGAGCTCTTTTTCAAATTATATTTTTTTAGTCTAGAAAATTGAATCCTACATATTGTTTAAAGCATCCAAATATAGTTTTTTTTTTCATAGATATCCTTCACTTGAGGTAATTATATTTAAGGCATGTTAGACATTCAATATGGATATATATCCTATCAAAATTTAAATTTGAGATCAACATATTATAAAAATCTAGTTTCTTTTGCTAAAATCATTCTTCGTTGGTAGGATCCAAATATAGATTTACTCGGATGATTGTAATGTTGATTTTTTTTTTTTATAATTTATTTTAATATTAAATAGTTATTAAACCACATAATCTAAAAACTAATAAAAGACAAAAATTTATATTATTATTTGATTTAAATATATTTTTGGTCCCTGTAAATATAATTTTTTTTTTTATTTTGATCCTCATAATTTTATTTATTTTTGATTTTCATCTCTGTAATATAAAAAAAAAAAGTATTTTTGGTCTTTAATGTTAAATGAACGTTACAAAAATGTTATTTGACAAATAGAAACAGTTATTGGTCCGTGTAAATATCACGGTTTTCAATTTTAGTCATTGAAATTTTTTTTTTTGAATTTCATCCCTGCAATATCCAAAGCTTTAATTTTTGTCTTTAACATTCCTGATAAAATGTAATAATTTGTTTAGTTATTTTTATTTGTTATTTAAATCGTATTCAACAACACAAACCTAAAAAGGTAATTTCATCATCATCTTCATCAACTCAACAATCATTATTTTCCCTCACACAATCCAATCTCTTTCCTCTATTTCCCTTCAAATTTCAACAATGTTAGGACACAATAATAAGATCTCATCACCGTAAGAAACAAAAAATCCAAATGAAAATAATTCAAAAAAATAAAAATATATACCTTTACATACTTTCAATGTTTATTGGCAAATAATTAGACATGTCGTGTATCATCAATTCCATCAACTTAAAAATTAACACGTAAAAAGGATTAACAAAATAAATTAATTTAACCAAAATAGACATTTTTCATTTATGACATTCATAACCAAAATACATAGAAGCATCTTGCCTTTACCAAAATAGACAATTGTCATTCATAATCAAAATACATAAAAGTATTTTGTCTTAACCAAGACACAAAGAATCATTTTGTTTTTATCAAAATAGACAATTGTAATTCATAATTAAGTTACATTAACACTTAACTTAGGTTCCCTACATCAATCAAAAAACAAAATAACAACTTTAGAATGGTCACTGAGTCATCCTCCTACAAATCTCATCCCAATTTCTTAATTGACCCAAACAACCTCCCATTTTAAGATCATGCAAAATAGGTTGTGAACTTCTTGCATCACCAACTATTAATGGACTTGTTCAATTATCATCATCAGCAGCAGCATCAACATCATCATTATCTATTAGTAATGGAATTCGTGAATCACTTCTAGGACCACTGTAGACACCTTTCAAAGTAGTTTTCAATCTGTCACTTCTCCTCACATTATTAACACCTAATTTTCTTGCACCTTTTGGTTTTGTTTTCTTCACTGTCTGCAAAATCAACAACAAATGCAAAATTGAAATCATATAAACATGGGTACGTAGCTAAAACAAATAATATTTGCAGAATTATTTAACATTGCAGAATTACACATATAAATTACACATTTGACTAATGATTATGTATATTGTAGAATTTGCCTCAACTATTTTAGTAGTAGCATCAGAACCAGTAGCAGACGCAACAAAAAATGCCCAAGCAGCAACAATTTTAGATGCAGATGTAATAACATACTTAGAAGCAACAACAAATGAAGAAGTATGAACTTTAGCAGAAGAACTGGGTTGAAAAGCCTTAAATGCAGCAGCAAGCTCTACATCAAGAGCCTCAAATACAGGATCCACATCATCTTGAAGTTGTGGAGGTTCTCCACCAACTGCCTCAACACCAACAACATTAACTTGTGTTGCATTAGGATCAACACCAACAGTTGCTTCATCATCCTAAACTTGCTTAATTTTTGTTTTAGCTTTCTCTACAAAACAAAATTATGAACAAAAATGTAAAATTAACCTCATCACATATAAATTTTAAGCATAACTTTATTACCTTACACAATTGAACATTTGGATTAACGATGTTACTTTTGTAGTCCCTTGAATTATGACCATGTTGGTCACATTTTGTGCATCTATAAGATCAAACTTGTCTCTTAGCTCTTCTAGAATTAAGATCATTGTTAGGTTCTCTTCTTCTTAACATTTTTGGCCTTCCTAGTCCTTTCTTATATAGTGGAGGCAACATGTTCTCAACTTCCACTATCGGCTACATGTCTTGCCCATTTATAGGACTGACATTAAGAACTATAACATAATTCATATGTATCCCTCGAATAACAATTATCAACATAGTCTTCAGAGTTAAGATTATCAAAACAGGCTTATCTCTAGCAACTAAAATAGTACTATTAAACGCTTCAGACAATGTATTCATTAAAACATCACACTTTGGATAAAACGTAAATGCATGCTTACACCACAATTTGGTAGGTACTGCAGTAAGCCACTCCCATGTCTTCACATTTACACTGTTTAATTCTTTAATTTTCTTCTCTCATGCTTGAAAGTATGTTGCCTTGGCAGCTTCCATCATTAAATTTCCACCACTAAATTTCCTCTTGAAGATGGCATATAAATTCCTCAAGCATAACCTATGCTCAATTCATCCAAACATTTCTTCAAACACTAGGACCAAGCCCTACAAAACCAAATTAAAAATAAAAATAATGTAGTATTCAATCAAACATTAAAATAAAACAAATTAACTAATACTGTAAAAACATAACTAAGTTCCTTTTGTTGGTCAGAGATGAATACTCATCTCTTCTCTTGACCAATGTCCTCTAGTAATAAAGTGAGAAACCATCTCAAAGACTCCTTAGTCTCAGTTTCAACCACCCCAAAAGCTAAGGGAAAGTATTGATCATTTGGGTCCCTACCAACAACAATTAGAAGTGTTCCTCCATACTTTGTCTTTAGATGACATCCATCCACCCCAATAAAAGGTCTACAACCTCTCAAAAACCCCTTTTTTACAGCCATCAAAGCAAAAATAAAAACTACTAAATTGTTGTTAAAGTGTTGGACATGGACGATCAATATTTATCTTACAAGTGTTTTCAACACTTGCCCTTCTCAGCTCTGCAGAATACCTCCACAACAAGGTATATTGTTTTGCTGCATTTTTCTACAGTCTCATTTGCAATATGTTTAGCCTTCCATGCTCGTCCTATTGTTATACCAACATAATATGTCAATCCAATATCAGAAACGATCTCACGAATCTGCATATTGTCACAACTGCTCAACTTATCCGCCATAAACCTAGCAATCCGCTTAGAATTTGCAGAATTATTATTCAAAATCCGACCACATGTGTGATCACCACACCATTTCTTAATTTTAAAAGTGTGATTATACCCCACTTTACTTACAAGTGCTAAGAAACCACATTTAGATTTGCATATCACCCTTACTCTTATGCTATCATTCTTTATAAACATGATTTCCTTCCCATTTAATATAGACCATTCTCTAATTGCATCTTTAATCTCAACAAGTGATTTAAACTCTAATCCCAGTTTGAACTTGTAATTCTTGATTAGCTCCTCCACCCTAAACTGATCATACTTTGGTCCATTCTCTTTGTTTGAATTTGAATCATGGTCACTACTATCTAGCTCTTCACTAGCATAAGCATACTCCATTTCAATATTTGAATTATAATTGTTGAACAAAGGAACAATCTCCATGTTCTTAGTTGTTTTCTTCAGAAATGGACCTATTTGTAGTAGTCTTCGCACTATATGATTTACCATGGTTTAAACCATGGATTTCAACATTATATAATCCAAAATAAGAATCACATATTGTATTATCAACACCAAAACCATCATCCAAGCCAAGTGCTATCTCATCCTTACTATCATCAAACTTAGCACCATCAACTTCATCTTCATTGTTGTGATTGTCACTAACACTTTTATCACCATTAATATCAAATTATGCAGCACCATTTAACATCTCAAAAGACTGCCCCAACTCTATTCCTGATTCTAATCCAAACAACCCTTTTATAGAGTCCTCAACATATAGCTGAGCTTTGCAATTCATTTTTAGAGGATGTTCACCAACCTCAGTTACATCTCTATCATCCACTGTTTTTTTTAAAGTTTCATCTTCATCATTTTTCCACCATAACCTATACTTGGAGTTATCATAACCTAAGTCCTTCAATAAAAAACACTATACTTGGAGTTATCATAACCTAAGTCCCAGAATAAAAAACACTATTCGTCTATTTTATCTTTGCATATTTTACATGTTCTAACTAATTCAGGCTTAGTTGTTTCTTTCAGGATATATTTACTTTTTGCTTTGGGCTCGGCACATAATTCGCTGAATAAAATTAAATACAAAATAGAGTTGACGTATAAGACGCAATAAACTATCTTGTTTTCAATCAATTCGAATATTTTTTTTATAAAATTATCTGTCTTATAAATTAGTTGTTTTTTTAAAATATTTTTTTCTCTCTCGTATAAACTATTCTATTTACTTTATATAGTAAAAAACTAAGAAATAAGAAAACTGAAAAGTCAACTTCTAAATACTATTGTTAATGTGAAAAAAAAAAGTAAAAAGTGATAAAAGAAAATTAAGTGCCGAAATTAAGAAAAAACAATTTGCTAATATCCAAAAAAAAAAATCCAAAGCTAACATAACAGAAATAAAAAATAAAAAATAAATAAAAATCCAATGCAAGTTTTCTATTTAAAAAAAATTGATCAACTGGTTTGAATTATTCAAATAATAAATAATTAAATGATATTCATAGTAATGATATGTATAACCTAATGAGCATAATCAATTATTTTAGCTATAATAAAAAATAATAATTATGTTAGCTTTAATTTTAATAATTAGTATTTTAAATTTGATCAATTAACATAGAGATTGAGATATTTTTGTTTATCCTCTTAATCTTAATCATTATTATATCATTTTAATAATTGTTATTAATTATTTAATAAATTAAAAATAATAAAATTAATAAATAATAATAATAAATAATACATTAATAAATAATAATAAATAATACATTAATTAATAATAATAATAATACTTTATTAAATAATAATAATAATTATTATTATTATTGTTATTATTAAAAATGATTATAATTAAAACTAATTAAAATTAAAATGTTAATTATATTATAAATTTCAAAGAAAATACATTAAAAAAAATATACTAATAACATAAAATAAATTAAATTAAATTAACGAAGCTCATACCTTGAATGTGTCTCATACAAAATACATTAAATTAGTGAAACTCATACATTGAATATGCCTCTTACATGCACAAATATTGCGTTGTCACATAATCATAAGAAGCTCGATTCTAACATACATAATATATACAAGCGTAGTGCAAGTTGTGAAACTGGATCATTCAATCAAAGTGGATCCTTCAAGCTTAATGTATGAGCTTCGTTAATTTAATATGTTTTCTTTGAAATTTATAATATAATTTATTTTTAATTTTAATTATAATAACTTTTAATAATAATTATTATTTATTAATGTATTATTTATTATTATTATTATTATTATTTATTAATGTATTATTTATTATTTATTAAATAATTAATAATAATTATTAAAATAATATAATAATTACTAGAAGGAGAAAAAAAAATTAAATTATAGTGACTCTCCAGCAAAGTGAAATTTTTTTTTTCCAACAAAGTGAAATTTTTTTTTCCATTCACCTTTTCTAGTGACTCTCTAAAAAATAAGACAATCAAGTAATATTATTTGAGAGTGAGATATTTTAGAGTAAAAAACAACAAAACAGGATATATATATATATAAAAAAACAAAAAACAAATTATCCGTCTTTAAAAGACTAGAAGATTACTTTTTAATTTTACTCTTTCTTAGTTTGTCACAAGATATGGTAAATAGAATAGTCAATAAGAGAGAGAAAAATAATTAATTTTTATAAGAAAAGGCTAATTAATAGGGATGGTAATACGGTTGCAACATCAATATGCTTATATAAAGATTTAAGAATGTGTTGAGTTTGCACCACCATTTACACACTGAATAGGAGTAAAAATGCAGTCCCTACAATCCTTTTTTGTCGTTTTAATTTATCTAGTCCTTTGTTTTTATATCTGTAAATCTCAGGATTGTAGCAATAATTTCAAGACCATAACTGTTAGTCAATCAGGTACATCAAATTTTAAAACAATTCAAAGTGCAATTAATTACGTTCCTTCAGGAAATTCTCAATGGATTCACATCAAAATTTCTCCCGGAGTTTACAGGTATATTTCTTCTTTACAATTAGCTAAACATACATATTTATTTTTATTACATAGTTATTTATATTATTTTTCAAAAATCAAAATATTTTTAAAATTGCATTTTTATTTTTATTACATAGTTATTTATATTATTTTTTAAAAATCAAAATATTTTTAAAATGTAACACACACGAGACTATCAAATAGCCTAGTATTGGTTAATGAGCTTTATCCAAAGTCAAATTGTTTGAGTAGTACCCAAGTTTGATCCATAATCCATGTAAAATAATTATTAACACAGTTTAACTTCACTACGCGAAAAAACGGCTTTTACAGCGCTTTTTTTAAGCCATTTACAGCGCTTTTTAAAAAAAGTGCCATAAAAAGCTAAAAAGCATTTTTCATTTCAAATAATTAATTTACAGCGTTTAAAAAAAAAAAATAACACATTTTACAGCGCTTTCTCGAAGAAGCGCTGTAAAATGTGCATAACAAGCGCGCGTTGTATTTACATGTTTTATAGCGCTTTTATAAAAGCGCTATAAAACATGTAAATACAACGCGCGCTTGTTATGCACATTTTACAGCGCTTTCTCGAAGAAGCGCTGTAAAATGTGCATAACAAGCGCGCGTTGTATTTACATGTTTTATAGCGCTTTTATAAAAGCGCTATAAAACATGTAAATACAACGCGCGCTTGTTATGCACATTTTACAGCGCTTTCTCGAAGAAGCGCTGTAAAATGTGCATAACAAGCGCGCGTTGTATTTACATGTTTTATAGCGCTTTTATAAAAGCGCTATAAAACATGTAAATACAACGCGCGCTTGTTATGCACATTTTACAGCGCTTTCTCGAAGAAGCGCTGTAAAATGTGCATAACAAGCGCGCGTTGTATTTACATGTTTTATAGCGCTTTTATAAAAGCGCTATAAAACATGTAAATACAACGCGCGCTTGTTATGCACATTTTACAGCGCTTTCTCGAAGAAGCGCTGTAAAATGTGCATAACAAGCGCGCGTTGTATTTACATGTTTTATAGCGCTTTTATAAAAGCGCTATAAAACATGTAAATACAACGCGCGCTTGTTATGCACATTTTACAGCGCTTTCTCGAAGAAGCGCTGTAAAATGTGCATAACAAGCGCGCGTTGTATTTACATGTTTTATAGCGCTTTTATAAAAGCGCTATAAAACATGTAAATACAACGCGCGCTTGTTATGCACATTTTACAGCGCTTTCTCGAAGAAGCGCTGTAAAATGTGCATAACAAGCGCGCGTTGTATTTACATGTTTTATAGCGCTTTTATAAAAGCGCTATAAAACATGTAAATACAACGCGCGCTTGTTATGCACATTTTACAGCGCTTTCTCGAAGAAGCGCTGTAAAATGTGCATAACAAGCGCGCGTTGTATTTACATGTTTTATAGCGCTTTTATAAAAGCGCTATAAAACATGTAAATACAACGCGCGCTTGTTATGCACATTTTACAGCGCTTTCTCGAAGAAGCGCTGTAAAATGTGCATAACAAGCGCGCGTTGTATTTACATGTTTTATAGCGCTTTTATAAAAGCGCTATAAAACATGTAAATACAACGCGCGCTTGTTATGCACATTTTACAGCGCTTTCTCGAAGAAGCGCTGTAAAATGTGCATAACAAGCGCGCGTTGTATTTACATGTTTTATAGCGCTTTTATAAAAGCGCTATAAAACATGTAAATACAACGCGCGCTTGTTATGCACATTTTACAGCGCTTTCTCGAAGAAGCGCTGTAAAATGTGCATAACAAGCGCGCGTTGTATTTACATGTTTTATAGCGCTTTTATAAAAGCGCTATAAAACATGTAAATACAACGCGCGCTTGTTATGCACATTTTACAGCGCTTTCTCGAAGAAGCGCTGTAAAATGTGCATAACAAGCGCGCGTTGTATTTACATGTTTTATAGCGCTTTTATAAAAGCGCTATAAAACATGTAAATACAACGCGCGCTTGTTATGCACATTTTACAGCGCTTTCTCGAAGAAGCGCTGTAAAATGTGCATAACAAGCGCGCGTTGTATTTACATGTTTTATAGCGCTTTTATAAAAGCGCTATAAAACATGTAAATACAACGCGCGCTTGTTATGCACATTTTACAGCGCTTTCTCGAAGAAGCGCTGTAAAATGTGCATAACAAGCGCGCGTTGTATTTACATGTTTTATAGCGCTTTTATAAAAGCGCTATAAAACATGTAAATACAACGCGCGCTTGTTATGCACATTTTACAGCGCTTTCTCGAAGAAGCGCTGTAAAATGTGCATAACAAGCGCGCGTTGTATTTACATGTTTTATAGCGCTTTTATAAAAGCGCTATAAAACATGTAAATACAACGCGCGCTTGTTATGCACATTTTACAGCGCTTTCTCGAAGAAGCGCTGTAAAATGTGCATAACAAGCGCGCGTTGTATTTACATGTTTTATAGCGCTTTTATAAAAGCGCTATAAAACATGTAAATACAACGCGCGCTTGTTATGCACATTTTACAGCGCTTTCTCGAAGAAGCGCTGTAAAATGTGCATAACAAGCGCGCGTTGTATTTACATGTTTTATAGCGCTTTTATAAAAGCGCTATAAAACATGTAAATACAACGCGCGCTTGTTATGCACATTTTACAGCGCTTTCTCGAAGAAGCGCTGTAAAATGTGCATAACAAGCGCGCGTTGTATTTACATGTTTTATAGCGCTTTTATAAAAGCGCTATAAAACATGTAAATACAACGCGCGCTTGTTATGCACATTTTACAGCGCTTTCTCGAAGAAGCGCTGTAAAATGTGCATAACAAGCGCGCGTTGTATTTACATGTTTTATAGCGCTTTTATAAAAGCGCTATAAAACATGTAAATACAACGCGCGCTTGTTATGCACATTTTACAGCGCTTTCTCGAAGAAGCGCTGTAAAATGTGCATAACAAGCGCGCGTTGTATTTACATGTTTTATAGCGCTTTTATAAAAGCGCTATAAAACATGTAAATACAACGCGCGCTTGTTATGCACATTTTACAGCGCTTTCTCGAAGAAGCGCTGTAAAATGTGCATAACAAGCGCGCGTTGTATTTACATGTTTTATAGCGCTTTTATAAAAGCGCTATAAAACATGTAAATACAACGCGCGCTTGTTATGCACATTTTACAGCGCTTTCTCGAAGAAGCGCTGTAAAATGTGCATAACAAGCGCGCGTTGTATTTACATGTTTTATAGCGCTTTTATAAAAGCGCTATAAAACATGTAAATACAACGCGCGCTTGTTATGCACATTTTACAGCGCTTTCTCGAAGAAGCGCTGTAAAATGTGCATAACAAGCGCGCGTTGTATTTACATGTTTTATAGCGCTTTTATAAAAGCGCTATAAAACATGTAAATACAACGCGCGCTTGTTATGCACATTTTACAGCGCTTTCTCGAAGAAGCGCTGTAAAATGTGCATAACAAGCGCGCGTTGTATTTACATGTTTTATAGCGCTTTTATAAAAGCGCTATAAAACATGTAAATACAACGCGCGCTTGTTATGCACATTTTACAGCGCTTTCTCGAAGAAGCGCTGTAAAATGTGCATAACAAGCGCGCGTTGTATTTACATGTTTTATAGCGCTTTTATAAAAGCGCTATAAAACATGTAAATACAACGCGCGCTTGTTATGCACATTTTACAGCGCTTTCTCGAAGAAGCGCTGTAAAATGTGCATAACAAGCGCGCGTTGTATTTACATGTTTTATAGCGCTTTTATAAAAGCGCTATAAAACATGTAAATACAACGCGCGCTTGTTATGCACATTTTACAGCGCTTTCTCGAAGAAGCGCTGTAAAATGTGCATAACAAGCGCGCGTTGTATTTACATGTTTTATAGCGCTTTTATAAAAGCGCTATAAAACATGTAAATACAACGCGCGCTTGTTATGCACATTTTACAGCGCTTTCTCGAAGAAGCGCTGTAAAATGTGCATAACAAGCGCGCGTTGTATTTACATGTTTTATAGCGCTTTTATAAAAGCGCTATAAAACATGTAAATACAACGCGCGCTTGTTATGCACATTTTACAGCGCTTTCTCGAAGAAGCGCTGTAAAATGTGCATAACAAGCGCGCGTTGTATTTACATGTTTTATAGCGCTTTTATAAAAGCGCTATAAAACATGTAAATACAACGCGCGCTTGTTATGCACATTTTACAGCGCTTCTTCACAAAAAGCGCTGTAATATGCACCCCGTCTTATGAGTTATGGGTGTGCATATTACAGCGTTTTCTCACAAAAGCGCTGTAATATGCCCACCCATAATTTCATATATGGGCGTACATATTACAGCGCTTTCTCGAAAAAGCGTTGTAATATGCACCCGTCATATGTTCTATATAAAAAAAAAATAGCAATTGTGTAAAAATTTAAAATACGCTACGAATATGAATAATAAAACACAAATGCTAATAAATTAATCACTTACGACAAACGCCGGGTCAGAACGTTTGGAAACAAATGCACTCCATTCATCCTTTGATATATAATGTTGATATATCTTTGGAGGTTCAGCATTTGTGTTTCCTTCTCTATCTTTTAGATAGAAATTTGAGAGATGGGATCTAAATCCACGATGGATTTTCCCAGCAACTCTCAAAACATATGACTTTCGTTCCTCATCAAGAACAAAAGTGGTCTGCAATGAAAACAATTATAAGTAATGTATTTTACAGAAAAAAAATTATAAATGACAAAAGAGTAGATCAAAATATTTACTTGAATGTCATTCCAGATGATATCTTTGGCATCCTTCAACGCCTTATCTCTCCAGTTGTCTATTGTTATTGGGACATTTTGACGAACAACAGCCCCAATGTAGCTTACAAACATGGAGCTGTTGGGGTCAACTGGCTGACCACTCTCGTTCCAGCCAACCTAATAAACTCATATAGTAAGTACATGCCCTAAACCCTAAAAAAAGATAAAAAAACACACAGCAAACAGAGTATATATAGTATACCTCAAATTTAATGCCACTGCTCCGTGCTTTAATCACCCTTTGCATGATAGTTGCACCACGTTTGACTTCTTTTTCGTAAGTCTTAGAGGTGCCAACTTCTTCATTTTGAACTTCTAAATCTTTGTTTGTATCCATTTAACTACAACAAGTTCAACATGCACTTTAGTATAACATCAACAAGCTCAACATGGATCATGCATTATTATAAACAAACTCAACATGTATCAGTATATCTTAAAAAAGCTCAACATGCATTCTAATGATTACAAAAATTTAATAACATCAATACCTGAATAATGATGGTTCGAAGAAAGACGAAATGCAAAGAAAAGAGGGTTTGCAGAAAGTTCACAGAAATATGGTTCACAGAAATACGGTTTGAAGAAATACGTAATGAGGGTTACGTATTTCAATGAAAATATATTGTGTGAAATGGGAGAGATGATCTTGGATGGAAATAAGGTTCGAAATGAAGGAGATGATCGTGGAAATAAGGTTCGTAAAGGACGGGATGATAGGGTTTGCAAAAGAAGAGAAGAAATGAAGGTTGAGATGAAGGTTACGTAATGAAGAGGAAACTGAAGAGGTAACTGTTATATATACGTAACACTTTTACAGCGCTTTTTATAAGCCTTTTACAGCGCTTATTTTGTAAAGCGCTCTAAAAGGCTTCTTTAGTTAAATTTTTAAAAGGCTCTTTTACAGCGCTTTTTTCAAATAAGCGCTGTAAAAGACCTCCGTGTGTTATTATGTTATTTGAATGCCTTTTACAGCGCTTTTTTCAAATAAGCGCTGTAAAAGACCTCCGTGTGTTATTATGTTATTTGAATGCCTTTTACAGCGCTTTTTTCAAATAAGCGCTGTAAAAGACCTCCGTGTGTTATTATGTTATATGAATGCCTTTTACAGCGCTTTCACACATAAGCGCTCTAAAAGGCTTCTTTAGTTAAATTTTTAAAAGGCTCTTTTACAGCGCTTTTTTCAAATAAGCGCTGTAAAAGACCTCCGTGTGTTATTATGTTATATGAATGCCTTTTACAGCGCTTTCACACATAAGCGCTCTAAAAGGCTTCTTTAGTTAAATTTTTAAAAGGCTCTTTTACAGCGCTTTTTTCAAATAAGCGCTGTAAAAGACCTCCGTGTGTTATTATGTTATTTGAATGCCTTTTACAGCGCTTTTACACATAAGCGCTCTAAAATGTCTCTTTATGTTAATTTTAAGAGGCTCTTTTACAGCGCTTTTCCCAAATAAGCGCTGTAAAAGACCTCCGTGTGTTATTATGTTATATGAATGTTTTTTAAAGCCTTTTACAGCGCTTTTCCACATAAGCGCTCTAAAATGTCTCTTTATGTTAATTTTAAAAGGCTCTTTTACAGCGCTTTTTCCAAATAAGCGCTGTAAAAGGCCTTATTGTTTTTGTGTTTTGTTATGTTATGTTATTTTTTAAACAAGCTCAACATGCATGCAAAACCCACATAGTAGTAACTGGTCACCACAAAAATCCCTTCCTCTTCACCAAACTCTTCTCCTTTTATGCATCTTCTTCACAAACATCAAAGCTTACTCTTTCACAATTCAATCTCCACCTCAACACCCTTTTTATCTCTTTACATTCTCTTTCCTTCTTAAATCGAAACTTAATTGGTATTCAGGATCATTGCCATGTTGCGAAAAATGGGTTTGTGTCTGGTGTTTTTGGGGATTCCCATGATGCGTACAAGGTGTTTGAAGAAATGGGTTTGTGTCTGATGTTTTTTGGATTCCCATGATGCGTACAAGGTGTTTGAAGAAATGGGTTTGTGTCTGATGTTTTTTGGATTCCCATGATGCGTACAAGGTGTTTGAAGAAATTAGGTGTCTGATGAATATTATTTTTAAAGCTTTTTTACAGCGCTTTGTCAAATAAGCGCTGTAAAATGTCTTTTTTACTCACTTTCAAAAGAGTCGTTTACAGCGCTTTGTGTGAAAAGCGCTGTAAAAGGTATAAAACACTCATTATTTTATTTTTAAAAGGATCTTTTACAGCGCTTTTTAAGATAAGCGCTGTAAAATGTCTCTTTATTTTATTTTTGTGTTTGGTTTATTTGGGTTGGGATGACATTAAAAACATTTTTATCATTGTTTATTGGATTAAAAATATTGTTATCATTGTCTTTATCACAATACTTTAGGAGATGATGAATTATTAGAAATGAGTATTCTGAAGAATCTATATATATATATGCACTGAGCAAAAGAGAATCTCTCTATTCAGTTCAGTTCAGTTCATGTAAATTACTAATTTATATTCAGTTCAGTTCATGTAAATCAAGCTAAATATAAAACACTCATTGTTACATGAACTTGGTATAAAACACTCAAATCAAGCTAAATATAAGCAGAAAATAAATTAATCAGAAAATAAATTAATCAGAACTTAGTATAAAACACTCAATTCAGATTACATGCATATTTACAATAACACAGTTCAGATTACATGCATAGCTTATATAAAACAATTAAACATATATATACATTAAGATGCCCTTCTTCTTTTCCTGGTGACATTCACATTTGTTTGTCCATTTACAATACGAAACGATGGATTAATCCAAATTCCCTCATCATGATCATCTCTAAGATATAAACCATCATCAGTTGAATCAATTTCATGTGGTTGTTGTGATGTTGCAAATAAAAGATCATTACCAACATCTTCATCATTATTGTTATCATCACTTATTTTATTGGTCGATAGGACAACAGACCATTTATCATTAGAAGGATCAGTGACATAAAACACTTGTTGAGCTTGCGACGCTAAAATAAAAGGCTCGTCTTTGTATCCCACCCTATTAAAATCGACAAGCAAGAATCCTGACTCATCAATCCGAACGCCATTATTATTATCGACCCACTTGCAACCAAATATGGGAACACGAAACATTGTGTAGTCTAACTCCCATATGCGCTCGATAACCCCAAAATATGATAGATTTGCATATATTGGGTTTTTGTCTTTTGCACTTGAGACATGCATCGCTTCAGCTACGAGAGTGACTCCACTATTTTGCATAGTGGTCTGATCATCTTGTTCTTTGGTATAAAATGTGTAGCCGTTAATAACATAACCAGTGTAAGAAAAGACATGTAAGCTCGGACCATTTGCTAGCCACCTCAATCTATTTGAAATTGATCCGGGGTCTATATCAAATTTTGACATTATGTGATTTTTTAACCATGTTACAAAACTTCGATTGTGCTCTCGAGTTATCCAATTTTGATTCCTATTCATGTTCAAACGAGATAACTGATCAATGTGTATTGTAACATACGGTTGAACCTCATCATCATTGTGCAGAACATACAATTGTGCCTGCTCCCATTCTGTCCTTGATATAGTCAGTAGTCTCCTTCCAGTTATCCCTTCTCCTGATAGTCTTCCCGAATGACGAGACATGGGAAGCCCTATGGATTCAACATTGGACAGATATTCAGTACAAAATTCAGCAGCCTCTTCAACAATGTATCGTTCAGCAATACAACCTTCTGGTCGACTTCTACTTTTTACGTACCCTTTTAATATTTTCATATATCGTTCTATCGGATACATCCATCTCATATAAGCTGGCCCACAAAGTTGTGTCTCCTTAACCAGATGAACAGTAAGGTGAACCATTATATCAAAAAACGATGGTGGGAAATACATTTCAAGCTCACACAAAGTAACAACAATTTCCCTCTGCAATGTCGGTAATTTCTGAGGGTCGATCACTTTACTACAAATTTCCCTGAAGAAGAAACATAATCTAGTTAAGGCTAGTCGAACTTTTTCAGGTAAAATGGAACGTATACCTATTGGTAGCAAATGCTCCATTATAATATGACAATCATGGGTCTTCAAACCTTTTAACTTGAGGTCTTTCATACAAACCAAATTTTTAATGTTCGAAGAGTATCCTTCTGGAACTTTAACTTCGTGTAGAAATTTACATAAAACAATTTTTTCCTTTCTAGATAGAGTATGAGCGGCTGGAGGTAGATATGTGCGATTTCCTTTCTTTACTGGAGCCAGTTCATTTCTTATTCCCATATCGACCAAGTCCAATCTTGCATTGACGCCATCTTTAGACTTTCCTGGAACATTGAGTAACGTACCAATAACACTTTCAAATACATTTTTTTCAATATGCATCACATCGAGGAAATGTCTTACATACAATGACTTCCAATATGGCAATTCAAAGAAAATTGACTTTTTCTTCCACCCAGTTTTCACCAGCTCTCCCGCAAAAGGTTTGCCAAATTTATTGGTCAAACCTTGTACTTTTTCAAGTATTTGATATCCAGTCGGTGCTAAAGGAGCTTTACCTTCCTCTGATTTTCCATTGAATGCATTTCTCCACCCACGATACTGATGACTATAAGGTAAAAATCTACGATGTCCAAGAAACACATTCTTCTTACAATGTTTCAACCGCATCCAATTTGTACTCTCTTCACATATAGGACATGCACACTGACCTTTAATGCTATATCCTGATAAATTACCATATGCTGGAAAATCATTAATTATGCCGAACAACATAACCCTTAAATTGAAACATTCTTTCTTATACCCATCATAAACTTCCACACCTGTCTCCCACATACTTTTTAAATTTTCGATTAGAGGAGTCAAGTATACGTCGATATCATTCCCCGGTTGTTTGGGTCCAGAAATTAACAGAGACAACATCATAAACTTACGCTTCATACATAACCATGGAGGTAGGTTATATATTACCAAAATCACAGGCCACGTGCTATGTGAGATGCTTTGAAGACCATGTGGATTCATTCCATCAGTAGAAAGTGCAAGTCTTAGATTTCTTGACTCTATCCCGAATTCAGGATACTCGTGATCAATTTTTGCCCATTGTGGGGAATCTGCAGGGTGTCGAAACATTCCATCTCTAATTCTTTCATCTGCATGCCATGTCAAGTGTTTTGAATCTTCTTCACTGCGATACATGCGCCTAAATCTTGGTATTATAGGAAAATACCACACGACTTTTGCTGGAGTAGATTCTTTCTTCTTATATCGAGAGACATTGCATTTCGGACACGCCTTAAGTAGTTCATATTCGTTTCGAAATAAAATGCAATCGTTAGGACACGCATGAATCCTTTCGTAACTCATTCCAATAGAACACAAAATCCGTTTAGCCTCGTAGGTCCGACTGGGAAGTTCATTATCATCTGGCAACATATCTTTTATGAGTGTTAATAATTCCGTAAAGCTTTTATCAGACCATCCATTACTCGCTTTTAAGTTGTACAACTTTAATATCGCTGACAGTCTTGTGAATTTAGTACAACCATTATATAATTCTTTCTCTGCATCACTCAACAAACTTTCAAACATTTTAGGACAATCTCGAAGATCTTCTTCAACTGCTTTTGCAATCTCATCAACTCGGTCCGGCTCATATGTATCTGTATCGAAATCAGTTGAAGCATATGTAGAACTATTCTCAAAATTAATGTTTCCTTTTTTTTTCTCACCATGTCTTATCCAACATGTGTAGCTTTGATCAATTCCATTACATACTAGATGTCCTTCTAATTCATCTTCTCTAACACGTTTTCCAAAACAACATTTTAAACAAGGACAAACTACTCTATTTGGATCTTTTGCATTCTTCACTGCAAACTCAACAAACTCCTTCACTCCAATTTCATACTCTTTTGACAATCGATTGGCTGAAATCCATTTCCTATCCATATTATACCACCTATATAAATGCAGTAACAAAAATAATAAGCTTTCAAAACATATCAACAAGTTTCAAAAAGAAACCAATATCAACTAACAATTTCAAAACAGAACAGATCATGTGGTATGAGTTTTTGACAATTTTTGACAATTTCAAAACATAACAGATCATGTGTAAAAAATACCTTAGACAACGTAGATGGCCGCACAGTACGTAGAGGATATTAGGGTTCGCAACGTATATAATTATTTGAAAGATGTATTTTACAGCGCTTGTGAAAAAAGCGCTGTAATAAGTAGTTAAATTCAATGAAAGCGGATGTGTTTTACAGCGCTTGTGAAAAAAGCGCTGTAATAAGTAGTTAAATTCAATGAAAGCGGATGTGTTTTACAGCGCTTGTGAAAAAAGCGCTGTAATAGGTAGTTAAATTCAATGAAAGCGCATGTGTTTTACAGCGCTTGTGAAAAAAGCGCTATAATAGGTAGTTAAATTCAATGAAAGCGCATGTGTTTTACAGCGCTTGTGAAAAAAGCGCTATAATAGGTAGTTAAATTCAATGAAAGCGCATGTGTTTTACAGCGCTTGTGAAAAAAGCGCTGTAATAAGTAGTTAAATTCAATGAAAGCGGATGTGTTTTACAGCGCTTGTGAAAAAAGCGCTGTAATAGGTAGTTAAATTCAATGAAAGCGCATGTGTTTTACAGCGCTTGTGAAAAAAGCGCTGTAATAGGTAGTTAAATTCAATGAAAGCGCATGTGTTTTACAGCGCTTGTGAAAAAAGCGCTGTAACACATTTACGAAAGCGCTTCCGTTTACAGCGCTTTTTTGACAAGCGCTGTAAAATCCTTATAACGTGATGCGCAAACGTTATATGACCTACTACAGCGCTTGTTTTACAGCGCTTTACATAAAAAGCGCTGTAATAGGTTCCGTTATTTTTAAAATATAATTACAACAGCGCTTGTGTTTAGAAAGCGCTGTAAAATGGGCGCTGTTAAATGTCATTTCTGGCGTAGTGCTTACATTTCGACTAAACTTTTTGAGAAATCAGAGGACTAACGCAAAATATATGAGAAATAATTTCGATTTTAAAAAAGATACAGTTTTGAAAGAAAAAAATGTATTAAGATTAGTTTAATTAAAAAAGTAATAATTTATAATATTCTTCATCTTGATTTAATTGATTGATACAAATTGCATTATGTATTTTGTACAATGTCTAGAGAGCTAGTCTTAATTCCCACGGAAAAATCATGCATTTATCTTGAAGGAGCTGGTAGAACCTTAACAAGTATAGAATGGAGTACACATATCAATGTTACCTTCCAATCAAAAGCAAATTACACAGTTGCAAAGGGCATTACTTTCACGGTAGATTATTATGTATTTATGTCAAAATAATTTTATTTTATTTGTGGCATAATTATATTACGTAACATTAATTCATTTTTTGTACTATATGTTAATAGAATACATACAACAATCCAGTATTATTAGATGTCAATAACATCACGCAAGCCAAAGCTGCTCGAATAAGTGGAGATAAATGTGCTTTCTTTGATTGTGGTTTTCTAGGGGTGCAAGACACTTTATATGATGATGATGGTCGCCATTATTATCATAATTGTTACATTCAAGGTGGAACTGATTTCATTTATGGGAATGGTCAATCACTCTTTGAGGTAACATTAAAATTAAATTTATTTCATACCTTTGATATGAAGATATGATGAAGATGATAAATATTAATAAATATTATTATGAATTTCTTAATTTTATTTTTTTTAAAATAAAACTAATATAAAAAAAACATACGTAAGATAAATGACTAAAGTATTATTATTAAATAAAATAAATGGTCAAAAATATAATTTTGTTTTCTATAGTTAACATTTCAAATTAAAAATATGTTTAATGTCAAATTTAAATATGGATCGTACAACTATCTTCCCGCCATTGACGTGCTGACTAACATGAATATGTAGAAATGTTGAGTGCAACAAATCCTAATCTATTGACACATATTGATGTTTGACATTTTTAAACATGAAGTTAAACAATATTTAATAAATTCTATTTTATTAAATTATTAACAATGCTAACATGTTAATTTCAGTATTGTGTTTGTTGTCCCTTTCTCTATCAATACTTCATAGGGTAAAACTAATAAATCACAAGTGGTAATTAACGTGTTTGTGAATATGCAGGCAAGTACAATATTTTTTTCAATGGGAAAATATGGTCCCAAAAGAGATGGGGTTATTACAGCACAACAAAGGAATTCACCAAATGATACAAGTGGGTTTGTGTTTAAAAATTGTAACATAAGTGGAACAGGAGGAAAAACTCAACTTGGAAGGGCTCTGAATGCATATGCAAGAGTCATTATAACTGATTCATACCTTTCAGATGTGATTAGACCTGAGGGTTGGAGTTCTGTAACCTTTGTTGGCCATGAGTAAGATACTATTACACGTTTTATTTTAACTCCTTCAATCATCAATTTAATCTTCAAATTATAAAAATGTTGGATGGACATTTTGGTAATTATCAAATAAACAAGTTTCTAAAATAAATTTTTAAATTGAAAACTCTATATTACAAAGACTCTAACACAATTTTACTAACTAAATTTTGTGATTTAGATTTAATTTATGATAGCTTCTTTTCAAAATAAAACATTCGGACATTTCATCCATATATGTTACAATACTTGAAAAAGGAAATTAAAATTTGAAAATAATCTAAAAATTACTTTAGATGAGAAGCTATTTTAAGTAGTTTATTATAATAATTATTTTTGATAGCGGATTATTTAGAATAAATTATTTTAATTTTGGTAAATAAATACAAAACAACTCTACTATTTGAAAAAAATTCTAACTAAAATCTCTTAATTATAAAATGTCAAAGTATTTATTTTTATAATGTGCCATAACAACAAACAACGAATGTGATCAAAATTTGTTTATTTAAGGAATTATTTTACAATTTCATTGGTTTCTTTGGTCTCCGAAGTTTTAGAGACTAAATTAAAATTGTTATTTTTTTTATCTAAATTAAAATTGAAATTGTATGATCAATCAATATTTTAATACATACTTATAAGTTACAATTGACTACCTAATAATTAGTCCAAATGACCATTTAACAATATGTTAAATGCAATTTAATTAATTGCAGAGAAACCCTTACTTTTGTGGAGGAAGGATGTAGAGGGCCTGGAGCAAACAAATCAGAGCGTGTGAAATGGATGAAGCACCTAAGTGGACCTCAACTTCAACAATTCTTAAATATCTCTTTTATTGACCAAGAAGGATGGATGGCCAAATTGCCAATTAAAATATATGAAGAAAAAATTTTTACTCTTTGAAATTATGTAAATTGCCAATTAAGTACCTTGGACAGAGAGAGCATTCTGTCACTTTAAAATTTATTGAACAAAATATAATATAAAGCAAACGATGTAGTACATCCAAATATTTATGCTAATTTCAATTTTTTTTTTTTAATTGACATAATAAACAATAAACATTTTTATTTTTATTTATAAATGAAATAATAAATAAATTTATATTAATTTAAATCTAAAATATGATATTCAATATAATAATTTTAATATTTTGCTAGTTGAGTTATGTTTTATGATAATAAACAATAATTATAATAAAGTAAACAGCGATTGATGTTGTACCAATTTGGCGTTGCTTCTCATATCGAGTTATGAGGAAGAATTTGTCCCCAACATGGCTAAATGAATCATTTAACCCTATAACGAAGGTCAAAACAATTTGATCTTTTATTTAATCTCTTAATTTCATTTTTTACTTCACAAATTTTTCTTTTTGATTTGGTCCTTTATTTAATTTTAAGTAAATTATATATTTTGAAAAATTAACAATCTTATCCTTTTTTTACAAAAAAAATCATCAAAACTTTCAAACAAAACTCATAAAATTAATTATCATCTTCAATATAATACAAGTTTCATCAAATTTATAATTCAAATCTTCAAATAAACTCATATTTTTATTCTTTATATTTTTGAATTTTTATAATAAAATTAAATAAAGTACCAAATCGAAAAAATAAATAAATAAAAGACCGAAGTATTATCTGAAATTAAGTTAAAATACCGCAAGAGTAATTGTATCTTAAATTTTTTTACATTCGCGATTAAATTCAATTTCAATATCTGATGGCCAATATTTCATTTGACTTTATCTTTCATTTTTTCAAAAATTCATGAGCATGTGTGTGACATGATTTTTTATTCTGACTAAGAATTTTAGTAGATCATGATGGATTATTTATATTTTTACAAAATATATATTATTGTGAAATTATTTAAATTTATTCAGAAAAGAGAAGGAAAAAATCCTAAAATATAATGTGAGATTTGACTTTATTTTAGTGATTTTAAAATAGGGAACGATGTTAATTGTTATGCATTAAAATAATTCTCTTCACAAATTTCATTATGTGAGCTCGCATTATCTTATATTATTTTTAGGTTAAATATCACATGTAGTCCCTTAACTTAATTTCAGTTAAGGTTTTAGTCATTTATCTTCTTTTTTTTCCCAATTTGATCATTTATTTAAATTTTAAGTGATAATTTGATCCTTTATGTTTTAAAATGTGAACAATGTTATCCTTATTTTTTGCAAAAATTGACAAAATTCATCAAAAATTTCAAACAAAACCCATAAAAGTAATTATTATCCTCAATATAATGCAATTTCATCAAATTCACAACTTAAATCTTTAAATAAATTCATATTTTCATCTCTAACAACATCAAATAAAGAATGACAAATATGAGTTTATTTGAATATTTGAGTTACGAATTTGATGAAATTTATTTTATATTAGAGAATATAATTAATTTTATGGATTTTGTTCGAAAATTTTGATGAATTTTTGTAAAAAAAAAATAGATAACATTGTTGACATTTTAAAACATAAAATATCAAATTGTCACTTAAAATTTAAATAAAGGTCTAAATCGAAAGAAAAAAAAAAGATAAATAACTAAAATGTTAACTAAAGTTAAGTTAAGGGACCACAAGTGGTATTTAGCCTTATTTTTAAAATATGTATGTAGAAAAAAGTTGTGCTTGGCCTTATTTTATTTGTATTCCCAGTTGTTTGTTAGAATTAATTTTCTCACGAACTTTTTTTGTCTGTGAAAGATTTATTTTAGTGCTATTATATATATATATATATATATATATATATATATATAAATATAATTACTAGTGCTATTATATTTATATATATATATATATATATATATATATAAATATAATTACAAGTAGAGTAAAAATAGGTCAGATCGATTGACAGGAGTCTATGACTTAATCTATGATAGGCTCAGACTAGGTCAGGTCAGACTTTTTTTTATATAAGTTAAGTCAATAATTTTTTTTGAAAGCTTTTTAACTAAAAAGTCATGTTAAGACCACTAAAAAAATCTTTTAGACATATTAGACTAGCCTACTTAATTACATATAAATACATTTTTTGAACTTAATACTATAATATTAAGTTTTGCGTTTTTGTTAAATTATAAATTTTCTAACATTTTCTATAATTTTAAAATATTGATTTACATAAATAAATATTTGACATATTTAAAGGTATTATTGTAAAATAGAATTAAAATATGATGTAGTATAATGTTAAATACTTTAAAATATTGTATTAGATATTAAAATAGAATGTTAATTTGTCCGTTTGTTTAGAAAAACCTAGTGGTTAGGATGGTGTTGAATTTCATAAAATAATTGTGAATTAGGCCGGTCTTGTCATGCTTTGTAAAATGTCATATCATACCATAATAATGAACTTTTGACAACTAATTATAGATCATACTCGCGTCTATCATTTTTTTTAGACCAGACTTAGATCTTGCAAAACATTCGACCTAACTTATTTTTATTTATTTTTGTTGAGTGAGAGTAATAATAAAATAATGGTGAAGGAAACCATTCAATAATTCTAGTGCATAAAAGAAATCATGAAAAAATAAGTAGTGAAGACAAGAGAATTGATGAGCTTGATTGCATTTGATTTTTTAAAGGCTATTAATAAGGAGTGTAACACCCCAAATTTTATAATAAATTATTTTATTAATTAAATAGGAGTTTAAATAATTAATTTAATGTTAAAATTATCATATAATATATGTTGATAAATTTTGGGATAATTTTCATCATATGGATACTTCCTACGATGTGCTAGTTTTATAAATATTATATTAAATGAGCGATATAAATAATAAATATTATATTTTATTATTTGAAATATTTTTAAAAAAATAATAGTATTTTAGGATAATATTTTAAAGAAAAATATTTTATGCGATTTTACGTGTATATACACGTACCCAATTAATGTACTATTTTTCTGTGCGCTTGACTGAGTTAAGTATGCACGTAGTTATATTTTAATTATTTATAACTATTTTCTATTTTTAGTTATTTATTTTATAAATAATCATCTTGACATAGTAGTAATATTGTATTTAATCTTGATTTTTATATACTTGTTATTACACTATGATTTTATATTTATATATTTTGAATTAGTAATTAATATAAAGTGCTGATGTTATATTTATTTATTTTATAATTTCAAATATTTTCTAACGTATAATTATAGTGATTAATATTTGGAAAAATAAGTATAATTATAGTGATTAATTTGAATATGAGAGTTTTGGTTATTAATGTATTTAAAAGATTAATTATTTTATTTTATAAATTATTAATTTTGAGATATTAATAATGTTTTACTAATGAAATTGTGTTTAAAAATAAAATAAAAAATAAAAAAAATTAGTAATAGTAAAACCTAAAAGGAGGCTAATGGGCTTGACCCATGTGTGTAAATGATTTAAATTGTTAATAAAATAAAATAAAAGAATAAGGAAGGAATCTTACGGTCAGCACCTGTAAAACCAAGAGAAACCAACAACAAGCCCCATCGTTTGGCACATGTGGTGGATAACTGTCCCATAAAACTTTCTCCATTTTCTTCCAAATTTGAGTATTTTGTTAGTCAATTAAACACAATTTTCCAGATTTTTAACAACCCCAATTACTCTCTAAAATACCTGACTTCTCCGTTTGTAGAAATCTTTATTTTGCACCGTTTTTCCTCACCGTAAGTCCAATTTTGAGTGAAACCAATGCCAAAACACTGTGTGAAAAGTAGTTATATTATTCTCTAATTGGTTTTCTCATTTATGGTAATTTTCCTTGACCGATTTTCGAATTTAGTTTTTTAGAATATCTTCTCATAATTTATTTTTGAGGTTTACACATAAACTGTCGAGTTAGATCGATTGAAGGACAAAGAGTCAAAGAACAAAGATTGTTTTGTCTTGGAATCGTATTCGCGTGTGAAAGCGTCGAAATAAGGTAAGGGGTGAGAGAGCGTTTGAATTCATGAGTATAATATATTGTGAGATGAACGGGAAAACCGTATTTCCCAAGGATTCATCCGGGGCTCGCTACGTACGGCAGTAGCCCTTTAAGTGATAAATTAATTAATATGCAAAATGAAAATTGTGAGATTAAAATATGGAATAGAAATACTTATAAGGTGTTGATTGATTCGTTAAATGTGTGGTGTTTAATATTATTGTGATATTTGATTTAATTTTGTTAAATGTGTGGCATTTGATATTATTGTGATATTTGATTTATTATCGTTAAATTTGTGATATTTGATATTATTGTGATATTGGATGTCGAATGAATTTTATGTATACGTTTGATTACACATGTTTAGGTGATGTGATAATAAAAGGTGGATGCATTTTGATAAGTTTTATGTGATTATGATGATATACAATTAATAATAATGATGTTATAAATTTGTGATAAGTCGATGTGATGATGTATGATTGATGAGATTGATGTTATAAGATTGTGATGAGTATATGTGATGATGTGTGATTAATGATAGTGATGTTATAAATTGTGATGAGAATATTGTGATTTCAATTTGTGTTTGAGATGAAGGTCTTAATGGAGGACCATAGACCAACAAGGGGAGAAAATAAATATTGAGAATTTGTGAAGTGGAGATTATTTTGTCATCATATAGGTAGGGCCTGACAAGCCTAGTGACTCCGGGGAATTACAACTGAAAGAGCCTGATCGTGGCGGTCTGCTATCGAGCCTTAAGGAAAAATTGTTAGACCTTGGAGGTATTCAGGTGGGGAATTCTTAGGTGACTTGGAGGTCGCACTCCAAATGTCGGGAGCTACCATGCAACACACGTTTACCTCGACTATCGCGTATATGTGTATATGGTTGAGTTGAGGGGATCTATGAGGACAGAGCCAATTTGAATTATCCGTCCACCGAGATGGTGGCATAGTATCAAGCCTCCTAACCAAGTACTTCAGAGTTAGAATGATACCACATTGTGAAGTAGAGTTTAAGTTCATGTATAACATTGCATTTTCTTGTGATTGTTTTATTGTGATTGATGTGTTTCAAAAGAAATAATAATTACTCTTAGATGATTTAATTCATATTATAATGAGATGATTATTTTACTTGAGTGACTTTGATGTTATAATATGGTACTATTTACTTAAATATTTTGATACATTGTAATGTGATTATGATACGGTATATTATGATTGTTTGTGTTTGTGTTCTTCATACTTATATTATACTATCAACATGATTTCGAAACTCAACTCCTTCGTTGTTTGTGTTTAACTGACTTGGCCCTACGTTTGTGAAATCGCAGTTGTTACAGATTAATGAGTCTTGAAGTTCAAGTTTGGGAGAAACCTCGCTCTGATAGGTGATACTGGGAATGAGAGTCATAAGTTGTATTTTATTTATTTAATTAGAAACAACTATTTGTATGAAGACCTTATTGTTTTATAAGAGGAAATTTTTTAAGTATTCCCTTTGAATTTTGAGAATTTCGATATCCTAAATTTGTTATAAAAGTTTTATTTTTTTGAAAATATATTTTCTTTATCCGCTGCAAATTTATTAAAATTCTTGTAATAATAAATATACATTATTTTGGGGTTTAGGGTGTCACAAGGAGGATTGAAAACAACATAGCAACCCAATCGCCATTGGCATTCTCAAAACCACTCACTTATATTTGGGAAGAGAAAAAAAAAAAAAAAAAAAAAAGGCTTAATTGCACTTTTGGTCCCCCTATTATAGGTGAAAATTGAAAGTAGTCCCCCCATTTTGTTTCTCCCCAGTTTTAGTCCCCCAAACAGAATTTGAGTCCAAATCATGATGAGTTGTCATTTTTTTAATGATGTGTCAATAAAAAGCTGACGTGGCAGACGCATACGTGGAATAAACTTATTATTATATTATTTCTGATTAAAAAATATAATTTATATTTTTAAAAATCATTATTATAATTGTTAAAAATCATTATTACAAATAAAATTTATTTGTTAAAATTAAATTAAAAGAAAAAATACCTAAAATCAAAAATCCTAAACAAATCAAAATCAAAAGGATTCAGTCATGAACCCTAAAATCATGAACCCTAAAATCATTCTGAATCCTTTTGGATTTTATGAAATTTTATGAGCCACACATATATGAAATGAGGAAGAGAGCTGAGCTTAAGGCTGCTGTTTCTGACCTGGAGAGGCCTTGGGAGGTGGTGGAGAAACCCCCCAAACTGTTCTCTGTCAGGGCCGATGAGCAGCTCAAGGTTTTGGCTGATAGGTTTCAGAAGCCTGGTGGTTTTGATTGTGGTGGAATGATATGAAGGAAATGAGGAGACTGAGGATCATGATTTTAGGGTTCATTCTGAACTTTCATATATTGACAGCTCCTATCTCAGAATCAGAGCAGACTGAGAATTTGGAGTTAAAAATTCCTCAGTTTCATTTGGGACCAGGTGAAGGGACTGAATTCTATGAAGGAAATGAGGAGACTGAGGATCATGATTTTAGGGTTCATTCTGAACTTTCATATATTGACAGCTCCTATCTCAGAATCAGAGCAGACTGAGGAGAATTTGCAGTTAAAAATTCCTCAGTTTCATTTGGGACCAGGTGAAGGGACTGAATTCTATGAAGGAAATGAGGAGACTGAGGATCATGATTTTAGGGTTCAGAATGATTTTAGGGTTCATGAGTGAATCCTTTTGATTTTGATTTGTTTAGGATTTTTGATTTTAGGTGTTTTTTCTTTTAATTTAATTTTAACAAATAAATTTTATTTGTAATAATGATTTTTAACAATTATAATAATGATTTTTAAAAATATAAATTATATTTTTTAATCAGAAATAATATAATAATAAATTTATTCCATGTATGCGTCTGCCACGTCAGCTTTTTATTGACACGTCATTAAAAAAATGACAACTCATCATGATTTGGACTCAAATTATGTTTGGGGGACTAAAACTGGGGAGAAACAAAATAGGGGGACTACTTTTAATTTTCACCTATAATAAGGGGACCAAAAGTGCAATTAAGCCAAAAAAAAAAAAAGGACATAACTTTGAAGGGAAAAAAAAGGGTAGAAACAAGAGAAAGGATCAAAGCAATTATAAATCATTACATAATCCATTACAAGTAAGATTTATAAGCCTTTTCTAGTTCATGATTTATAAGCCTTTTGAAAAATATCTAACTTGGGTATTGGACATGAAACTCCAAGTTGTAATATTAAGTTGTTCAAGTGGGACATTTATAAAGAGGACAAATCGTCTTTGTGAATGTATTGAAAATTTTAGACTTTGTGCATCTGATGAAATTGTAATTGAGATTTTTTTTATAAGCAAATGGAATTAACTGGAAATACAAGGGTACTCCATCACATTTCAAATAAATCAAATTAAGCATAAATATATAGCCTTTGCATACACACAAGCGGACTTTGATCCAAAGCTATGAAATCGAATTAATATCCTCCACAAGCAAGTTTGTGAGGGGAATTTTCAAAATATATTTAGAATTCTCTAATAGCTATATTAATGTAGCAAAATTAAATAACTTAATGTATCACTTGGTCAAGTGGTTGCAATGTTTGAGTTTAATTCAAACCAATGCATATATGTTAAGTTACCAAAGGTTACAATCTTTCTAAAGGGTTGTTTTCTTTCACCAATTGGTATGAGTACCTCTATAAATAGAGATACTTTAGAGGCATAAAGTACAAGAAAAAAATTCATGTTACATGAGTCAAAATTCTGTCAAAAATATTTCTAAGTCATTTCTTCTTTTCTCAAGTTCACCAGAGTAAATGAAAAAACTTTATTATGTAAACTATCATGGATCGATAGGTTTGATGTGAATCTGCAATTCATTTCAAGGATTCCAAAGTATCCTGAAGGGGATTCGCCAGTTAACCCGTTGGCATCAAATATATATAGATTGGTGGGGACGAATCGAATCTAAAGCTTAGTGTGATACACACGCTTTGAAATTTATTTGTGCAACATTCATCATCATCAATTTCATATTCTTCTTGTTCAAGATTTGTATCGTACGCCTAACAAAAGATCCAACAATCTTTAGGTTCAATTTTGGTTTGAATTTATTTTTAAACAATGGCTGCCTCTTTAAAGAAGATGAACAATAACATATTTATGACTACGGACTAAGGTGAAAGATACACAATTATATACACGTGTTTCAAATATATGCAAACATGATATAAAGTTTGAATGTTCATTTTATGTGATTATGATAGTTTACGAAATTTGCATTTAAATTTATTTTGATGCATGATTGTTAGTTTAAGTTTTCATATAACATGGTTAACTTTAATACTATAATTTTTCACCATTAGCATGATTTGAAAAATGGTAATAGTTATTTTAGAAGATCCAAACTTTTTTCTTTTTGAATCAAACGTGTTAGAAAGTATATGTTTGGAAGAGTTGTGTACAGATGAAGAGTTGGAAGAGTTGTGTTAGAAAGTATACGTTTGGAAGAGTTTGGAAGAGTTGTGTTAGAAAGTATACGTTTGGAAAAGTATACGTGTTAGAAAATAAATATATATAAGTGAAGAGTTGTGTTGTTTCATGATGAATTATGGTTGTATCGTTGTCAATGAAAGTCTTGTTTTCTTTATTTGGGTAGAATGTTTATCTTTTTTCATATCAAATATATATTTGTTTACGTTAATTTACCATGTGGTTAGATTGATATGCATATATAATAGGTTTTCCTTTTCAGATGCATATATAATAATATGGAGATAGGATGTGGAAATTTAATAATATGAAATTAGAAATAATATATTTTGATGAAATTTTTATTTACCTATGATTGATGTTATTAGACTAAGAACAAGAATTTATGATTGGCGAGTGAAAGAAAGTTTATTTATAATTTTGGTCTCTTAAATCTTGACAAGTATGAATATGTATGGTTTAAGATGCATAGGTATGAGTTAATTCATTTAAATTAGTATAAATAAATTCTCATAAATATGAAGTGTATGTCTCAATGATAGTGGCACTTCATGTGAGAAGTTATTAAATCTAAAATTGATTAACTCATATTATATGTGCATGATAGTTTAAAAGCATTTGTCAACTTCTTGCCTATTTTGATATTAAAAATGATTTAGATATATATTTAAAAATTATTATAAGTTGACAAATATTTATGGAAGAAACTGATAGAAAATCTTAATGATTTTATTTATTGTTTATTTTTTATTGGGATACTTATTTGGATTTATCATAGAACATATTTAAATATGAAACTTGAATTAACAAGTAGAATTCATGATGCATATATTACATGTTTGGACCCACCTTATGATATTTAATTATGAGAGATTTTTATGATCATGCTTTGTTAACTTGTGACAATATATATTTAATGCATTCAATGTATTATATCTTGTACTTGGATATATTGAAAAGAGAATTAGAATTTTAAATTGAGATACTTATTAAATATAGTAAAAGGTAGAATGACAAAAATATTTGTGTATGTGATAATTGAGATGCTTATTAATTGTATGTTATACAATGTGAAGAGACTAAATAGAAAAAGGGTTATGGTTTGGTAATAGTTGGTTAACACTATCAGGAATATAAAAGGTAATCGGATGCTTGATGTAAGTCATGACTTGCACCAGACCTAATATAGCACTAGTTGTTAGAAGGTTAAGTCGGTATGCAAGCAATCCACGTAAATAAACATTGACATGCTATTAATAAGGTATTACAATATTTGAAAAGAACAATTAACTGTAGTTTAATCTATAGTGGATATCCTTCAGTTTTTGAAGGATATACAGTTGTTAGTTGGGTAAATTATGTTGACGATCATGTTTCTAAAAGTGGATGGATCTTCAACCATGGTGGATGTGCAATTTCTTGGGGTTCATAGAAACAAACTTGCATTGTCGACACCACCATGGTTGCACAATTTATTGTTCTAGCTGCAGGTAGTAAAGAGGCTAAATGACTAAGAAATTTGTTGTATGAGATACCAATTTGACCAAAGTCAATGGCATCAGTATCCATACATTTTGATAGTCAATTCACACTATCAAAAGCGTATAGCCAAGTATATAATAGAAGATCAATACATATTGGTTTAAGACATAGCTATGTAAAGGATTTAATGGAGTGATATCCATAGTCTTTGTAAGAACTGAAAAGAATCTTGCAGATCCTTTGATGAAAGGTCTGACAAAGGACATGGTATTGAAGACATCATTAGGGATATGATACAAGCTTATATCTAAATAATCACCAATGGTGGAAAAGATCAACCCACACTTGAGTAGCATCAAGTCTTGAGTTCAATGATGAAAGTACACTATTAGAGTGATTAAAGTACATGGCAATAGATACATCCCAAAGGATAAAAGTACTTGGACCATAAAATAAAAATAGTCGGATGAGGTCTCCTCTTAATGGACATATAACATATATTTGTTGGAATGTATACTTATGGGTGCATTTCTAATATAGTCTTGAGTTCAATCATGAAAGTACACTATTAGAGTGATTGAAGTACATGGCAATAGATACATCCCAAAGGATAAAAGTAATTGGACCATAAAATAAAAATGGTAGGATGAGGTCTCCTCTTAATGGACATATAACATATACTTGTTGGAATGTATGCTTATGGGTGCATTTCTAATATAGTCCACCTATATGAGAATGAAGTGGGCCGCTTCATAAGGTTCAAGAGCTTGACTCTTAAGTTCTCACGAAAAGGATATGAGACATAGGGTCTTTTCAAATGTGTCATTTAGATAATTCGAGTAATGGTATCGAGATTTCATGTGTGAGTGATGCACACTTGTTCTAATGATTGGTTGGTTCAAAGCTTGTCTACCAGTCTACTCGGGGATGAGTGAAAAATAATTTACTAAGTAATGGTTCAAATCGTTAGATACATTTATCTGAAACCATGAGATTTCCGGAATAATGGAATAATATATATTTTGAAAATGGTGGGGGATTGTGAGGGGAATTTCCAAAATATATTTAGAATTCTGTAATAGCTATATTAATGTAGCAATATTAAATAATTTAATGCATCATTTGGTCAAATGGTTCCAATGTTAGGGTTTAATTCAAACCAATGAATCTGTTAAGTTACCAAAGAGTTGTTTACTTTCACCAATTGGTATGAGTTCAAGAATTGTTTTCTTTCACCAATGGGTATGAGTATCTCTATAAATAGAGATACTTTAGAGGCAAAAAGTAGAAGAAAAAAATTTTTGTTTCACGAGTAAAGATTTTGTCAAAAATATTTTTGAATCATTTCTTCTTTTCTTTAATGCACGAGAGTAAACGAAGGAACTTTATTATGTAAAATATCATTGATCGATAGGCTTGATGTGAATGTGCAATTCACTACAAGTATTCAAAAGTATCATGAAGGGAATTCACCGATTAACCCGTTTGCATCCAATATATATATAGATTGGTGGAGCGAATCGAACATAAAACTTAGTGTGATGCACACACTTTGAAATTTATTTGTGCACCATTCATCATTATCAATTTCATATTCTTCTTGTTCAAGATTTTCACCATACCTCCAACAAATGATCCAACAAAGTTGACATTGAATATCATACCTTTGAACAAAATTTTATTCCTACAATTTTAGAACATCATCCCTACTTGTTAATGGTGTCAGATGTAGCTATACAAAAACCAACTCCCATAGATCTTGAGTTTTTGGACAAATATGGGAAGAAGATTCTACCCAACCAAAACAAAAGAACACAACAAAGGGGGCATGTTGATAGCGTTTCAACAAGTGTACTGAATCGTTGCAAGTAATAATAAAACGGTAGTACCGAGTGTCGAACTCAAGGATTGCGTTTTACTATTGAATTATATTTAGTTACTAAAATTGAATAAAAAGTTCCCAAGTTGATTGGAATAATATTTAAAATTGACAGCAGTAGTAAAATTGATCCTTTATAAATTGAGAAAAATATCAGGGATGAGTTTCACTTCGAATCCAACCTTGGTGTCTAATTTGATCCTAGTTATTGAATTCCTTTATTGAATTATTACCAAATTCTCTTTATTATTTTTGCCCTAATGTCTTAGTGACATAACCTTTAATTCCAAAGTAACCCCTAATTCCTTAGTAGATTTAAGATTAGAATTAAGCATTACCGTATAGAAATTCTCTTATAAATTATTGATTTGCAACTAATTTAATTGGTTTCATGACTTGCACCTATGTCTAGACTACAAGTTCATGAATTTCTCATCTCAAGCATTCGTAAAGTCCACTTCCGTTTCAAAATACAAATCGTAGAACATTTTAATGTTGATCAAGCAATAAAAAGCATTAAGCACAGAGATGAGAAAAATAATTCAATAAACTCATTCATATAACTAGAAATCAAATCATAAAAATAAGGGTTTCATCTTGTTACACTCATCCCTAACAAATAGGTTTAGTTACTCATGACAGAAATAAAAGAGATAGAGATTAGAGAAGAATTACAAGAAGGATTCATGAATGATTCTTGATAAAACTGCTCCAATGATGTTAGAAACGACCGTCTTTGAGTTTCTATGCTAGGGCACAAGTCTCCCAACTTCCCAAGAGTCCAAAAGATCCCTAAAACAGTAAAAATCTGCGTTTTATGGTTGCTGGTGCGCGTCGCGCCCCCCAGGCGCGGAAAACGCGCTCTAAGCGCGTTTGTGCAGTAGCAACTGCTGGAAAAAGCGCTTCAGGTGCGCTTGGGCGCGCTCCAAGCGCTCAGCATCTGCTGTCCAGTGTATATTACATTTTTCTCCTTTTTCGAGTATGAATTGGGTTCTGGTGTCTTCATGAAAGGTATAGCTATGGATCGTAGCTTTCATTTGCACTTGGTTGGACTCCAATTGGACATCTACAACTCCATATATGGCTGAAATACTCTACATATATCATGTTGATTTCTCACCAAAATTCAACACTGCACCAAAACACAACGCAATGTAAGATTACGAAAAATTCCTACTTAATCATTGAAATAAAACACAAAACATTTCATTAACTCAAAGAACAAAAATCAACAAAATATATCAAATAAATCCTTAATTTAACTAATGATTGAGGATAAATAAGACTAAAATAGTGGGAAAATCTACATATGATGAAGAGTCATCA
>NC_021166.2:49915248-49951381 GCF_000331145.2 Cicer arietinum
TGTAACACCCCAAATTTTATAATAAATATTTTCATAATGAAATAGGATTTTAGATAATTAATTTGGTTTTAAAACTATTTTAGAATATATGTGGATAAATCTTGTGACTAACTTTCGTTATATGGGAGCTTTCTATGATACGCTAATTTTGTATATATTTGACTAAATAAGTGATATAAATAATAAATATTTTATTTTATTATTTTATAGATTTTATATATTTTTCTATAAATAATAGTATTTTAGTGTACATATTTTAAAATATAAGATATTAGATGATTCTACCTGTATATATGTGTTCGTAGTTAATGCGATGTTTTCTTGTATGTTTGACTAATGTTAAGTATGCACATAATTATATTTAATTTTTTTTTATAAATATATCCTATTTCAATTATTTATTTTACAAATAATTATCTTGAAGTATTAGTAATATTGCTATTGAGTTTCTTTATTTTCATACAATTATTATGGTATAATGATGTTTTTTTTATGTGATCATTTTGAAAAATATTATAGTAATACTTATAGTTATTATTTTGAATAGGAAACTTTTGGTTAAAATTAGATTTATCTATGTTAAAGAAAAAAAATATTATGTTAAAATGAGTGTTTTGGAGAAAACGTTTTTAGTGTGGATTAGTAAAATAAATTATTTATTAAGAACTTTTAGAAATACTAGAAAATGAATTTTTGGATCAGACGACTATTTACACACCTATTTTCTACCTCTGCACATTAAATTGGGTTGGTTGGGCTTTACTTTTCTACACCTACAAGTTGTTCATTACACCCTCATTTCTGCCTCAGACTAGACTCCCCTATGTTGGGTCTTACAGACTATTTTATTCTTGCACTTGTACATCTGCCATCTACACCCATCAATATGCAATTAAAAACAAAAAGAACAAAAAATAAACAAACACAGCAGCCGCAAAGAACAGATCAACACTATTTTCCTCTCAAATTCGTCCCATCAATTCCTTGTTATTTTGAAACGATCCCAACCTCTATCCCACACAAAATCGGCCACTGAATCCATTTTTGGCATCAATTTTATCGATCGTGACTCCATTTAATCAGAAACAGTTGCGTTTCTTTCCTTGGGCGAGCTGTTTTTGGCCGATTCTGATCACCACGTTTGTCGTCTAAAAAATCTGACATCATTTTTGGATTCTTCTCGTCGAAAACTTCAACAAGCACTACTCATTTGTATTTTCCGGTGAAGTTGACGTCAGACCCTTTCGGCGCTCCGACGAGTCGGTGAGACTTTTTCTGCAATTTTTCTCATCGTTTTGACTCCAATTTTGTTTCTAAAATTGTTATTAATTATTTAACATTTATTTTTATGCTCCAAATAATTTATCAATCACGTCTCGACGATTTTGTGAACTCGTCGTTTATTTGGACTCGCTCGCAGGACGTTGTCGATCTGTCGTTGCTGTTGAAAATTACAATTGATTTATGTGTTTGAGAAAGCGTCGAAATAAGGTAAGCGGGGAGAGAGCGTTTGAATTCATGAGTATATTATAATGTGAGATGAATGGGAAAACCGTATTTCCCAACGATTCATTCGGGGCTCGCTACGTACGGCAGTAGCCCTTTGAGTGATAAATTAATTAATATGCAAATAAGAAAATTGTGAGATTAAAATGTGGAATATAAATTTTTATAAGGTGTTGACTGATTTAATTTCGTTAAATGTGTGATATTTGATATTATTGTGATATTTAACATCATTGTAATATTTGAGATTATTGTGATATTTGATATCATTGTGTTATTTGATATCATTGTGATATTTGATTTCAAATGAATTAGATGCATATGTTTGATTAAATGAGTTTATGTCAAAGCAGTGTATAATGTAAGTTTATTTGATGATGATGTGTGATTTATGGTATAAATGTTTTATAAGTTTATGTGATGATAATGATGATGTTTGATTGATGATAGTGATTCTATAAAATTGTGATGAGTTTATGTGATGAGATATGATTAATGATAGTGATATTGTGAATTTGTGATGAGAATATTAAAGTAACCCCATAGTTGGTGAAATAATTGTGATTCCAATTTGTGTTTGAGATGACGATCTTAATGGAGTATCATAGGCCAACGAAGGGAGAAGATAAATATTGAGAATTCGTGAAGTGGAGATTATTTTGTCATCATATAGGTAGGACCTGACAAGCCTAGTGATTATGGGGAAGTACAACTGAATGAGTCTGATCGTGGCGGTCTGCTGTTGAGCATTAAGACAAGATTGTTAGACCTTGGAGGTATTCGGGTGGGGAATTCCTAGGTGACTTGGAGGTAGCACTCCAAATATCGGGAGCTACCATTCAACACATGTTTACCTCGACTACCGCGTATATGTGTCTCGGGTTGAGTTGAAGGGATCTATGAGGACAGGGCCAATTTGAATTGTCCGTCTACCGAGATGGTGGCATAGTATCAAACCTCCTAACCAAGTACTTCAAAGTTAGAATGGTACCATATTGTGAAGTAGAGTCTAAGCTCATGCATAGCATTGCATTTCCTTGTGATTGTTTTGTTGTGATTGATATCTTTCAAAGGTAATAATAATTAGATGATTTGATGCATCTTATAATGAGATGATTATTTTACTTGAGTGACTTTGATGTTATAATATGATACTATTTACTTAAATATTTTGATATATCGTAATGTGATTATGATACGGTCTATTATGATTGTTTGCGTGTTCTTCTTACTTATATTATACTATTAACATGATTTCAAAACTCACCTCCTTCGTTATTTATGTTTGACTGACTTGGCCCTGCATTTGTGAAATCGCAGTTATTACAGGTTAATGAGTTTTGAAGTTAAAGTTTAGGAGAATCCCGCTCTGATATGTGATACTGAGAATAAGGGTTGTAATTTGTATTTTATTTATTTAATTTGAAACAACTTTTTGTATGAAAACCTTATAAGTACTAGTAAGTTTTAGAATTAAATCAAGTAATTATACTTAAATCAAGCTTATTAAGGTTGCACTATTTTATAGGAGTAAAGAAGTTTAAAGTATTCCTTTTGATAATTGAAAAACGTGATACCATAAATTAGTTATAAAAGTTTTATTTCCTTGAAAACATATTTTATTTATCCGCTTCAAATTTTAAAGAAATATGATATAAATTATTATATATATTATTTTGGGGTTTAGGGTGTCACATGACAGCCTATCATAAAGAAATCTCTAGTCAAACAGTCCAATTTTCGAGGGAATAAAACACCTCCATAATTGATTTAAGGCGCTGCTCAGACTGGGCTGTGCAGTGAAAATCTAATTGGCATGTAGACTAACTAATTGGACTTTGTGTACTTGTGTTGAAAATTGTAATTCTCTATTGGATGTCTATAAATGCCAAGTACTAAATGTCTAATTCTACTAATTATTCTCATCTCTCATACTTAAACTCCTCTCACTTAATACACCTCATGTGTATATAAGGATAAATATGTTACGTTTGTACAATGTTTTGAAATATGATCTTTACTTTTTGGACAAATGACTGCACCCATAAATACCAAGAGTCTTCTTAACTTTAGAATATTATATTTGTTATACATAACTAGTTCTTTGTAATTGCAGCAGACTCAGATTTTATTAGTATATTCAATGAAAAAATTTAGGCTTAATTGCAGTTTTGGTCCCCCTATTTTAGCTGAATCGCGAAAGTAGTCCCTCCATTTTGTTTCTCCCCAGTTTTGATCCCCCAAACAGAATTTTGATCCAAAACTTGATGAAATTTCATTTTTTAAAGTCGTACTACACCATTTATGATCATAGATTTCAGGTACAATTGTTGCAAATGAGATCTTGAGGCAAGATGTGACTTAAATAAATGCAAAAAAGACAAAGTTTTATCAAATTTTGGACTAAAATTCTGTTTGGGGGACCAAAATTGGGGATAAACAAAATGGGGGGACTACTTTCGCGATTCAGCTAAAATAGGAGGACCAAAACTGCAATTAAGCCAAAAATTTATTACCTAATACAAAGTAAACGAGTATTATAACTTTGTTTTATTTATAAAAAAATTAAAATTAATCCTACTTTTTACATTTATAATTTCATCAATATACATTCCAAAAAGTCGGGTTACGCTAATTTTGGTGGTTCATCAATGGATTTGTCTACAAATTCCAAGTTGTTGCCTCCAGTGAGAGCCAAGATCATGGTGCGGCGCCAAGAAGTACAAGTGTTGCAAGTGAGAGGGTGAGTAACGAGCAACTCATTTGGGTTGTCAAAGTTAACAAGTCCAAATGACAAAGGTCAAGCTTGTCACCTTTACTTCTCTCTCTCTTTTTCATTCTTTCACATGTTCTAATTCATCTTTCACTTTCATTTTCCAGTAGCACACTCAAAACATTCTAGAAACACCAATACCGGTTAATATTTACCTTCTTTTCCAAATCCTTCATTCTTGCTTCATTCCTAAATCCTCCAAATACTAAAAGTTAATATCCCCTAAAGTTGCCCAGCAACCTTGCATGCGGGAGTCTGCCTCTTCATCCTTGCGAATCAACTCAAATCAGTGAAGAAGGGACCATCTACAAGAAGAGCTCAGAGCTACTTTGAACCATAATCATATTCTTCTTTAATGTCGTTTATATGAGTTTGGTTACATTAACTTATTTTTAGCATGATCGTTATGGGGGGTTTATTCATTGAAATCCGTTATTTCTTGTCAGAAATTATTTTGGAGATTGTAATGGTTGAAATAATTTAGATGCGTGAGAGAAATGAAATCTTTAACATATAAGTGGTTTGAATCTGCACCCAAATGATTTAAATTGACATGCATGTGTTTTGTATACTTGTTGCTCGTTGTTGTGTTGATTTAGAAATCCCAAAATTATGGGATTTGAATTTTAGTGCAAGGTGTGAATTCTACCTCTGAAGACAAATAGACGTGCTTGGATGTTTTCCAACCTTGCTAATGTATTTTGTCTCTGATGGTTGTATCTATTCCTGTCTCAGATTGCTCGTCGTTAAATTCTAAGTGTGTCTGCCTCTGGTAGTTTTCTTCATTTTGCTTCTAGTGGCTATCATTAAAATTCTAAGTATTTTTACCTCTTATAGTTTTCTTCATTTTTTCGCTGGTGGCTATCGTTAAAATTCTAAGTATTTATGTCTTGCCTCTGGTAGTTTTCTTTATTTTGCCTTTGGTAGTTTTCTTTATTTTTCCTCTGGTAGTTTTCTTTATTTTGCCTCTGGTGGCTATCGTTGTTAAAATCCTAAGTATTTCTACCTCTGTTAGTTTTCTTCGTCTTGCCTCTAATACTTATTCTCTATTCTTCTTCCTCTGATTCTCTTTTTGTTTATTCTTCTTCCTTTTATATTTTTATTTTTATTTTATGTTGTAATTAGATAGTGGCCTTCCATTTACAGATGTAATATATTAAGAATTTGATGAATAAATTGTAAACTATAATTGTTAAACGTAGTTTCATTTGAATTTGGTGATTCTAAATTATTATTCATTATTATTGTCTCTGTTTATGTTAAGGTGTATGAATTCAATTGTCAAGTTCTAAATAACTGGCATTGGGTCTTACATTTTGGTATCAGAGCATAATGAATTGGGTTAGGAAGTAGAACAATATTTCTTTTTCTATATGTTCTAAGTATCATTTCACCAAGTATTAAGTCTGATCAACTTAATATTTTGCCTTTGACAACACTCAAACATGAATTGCTCAAGTATCTACTAAATGATCTTCTAATATAAGCTATTTTCGAATGTGTATAAATAAGATTACTCATACTCCCTACAACTAAAGCATAGAGAAATACTTATGTTTTTGAATCTCCATATTTTCTTTTGTGCAAAAATTGAGACTAAAATAGTCTCCCTTTAGTGATCAAGGTATCACATAGTATAATGTCTTTTACATCAATTATATTTACAACTATATTGATATAACTCTTTTGTGATAATCCAAGGATGTCATCAAACTGATATTTAGGTTCCACAATGCCTAATACAAAAGAGACGTCCCCAAGATCTTTCATCGCTAAACTTATAATCCATATTTTAATCTCACAATTTCCATTTTGCACATTAATTAATTTATCACTCAAAAGACTACTGTTGTACGTAGCGAGCCCCGAATGAATCGTTGAGAAATGCAGTTTTCCGGTTCATCTCACATTATATTATACTCATGAATTCAAACGATCTTTCACCCCTTACCTTATTTCGCCGCTTTCACACATGAATACGCTTCCACGAGCAAACAATCTTTGTTCTTTAACTCTTTGTCCTTCAATCGATCTAACTCGTCAGTTTATGGGTAAACGTCAAAATAAATTATGAGAAGATACTCTAAAAACTAAATTCAAAATTCGATCAAGGAAATTTATCATAAATCAGAAAACCAATCAGTGGATAATATAGCCACTTTTCACATGGTCATTTTGGCGTTAGTTTTCACTCAAATCAGACTTACGGTGAAGGAGAACGGTGCAAAATAACGAATTCTATAAATGGAGAAATTGGGTTGCTAAAAATCTAGAAATTTGTGTTCAATTGACTAGCTAAATGAGTAAAATAACATATTGAAATTTGAACGAAAACAGAGAAACTTTTCTAGAATAGTTATCGACTACCAGTGCAAAACGATAGTCTAATTTATTGTGTTTCCTAATTTCCTCATCCTTCCAAACCGATGACGTAGCATCATTATGCAGCTCTCCTTCAAATTTATTTTATGTTATTTTATTAACTCTTATACCCTTCTCACACATGGGTCAGCCCATTAGTCTACTGATTTTTTTCTTTGCTATTACTATTGTTACTTTGCTAAAACAAAATTAATAATTATTTAATTTTATTTTTAATACCCTTCCAAACACCATTTAATTTTCAAAATTATACTTATATTTTTTAAAATAGTCACATAAAATTACTAGCATAGTTAGATAATAGTCCAAATTGTAAAAAGAAATAAATATAACATCAACATTTTAAATTAATTACTAAATCATAATAAATATATATAAAATCGCAATATCATAACAAGTATATAAAAATAAAGGAAATCAAACATGATAATACTACTATCTCAAAATAATTATTTGTAAAATAAAAAATAAAAATAAGATATATTTATGATTAATTAAATATAATTAAGTGCACATTTAATATTAATAAACGCACAAGAAAATTTCACGTTAATTACCAACTCAGATACAAATGTAAAATCGCCTAAATCTTATTCTCTAAAATATTTACACTAAAATACTATTGTTTTAAGGAAAATATATAAAATAATAAAATATAATATTTATTATTTATATCCCTCATTTATTCAAATATGTACAAGATTAACACATCATAAAAAAAAATACACATATAAAGAAAATTAATCATAAAAATAATCAACATATATTCTAAAATAATTTTAGCACCAAATTAGTTATTTAAACTCCTATTTAATTAATAAAATAGTTTATTATCAAATTTGGGGTGTTACAATTCTCCCCTTCTAAAACAAATTTCATCCTCAAAATTTGTAGTGAATAATACACAACTAATATCTAACTACCACATTCAATAATATTCAAACTTAGTCTATAAACATTTTTAAGGCATTCAATACTTATTTAAGCACAATATGTCAAAAATCAATTAGTTTAGCATAATAGGCTTACATGACAAAATAAACCAATTAAACACATCATATTCAACAACAAACCACATTCAATTGTATCAAATAACACATATATCAAATACGCTTTCAAGTCTAACTAACTTCTCAAACAATATTGTATTAGTCTTACTCTCCTTAAAGATTGTCTAAATCCAAACAAGAATTACTCTACAGATTTCACAAAAGTTAGACATATAGAAAATCATTTAAAATATTGCACACCTTCAAGAATTACAAATAGAAATGCATATAACAACTCAATGACATACATTAACTTAATCTTAAAAACATTTAGGTGTATAATCATAGTGAAATAAGATAAATATTTTCATATGTAGTTAAACACACTTAAAGTTCAACTTAATTTTCAAAGTCTTACAAACAAAATTCATTTATAGAACTCATACATTAGTTCTAGTTCTTATGAAATGAGATAATATAGAACAATTAAGATAATACAATGTCCTTATTCATTTTAAGCAAATTACTTAGAAATTCAAACATATTTAATGGATTGTTTAATTTAAGTACACGTCATCAACCTAATATTCACGTCACGTAATCAATTATTAGCCACGTAACACTCATAATCACTCATAGTTGTATAAAAGGTGAACATTATTTTTAACTATCTAAAAAATAGATTTAACAATTCTTTCTAACAATAATAATTATACTAATATGTTATTGTTGCCTCTTTTATCGACGATGAGTCATCGGGGTAGCTAGTCTCTCTTACTCATGTAGTCAACTACTTAAGGTAACTATAACTGCCGTTATTCAAATTCAAATATGGATAATTAAAAGTATCTTTAACGTAGTTCAGGAGTGCAAAGGCGGCGCCACAACTCCTACTCTTTACTTCAAGTTAAAAATTCACTTAATTACACATTCACATTAATTTATTTGTAACTTAAAAGTAGTAACAACAACACTTACATCAATATATAATCAATAATTCGATTGAAGCAATAAATAACTATTTCGCTTTTAGATGCTCTCGACTATTCTAATTCTATACACTAATTTCAACAATTAGAACACTTCAAACAAAAATAATTTAATATTTACATAATCATATATACACATTCACATACTTAATCCAAAAATTAGCACCAAAATTTTAGTTCATCCCATATCTCAAGCGATGTAACCTATACTCATAGAACTCTAAGTGCTCCAAATTAATCACGATTATAATTTCTTTTGAATTTATCCTCACTTAAAGGTTACAACAAATTAAAGTAGAGATTTCCAAGTAGCAAATAAGATAGATAATTATTTATTAGAAGATACAACATGCTACCAACCCAAATTGAACAGGTAGTACATAAACCACTTTAAATGTTACACACCATTCTAAAAATTGATTTCTCGACTTAAATGATTATAAAAAGTGGCACTAGTCATTTGGCGCAAAAAAAAATTATTGAGAATTCAAAAAATCAATTCCTTAAATTACTTTTCAATATATCATGTATAAATAAAATAATTATAATAAATCACATTTCTAAATACAATTAAAAATAAAATAAATCACATGTATTTTTAAAATCTATAAGATTTCTAAAATTGCACTCGTACTTTAATCATCAAAAACACATTTCTAAATAATTAACCACTATAAAAGTTATTATTTTCAACTTATATTTTGTAAGCAGATATATAATATATATATATATATATATATATATATATATATATATAGATATAGATATATATAGATAAAATGTTTTCCAATAAATTAACACTTTCAAAATAGTTCTAATTTATTTTCTTATTTTCTCAAAATCTATGAAACAACAAAATTGTATATTTATATACATTAAAGTAGTGCCCATGACACAAAGCATAAACCATATTTGGTTATGATAATGAACTACACTGATTGACAAATTTACAAAATAACAACTTTCTCTCACACCAACTACTAAATAGGTTTATAGATACATCTCCAGTTTCTATCATGTCACAAAATTGGTCTAAAGCATAACACACTAGCAATTTTAAATATTGTAGATGCATGTTCTAATCTTAAAAATTGAGTACCTAAAAAAACAAAAATGCAATTTTCTAATAAAAAAAATTCGTAAAATAAATTTTAGTCTCTATACACATATTAATCTACATGATACACTCTACACATATCAATCTACATGATGCATACCATTTTGGTAGGTTAATGCATCAAACAAGAAAATATGTACAAACAACATTACCTTCTCATATTAAACTCAAATATACATTTCGACAATGATAACACAACAACTACAATTCTACTAAAAAAAATATTTTACTCATAAAATACATCGATTATAGAATCCAAAATTTAGATAACTTTTCAAAAAGAATTTCACTGAGGTAGTTCTTTTATTTTTTTCTTATGTTTTCCTTCTTTTTCTCAATTAGTATACATTTTATCATTTGACTCCTACTTTTTTTACTAGTACTATTATAAATCAATAATGAGTTATTAAAATATGAAACTATAACTTCAAGTTAAACTCTAAGATCATAATATCAAAATTAATCATTTCAAACAAATATGTCAACGCCCTCACGATTCAATATTCACATCAGCCCCTCTAAACCAACATAACAACAACTCTTTTTTATTTTCTTAAAAATAACACATAATAAAATATGGTGTAAATTTTTAGCTATATTAAACATTAAATAAAATCAGTAGTATAAAATTATTGTTATTTTATAAATCAACAAAAATTCAACTTAATTTAATTTCTTTAAAATAATCAAAAGTAATTCAAATAAAATTTATTTTAATTTTTCAAAATAAAATAACATTAATTCTTTTAAAATGTCATTTTTAAGAAATATAAGTTCTAGCAATCTCTAATATTCAAGAATTAGTATTATTAATAATATAAATTTTCTAATATTTCAAAATTAATACTAACATTAATACTAACATTCGAAATTAATATTATTAGCAAATCAAAACTTTAATAATCATGTTGTGACCCCAAAGTCAAGTTCTATTAATTGATAATTAGTATTACTTCGATAAAATTAATAATTTCAAGCATATAATAGTCAATAATAAAAATTATTTCTACCTATCTATTATAACAAAAAAAAAAAAAAAATAATCATAGAAACACAAGTTTAATCAAAAGATAATTAATTCATGTCAACAATTCAAATTAACTCACAACAATAATAAACAATAAGAGTTAGTGTTTTCAGTAATACAAAAGGTAATGTGAACACAGTTGGCTCAGCATTAACAACTTGACCCAAAATAATATAAATTATTTCAATTTAATTCTTAGCAGAGAAACTTTTTTTTTGAAATAAAACTTTTATAACTTTCCTTCAAATTTATTTGATTAACTCTTTGTACCCTTCACACATATGGGTCAAACCCGTCTCCTCATTTATTTATTTTTTCACTGTTACTATTTTTATTTTACTAAAACAAAATTAATAATTATTTAATTTTATTTTTAATACCCTTCTTAACACTATTTAATTTTCAAAATTATAAAAATAAATAAATATAAGATCAATTTTTTATATTAATTACTAAATCATAATATATATATATATATATATATAATCACAATGTCATAACAAGTATATAAAAATAAAGGAAACCAAACATGATAATACAACTATCTCAAAATAATTATTTGTAAAATAAAAAATTAAAATAAGATATATTTAGAATTAATTAAGTGCACATTTAAGATTAATTAAACACAAGAAAATATCACTTTAATTACTAACTCACGTATAAATGTAAAATCGCCTAAATCTTATTCTCTAAAATATTTACACTAAAATACTATTGTTTAAGGAAAATATATAAAATAATAAAATAAAATATTGATTATTTATATCCCTCATTTATTCAAATATGTACAAGATTAATAAATCATACACATATAAAACAATTAATCATAAAAATAATCAACATATATTCTAAAATAATTTTAGCACCAATTTAGTTATTTAAAATCCTATTTAATTAATAAAATAATTTATTATCAATTTAGAGTGTTACATTCAACATGACTTGAATATTTTTTTTCATCTAACCTTATTTTGGAAAAAAGGAATTTGGTTTACCCTAAAATGGACTGCTTAGCAATGACTAACAATTATTATTATTATTATTATTATTATTATTATTATTATTATTATTATTAATTATTGCTTGATACAAAGCTGTAGAGTACAAAAGCATCCTTATATGTCAACTAACATTTCAACTATAAGTTGACAACAATAGATGTACGAGTACATAAAACAAAACTCTCACAAGAAATAATTTAAAACAGTGGTAAATGATACTTAATCTATTACAGTCAAAGTCTACTTTAATATCCATCATGATATTAATGTTAACCGAATCTAAAATTTTAAGTCTACTTTAAAATATATTAATTTTTACAATAACTTTTTAATTTAATTTGTAGTGGATTAAGAATTTATTTTTTTTAAATAAAACTTTTATAACTCTCTTTCAAAAATTTATTTTATGTTATTTTATTAACTCTTATACCCTTCACACATATGGGTCAAACCCATTAGTTTCCTCATTTATTTATTTTTTCATTGTTACTATTTTTACTTTACTAAAACATAATTAATAATTATTTAATTTTATTTTTAATACCCTTCCTAACACCATTTACTTTTCATAATTATACTTATATTTCTTAAAATAGTCACATAAAATTACTACCAGATAATAGTCAAAATTATAAAAATAAATAAATATAGCATCAATATTTTATATTAATTACTAAATCATAATAAATATACATAAAATCACAATGTCATAACAAGTATATATAAAAATAAAAGAAATCAAACATGATAATACTACTATCTCAAAATAATTATTTGTAAAATAAAAAATTAAAATAAGATATATTTAGAATTAATTAAATATAATTAAGTGCACATTTAATATTAATCAAACGCACACAAATATGTCGCGTTAATTAGCAACTCACATATAAATGTAAAATCGCCTAAATCTTATTTTCTAAAATATTTACATTAAAATACTATTGTTTTAAGAAAAATATATAAAATAATAAAATAAAATGTTTATTATTTATATCCTCGTTTATTCAAATATGTACAAGATTAACAAATCATAGAAAATACACATATAAAAAAATAAATCATAAAAATAATCAACATATATTCTAAAATAATTTTAACACCAAATTAGTTATCTAAAATCCTATTTAATTAATAAAATAGTTTATTATCAAATTTGGGATGTTACATTCAACATGACTCAATATTTTTGTTCATCTAACCTTATTTTGGAAAAAAGGAATTTGGTTGACCCTAAATTTGACTGCTTAGCAACTTTGACTAATTATTATTATTATTATTATTATTATTATTATTATTATTATTATTATTATTATTATTGTTTTTATACAAAGCTGTAGAGTACAAAAGCATCGTTATATGTCAACTAACATTTCAACTATAAGTTGACAACAATAGATGAATGAGGACATAAAACCAAAACTCTCACAAGAAATAATTTAAAACAGTAGTAAATGATACCTAATCTATTACGGTCAAAGTCTACTTTAATATATATTAATTTATACAATAACTTTTTAATTTAATTCATAGCGAATAAAGAAATTTTTATTTTTTTGAAATCTTTTAAAAATTTATTTTATGTTATTTTATTAACTCTTATACCCTTCACACATATGGGTCAATCCCATTAGTCTCCTTAATTATTTATTTTTTCATTGTTACTATTTTTACTTTTCTAAAATAATATTAATAATTATTTAATTTTATTTTTAATACCCTTCCTAACGCCATTTAATTTTCAAAATTATACTTATAATTTTTTAAAATAGTCTCATAAAATTACTACCATAGTTAGATAATAGTCAAAATTATAAAAATAAATAAATATAACCTCAATATTTTATATTAATTACTAAATCATAATAAATATATATAAAATCACAATGTCATGACAAGTATATAAAAATAAAAGAAATCAAACATGATAATACTACTATCTCAAAATAATTATTTGTAAAATAAAAGATTAAAATAAGATATATTTACAATTAATTAAATGTAATTAAGTGCACATTTAATATTAATCAAACGCACAAAAAAATGTCACGTTAATTACCAACTCATGTATAAACGTAAAATCGCCTAAATCTTATTTTCTAAAATATTTACACTAAAATACTATTGTTTTAAGGAAAATATATAAAATAATAAAATAAAATGTTTATTTATATCCTCGTTTATTCAAATATGTACAAGATTAACAAATCATAGAAAATACACATATAAAAAAAATTAATCATAAAAATAATCAACATATATTCTAAAATAAGTTTAGTACCAAATTAGTTATCTAAAATCCTATTTAATTAATAAAATAGTTTATTATCAAATTTGGGTGTTACATTCAACATGACTTGAATATTTTTATTCATCTAACCTTATTTTGGAAAAAGGAAATTGGTAGACCCTAAATTTGACTGCTTAGCAACTTTGGCTAACAATTTGTTGTTGTTGTTGTTGTTGTTGTTGTTGTTGTTGTTGTTGTTGTTGTTGTTGTTGTTGTTGTTGTTGTTGTTGTTGTTGTTGTTGTTGTTGTTGTTGTTGTTGTTGTTGTTGTTGTTGTTGTTGTTGTTGTTGTTGTTGTTGTTGTTGTTGTTGTTGTTGTTGTTGTTGTTGTTGTTGTTGTTGTTGTTGTTGTTGTTGTTGTTGTTGTTGTTGTTGTTGTTGTTGTTGTTGTTGTTGTTGTTGTTGTTGTTGTTGTTGTTGTTGTTGTTGTTGTTGTTGTTGTTGTTGTTGTTGTTGTTGTTGTTGTTGTTGTTGTTGTTGTTGTTGTTGTTGTTGTTGTTGTTGTTGTTGTTGTTGTTGTTGTTGTTGTTGTTGTTGTTGTTGTTGTTGTTGTTGTTGTTGTTGTTGTTGTTGTTGTTGTTGTTGTTGTTGTTGTTGTTGTTGTTGTTGTTGTTGTTGTTGTTGTTGTTGTTGTTGTTGTTGTTGTTGTTGTTGTTGTTGTTGTTGTTGTTGTTGTTGTTGTTGTTGTTGTTGTTGTTGTTGTTGTTGTTGTTGTTGTTGTTGTTGTTGTTGTTGTTGTTGTTGTTGTTGTTGTTGTTGTTGTTGTTGTTGTTGTTGTTGTTGTTGTTGTTGTTGTTGTTGTTGTTGTTGTTGTTGTTGTTGTTGTTGTTGTTGTTGTTGTTGTTGTTGTTGTTGTTGTTGTTGTTGTTGTTGTTGTTGTTGTTGTTGTTGTTGTTGTTGTTGTTGTTGTTGTTGTTGTTGTTGTTGTTGTTGTTGTTGTTGTTGTTGTTGTTGTTGTTGTTGTTGTTGTTGTTGTTGTTGTTGTTGTTGTTGTTGTTGTTGTTGTTGTTGTTGTTGTTGTTGTTGTTGTTGTTGTTGTTGTTGTTGTTGTTGTTGTTGTTGTTGTTGTTGTTGTTGTTGTTGTTGTTGTTGTTGTTGTTGTTGTTGTTGTTGTTGTTGTTGTTGTTGTTGTTGTTGTTGTTGTTGTTGTTGTTGTTGTTGTTGTTGTTGTTGTTGTTGTTGTTGTTGTTGTTGTTGTTGTTGTTGTTGTTGTTGTTGTTGTTGTTGTTGTTGTTGTTGTTGTTGTTGTTGTTGTTGTTGTTGTTGTTGTTGTTGTTGTTGTTGTTGTTGTTGTTGTTGTTGTTGTTGTTGTTGTTGTTGTTGTTGTTGTTGTTGTTGTTGTTGTTGTTGTTGTTGTTGTTGTTGTTGTTGTTGTTGTTGTTGTTGTTGTTGTTGTTGTTGTTGTTGTTGTTGTTGTTGTTGTTGTTGTTGTTGTTGTTGTTGTTGTTGTTGTTGTTGTTGTTGTTGTTGTTGTTGTTGTTGTTGTTGTTGTTGTTGTTGTTGTTGTTGTTGTTGTTGTTGTTGTTGTTGTTGTTGTTGTTGTTGTTGTTGTTGTTGTTGTTGTTGTTGTTGTTGTTGTTGTTGTTGTTGTTGTTGTTGTACAAAATCATCATTATATGTCAACTAACACTTCAACTATACTTTAAAACAATAGATGAGTGAGGACATAAAACCAAAACTCTCACAAGAAATAATTTAAAACGGTAGTAAATGAGAAACTATATAAAATATATATAGTTTAGTATATATAATGATATTGATATTAACATAATCTAAAATTTTAAGATGAATATAAGTAATCTTATTGTTCAGTGATTGTCTTCTAGATAATATGAGAAACTATATAAAACATATATAGTTTAGTATTATTATGATATTATTAACATTGAAAAAATTGAATTCATGGAATCACCAAATATTATATCTGTTTAATGTATTAATTAATAAGACGTCAAAGAAAATATCAAGGAACAAAATCCACTCGAATTCAATAAAAACTAAAATCGTGAAGAATTTTTAAATCAAATAACTTTTAATTTACAACTATCCAAATAAAAAAAGTTATAAATATATACAAAGCAAAATAAGAAAGAAATTAATATCAAATGAGCTTACAGAATCTTAATTATGTTATTTATACAAGCAATAACAATTGATTCTATAAGGTGTTAATACTGTGTTGAGTTTTACGTACCATCTACACATTGAATAATTAAAATGCCGTCTCTACAACCCTTTTCTTTCATGTTAATATTTCTAGTCCTTTTATATGTTTGTGAATCCCAAGATTGTAGCAATCCATTCAAGAACATAACTGTTAGTCAATCGGACACATCAGATTTTAAAACAATTCAAAGTGCAATTGATTCTGTCCCTTCAGAAAACTCTCAATGGTTTCACATCCAAATTTCTTCCGGTGTTTATAGGTATATTTAATTTCTCCTTTTAAAATAATATAAATCACTATGTAATAAAAACAAAAATGTTTTGAAGATAAGTTTAATTAAAAAAGTATTTCTAATATTCTTCATTTTGGTACAACTGATTAATACAAATTGCATTGTATATTTTGTACAATATCCAGAGAGCAAGTCTTAATTCCAAAAGACAAACCATGCATCTATCTTGAAGGAGCTGGTAGAAACTCAACAAGTATAGAATGGAGTACACATGAAAATGTTACTTTCCTATCAAAAGCAAATTTCACGGTTGCAAAAGGCATTACTTTCACGGTAGATTATTATTTATTTATGTCAAAAAAATTATATTTATTTGTGGCCTAATTATTATTGTATATTGCCTAAAATTAATTCAGTTTTTGAACTTTATATGTTACTAGAATACATACAACAACCCAGTGTTATTAGAGGTGCAAAATATCACACAAGCCAAAGCTGCTCGAATCCGTGCAGATAAATGTGCTTTCTTTGATTGTGGTTTTCTAGGGGTGCAAGACACTTTATATGATGATAATGGTCGCCATTATTATCATAATTGTTACATCCAAGGTGGAACTGATTTCATATATGGGAATGGTCAATCAATCTTTGAGGTAAAATTAAATTAAATTTATTTTATGTAGTTTAGTTTTATAAGCTATCTACCAATTTAAAAGCATGTTTAGTGTGAGATTTGGATTTTTCATGCATTCACGCCTTCAAAATGTTGGTGCTAGTTGGATCTAGATCAAATGAATTATATTTCAATTTAAAAAATAATTTAAAAATATATTTAAATTTGGACCGTCCAATGTCGATCTAATGATCACCAACTTACTAACTGAGTAAATGATTGAAAACAAATCAAAATATATCTAGTATGTAACATCTGTTGATGTCTCACATCAATACGACGTTGAACTTGTAATTACATTTTATTAAATTATTATCGGTATTTATATGTAAGTGTCAGTATCGTGTTTAATGTCTTTATATTAATTCATCAGCTAAAAATTAATTAATCACAAATAGTAATTAATTTGGGTGTGAATATGCAGGCATGTACAATATTTTTTTCAATGGGGAAATATGGTCCCAAAAAGACTGGGGTTATCACAGCACAAGAAAGGGAATCAGCAAATGAAACAACTGGGTTTGTGTTCAAAAATTGTAACATAAGTGGAAGTACGGGAGGAAAGACTCGACTTGGAAGGGCTTTGACTGCATATGCAAGAGTCATTATAGCTGATTCATACCTTTCAGATGTGGTTAGACCTGATGGTTGGAATCAACGAAACTATGTTGGCCAGGAGTAAGATATATTATTATATTTTAACGTACATTGAATCATTAATTTAATGCATAGTCAAAATTTGCCGTAAAATTAACATAATTACAATGAATTATTACGATTTTAATATAAATTATATTTCGAAGTTTTTACAAAATCATAGTATTACTTTATTTTTTTCATTAACATAATTACAATGAATTATTACGATTTTAATATAAATTTTACTTTGAAGTTTTTACAAAATCATGGTGTTACTTTATTTTTTTTCATAGTCACTGATTGTTCAAACTTAATGTTACTCTTTAAAATTAATAAAATTTTGAAATTGAAAACTCTATATTACTATTAGTCTCTCCGAAATAATTCTATAAACTAAAATTTTCTATTTAAAAGCACTAGTGTGATTAAGGATTCTTTATTTTATGAATTATTTTATAATTTCATTAGTTTGTCTGATCTCTACAAATTTAGAGATCCATGGTTTATATTTTAGTACTTATTTTATGAATTATCTTAATGATGTGATAAAAAAAAATTTTAATTAATTGCAGAGAAAACATTACTTTTGTGGAGGAGGGATGTAGAGGACGTGGAGCAAATAAATCAAAGCGTGTACCATGGATGAAGAATTTGAGTGGACCTCAACTTGAGCAATTCCTAAATATCTCTTATATTGATGAAGAAGGGTGGATAGCCAAATTGCCAACAACGATATAATTCATTTGAATCAACAAAATATTTTGCTCTTTACTTTTGATAGTCACGGCTTCATGCAACGTAGTGTATATTTGGTAATAAATATATTCATGTTCTTTATTCTTTTAATAAAATTTTCTTTATTATTAAATAAGTTCCTATAAAAGTTTAATTCTAACTTTGTTTGTTCACTTATTTAATGTTTTTATAATTGGTCTTTGCTATTATTTTTATCAACTAAATATAGAAATTCAAGTCAACACTTATCTTATAGAATTTCCGGTCAACATTCATCACATAGAAATTCAAGTCAACACTTATCTTATAGAATTTCCGGTCAACACTGATCACATAGTAGTTTGTCAGGAAAAAATTACTCATTTAATTTTTTAAATTTAGTTCAATTTTCACTCAGTTAGGTAAGTTGCATTTTTTGTTTTTGCACCATTAGCCTTTAAGAATTATTAAATTATGCATACAATTCTTTAAATTGGAGAATTTTCTCGAATTACTATCATAAAATGTTAACATTTAACTGAAAAATCGCATCAACATGTGAAGAAGTTAAAGACAATGATTATGTGAATAGACTTTTGTTACCTTGTTTTTAAGGTTATATGTGTGTTTAAATTGTTGTAAAGAAAATTCAGAAATGTATATCATTTATAAGAGTTGATGAATGTTTTCTAAATGATTAATACGAGAGACATATTGTTGCAGTATAGAGTTTCAAATGATAAAAAACTTTGAATTAAACTAATCATTTGTTGAAATTAAGATAAAAGACTAACAACGCAAATATAATATAATTTAAAGGACCAAATCGGAATAAAAGATTAACAACTTGGTTTCATTTGATACATTGTTAAAGAGCATTATAAGCTTAACGTTATATAATAAAAGTGCTTAAGACATTAATCTTGATGCACTTCAATAATAAAATAATTAACCTAACTGTCTCTTTAGAAGTCCTCTAGCTCTTCTTCATCGTAAAAAAGAGGTCATTTGGAGCCATTTTTGATCCAAAATCACCTCTCTATATCGTTTTTCGTGTGTTCTTTTATCTAAATAAGTGATTTCACACAAATTTATCTTTTCTTCATGTTTTTCTATTATTTCGCTGTCTAAGTGAGACGTCTTGTTCGTCATTTTGGTGTTTGATTTTTCTATTTTGCTGCGATGTTTATTTTATTCAAATTGATAAACTACATTGATCTTGTACAAACAATTTCAATAAATGACTTTAGAGTCATCAACGTTACAAATCGAAAGACATAGGTATTTATTGGTCCAAAACCCATTATGCTCCACCTAAGCCCACTTAGCTAAGGCATCAGCTACTATATTACTTTTGGCATCTTTGTGCAATCTGACCCCAGTAGTTCTTAGGATACTTGTTTGTAGTAATGGCCTCTACGACATTTTGTGCATCCATTCCAGACACAATAACCTTGTCCCATCGCCCTCATAGGCATACAATGCACAATCTGATTTCCAGCATCTACAGGAACCTTCTTACTAAACATAATCTCAAACTTATCAATATTTACTTGTTGGCTAGAGGCCTTTTCCTAGACACTAATAATATCCCTAACCACTTTAATATCTTCCAAATTTTCGTCAAAACAACATGTGGCATATAACTGGGGCCCATACTTCGGGCTTTAGTTAATAAGTTGGATAAGACGTCAGCATAAATAATGAAAAGATAGGTGAAAAAGAATTTTGGTAGCAACAGTTTTAGTGATGATTTTAAGTAAAACAATGCATAAAGCAATAGGTCTAAAATTACTAGGGACAATTGATTGTGTTTTAGGAATAAGGCAAATATAGGTATTGTTGTAAGCACTAGAGTTACTCCCTTATTAAGCACATCAGGGACATAATTAATGACATTGTTATCAATAGTTTCCCAATAGGAATGGTAGAAGAACGTTGGAAACCCATTGGGTCTAGAGGAAGCAAAACCTTTCCTCCCCATAATTAGGGACGGATTTTGGTAAGGAAAGGAGGTTGTGACCACAAAAAAGAAAAAAAAATAGGTAAAATGATCAAAATGTCTTTATTAAAATTAAGAAATTACAATAATATCTTAAACTTAATCAGTATCCTCTCTCTTCCTCTTTTTTTCAGCCTTCTTCTCTCTCTCCCTCTTGCTTCCAATCTTCCAGCCTTCCTCTCTGCCTCTTGCTTCCAGTCTCCAGATTTACGAACTTGCGATCCGCCTCCACCTCCGCCTCGCATCGCTAAGTCGCTCCGCCTCGCGTTGTCGGTCGCTCTTCTACTCGCTGCCTCTGCTCACCTCCACCTTGGTCGTTTGTTAATCATCAAAACTCAAAAGGTTCAGATTTCAATTTCGTATTTTCGTTTATCATCAGAATTGATGTTTGGAGTTTTGTTTGCTTCAAATTAGATGTTAGTGCTGATTGTTGTTTGGAGTTTTTTTATTGCATATAAGGTGTTTGATTTTTTGTCCATATAAAGTATTTGAGTTTTTTTGTTGCATACAAGGTGTTTGATTTTTGTTTCCATTTAATTTTCACTGAAAAGATGTTTTATGTTTACTAAATTGGTTGATTTAAAGAAGTTTGTAAGAGTGAAGAAGAGTAAAAGAATTGATTCTTTTTTCAAGAGAAAAATTTGTGAGAGTGAAAGAGATGAAAAAATTATAACTTCTACATCTGAAATTATCTCTAAGAATCCAAAAATTGAAGAAAATGAGAATCGTCTTTTCAAGGCTCCTAGAGTTTTCGAAGATGACTTTGAGAAAAGTTTAGAACGTGACCACAGAAAGCGCCATCAAATATGGCAATATCCACCAAATAAATTGGATGCAATACGAAGAACTTATCTAAAATTTGGTCCTTATCAAATAAATTTAGAAGAATATCCTTTATATGGCAACGAGGTTCATCGCAGACGGTTTTAATATACTTGGTTTAACATATTTTCTTCATGGCTAGAATATTCACCTTCTAAAGATGTTGCATATTGTTTACCATGCTATCTATTTAGCAAAAGACCAAGTGGACGTCCCAGATCAGATGTCTTCATTGGTACAGGTTTTAGAAATTGGAAAAAAACTAAAAATGGAAAATTTCGTGCCTTTCTCAAACACATAGGGATAGATCTTTGCTCACCACACAACAATGCAATGAAAGCGTGTCTAGAATTGTTGAATCGAGATGGACATATTAGGAATACTTTTTAAAGTGCAAAGCTCTGAACAAATTTTGAAGAATCGAATACGTCTCAAGACATCAATTGACATTGTTCGTTGATTAACACTTCAAGCTTGTGCTTTTAGGGGACATGATGAAACTAGCGGGTCAAGAAATCAAGACAATTTTCTTCAATTGATAAAAATCTTGGCAACTTACAATGATGAAGTTGCGAAAGTTGTGTTAGAAAATGCTCCATATAATTCCAAGTATACTTCACATCAAATTCAAAAAGAGCTATTGCATATTCTTTCTAGTAGAATGAGAAAACATATATGTGAAGAAATTGGTGATTCCAAATTTTGCATCGTTGTAGATGAAGCTCGCGATGAATCAAAAAGGGAACAAATGTCCCTTGCGTTAAGATTTGTTGACAAATGTTGGTTTAAAACAAGAGCGATTTTTTTTGTGGCACATGTTAAAGACACTACAGCTTTAACTCTAAAAGAAGAAGTATGTGATATACTTTCTCGACATAATCTTGATGTTTATAACATGTGTGGTCAATGGTATGATGGTGCTAGTAATATGAGAGGAGAATGAAATGGTTTACAAGCACTATTTATGAAAGATTGTCCTTATGCATACTATGTCCATTGTTTTCCTCATCGATTGTAACTTGCTTTGGTTATTGCATCAAGAGAAGTTGTTACAATTCATAAAAAAAATTTAGAAGCTAAACTTTGCTGATAATGTTGTTTGTTCTTCTACTAAGTGTCATGATGAGTTACAAGCTGCTCAATTAGAGGAAATTGCACATTTGCTAGAAATTGATGAGATTTTAAGTGGTAAAGGTATAAACCAAATTGGTACTTTGAAACGAGTTGGGGATACTCGTTGGAATCACATTTCTCTCTATTTGTAGCTTGATAAATATGTATGACGCAACTTGTATTATTTTAAAAAAGAATTACAAATGAAAGAGCAATTTATTCTTCACGTGGGGATGCTGATAGTGCCTATAATTATTTGAAGGCGTTTGATTTTATATTTATCTTGCATTTGATGAAAGAAATTATGGGGATAACTGATATACTTTGTCAAGCCTTACAACAACAATCTCAAGATATAGTTAATGCCATGGTGTTTGGTTGGAACAACAAAGTCTCTTATTCAAGAATTAAGAGAAGATGGTTGGGATGCATTATTTACTGAAGTGAAGAATTTTTGTGCAAAAACATTATATTGAGATTCCTTATCTCAATGATGTTCATTCAACAACAAGATTTGGACGCTCTAGTCTTCAACATGGTTAGGTCACAATAGAGCATTATTTTAGAGTTGAAATATTTTTTACTGCCATTGATCAACAATTACAAGAGTTGAATAACAAATTTAGTGAGCAAACAATAGATTTGTTAACTCTAAGTTGTGCTTTGACTCCTAATGATAATTATAAAGCTTTTAACATTGAAAAAACTTGCACTCCAGTTGAAAAATATTATCCTGTGGATTTCAATATGCAAGAAAAGATTAATTTGAAATTTCAACTCCAACATTTCTTAGTTGATGCTCGTCAAGATTTAAATTTGAAGAATTTATCAACTACCCAAGCATTGTACTCGTGTTTGATTGCAACTGAAAAGACGCAAAATTTCTACTTGATTGATAGACTACTTCGTCTTATCATGACTATTTCGATTTCTACTGCCACAACTGAAAGATCTTTTTCAGCAATGAAAATTATTAAATCTAGGTTAAGAAACCAGATGGAAGTTGACTTTTTGGCAGATAGCATGGCGGTTTATAATGAAAGGGAAATTGTTGCAAGTATCAGTTCTAAGTCTATTATTGATGATTTCAAGTTAATTTTTTGCTATATAATATTATTTATATGTTTAATTTACACATTATATTTTTATGTCGGTCACCCCAAGCTTTTTACTCAAGCTCTGCCACTGCCCATAATGGCCTTAGTAATTTTCAGTGTAACGTTCTAAATTTTATAATAAATTATTTTATTCCTTAAATGAGATTTTAAATAATTAATTTAATATTAAAAGTATTTTAAAATATATGTTGATAAAATTTGTGATTATTTTTCTTTATATATATGTTTGTTATACTAAGATAATTTTATAAATGTTTAATTTAATGAGTAATATAACTTATAGATATTTTATTTAATTATTTTATTTATTTTTTAAAATGCTTTAAAAATTCCATTTGGTCATTATATATGAGATTTTTAATTATCATTAATATATTTTGAAAAGATTAATTATTTGAATTACTTTATTTTATAAAAATATTAGTTTTAAAATATTAATAATGTTTTAGAAATGAAATTATGTTTAAAAAAGTATTAAAAATTACTTTTCATAATTAATAAGAAATAGCACTTACCAGGTTATATATATATATCAAACAAAGAAAAAGTAATTATTTATCCACACAACATAGTATTGTGTCGTGTCTGTTTGACCACAAATTTCAGTATGATGTTTCTATTGATGAGTTGTTGAAGTTTATATTGTTTTTCGTAATATTAGCCTATCTAATTTCTTTATAAAATCTTCACCTTCTCCGTTTATGAAATCCACTATTTTACACCGTTTTTGTTCACTGTAAGTCAAATTTGAGTGAACCACGTGCCAAAATGATTGTGTGAACATTGATTTCATCATCCAATGATTAGTTTTCTGACTTGGCGTATATTTCTTGACCCACTTTTGAGATTTAAATTTTATAGTATGTTTTCATATATTATTTTTTACATTCACCTATAAACTGTTGAGTTGGATCGATTGGGAATGAGGAGTCAAAGTAAAATAAATGTTTCCCTTGTGTACTCAGATTAGCTTATGAAAGAGTCGCAATAAGATAAAGAGTGAGAGAACATTTGGTTTTATGAGTAAATTATAATATGAGATGAACGGGAAAACCGTATTTTTCAATTATTTATTTGGAGCTCGCTATGCATGACCATAACCTTCTTTAGTTATAATTGAATTAATATGACAAATTGGAGGTTTGCAGGATTACAATATGGACTAGAAACTTTTATAAGGTATTGTGTGATCTAATTTTTTTAAATGTGTGATACATCTAGAAGAAAGTTTAACTTGTTATGTTGGATGTATTAAAAGTTTGAAATTTTATGATGTATGTGAGAAAGTTTGAATTTTTGTATGGTATGTGATGCAAGTTTGAATTTTATGATGTATTAGATGAAATTTTTAATTTTTATGATTACTTGTTTATGAATATATGATTTTTTTTTTATATGTGGTTAGAGTTTTGATTTTTATGAAACTTATATATGAAATAAGATTCTCATGACGAGTGGAATAAAGGTGTTATTTTATAGGCATAAGAGCATGTGGCATATAATCTTAGTTATGTTTGAATGAGTTGATGATTTTGTATAAATGACTTTTTATGCATATGTTATGATCTTAGTGGGTTGTGTGGGAATATTTGATTTTGACAAAACATCATCATGTCATGACATATACATTGATATAGATTTGAGTGTTTTGATATGAGTTGAACGATCTAACCAACTGATATGTCTTACAATGAAAATGCATATATAACCTAAAACAAAATGAGGTAGTGCCTAAGTTACACACAACTAATGACATAAGTCAATATTATTCCTAATTAAAAGTATGATTATTACATCTCAAAATTTAAAATAAGTCTTAAGGTATTTCTATAACCAAGAGATTAATATGATGTGGATCAATCTTGTTATAGGTTTTAAGACTAAGAAAATTAACAACGAGTTTCTCTAATTTTTCATTTAGCTTCCTAGCCTTTCCTCAATTCAATGGCCCATCCACTCCTAGTAATTTTAGCTCATTAGCCTTCATGTATGGTTGGTCCACATCATCCCCTCCCTCGTAAAGAGAATTTCTCCTTAAATTTAGCTCTTCATCATCAGTTTCACCTACATCACAGGGAAGGTCTATCTTGTATGCATTATCACGTATCTGCTCCAATGCCTTGAAGGGGCCATCACCCATTGGTTGAAGCTTGCATTTTATGGATGAGGGAAACCTCTCCTTCTTAAATTGAACCCAAACCGAATCATTGGGTTCAAAGACTACACTTTTTCCTAGTCTTGTTAGCATTTTTTGCATAGTGTTCTATTTTCTTCTTCACTTTAGCATGTAGGTCCTTGACATACTCAACTCTCTCTTTTGCATCCTTATTCAAAACATCATCATTAAGAGGTAAAGGAAGCAAATCAAGTGGAGTTAGTTGGTTAAAACCATATGAAACCTCAAATGGAGAAAATGATGTAGTCCCATGTGGAACTCTATTATATGCAAATTCCATAAATGGAAAATATTATTCCCAAGCCTTTGGATTTACATGCAAAAATGTTCTAAGCATAGTGCCAAGAATTCTATTGATCACTTCGGTTTGTCCATTTGTTTCAGGATGACAAGTAGTTGAAAAAAACAACTTGGTACCTAGTTTAGCCCACAAGGTTTTCCAAAAGTAAATCAAGAATTTAGTATTGCTATCCAAAACAATGGATTTGCTTATATCATACAACTTTATAACCTCTTTGAAAAACAAGTTACCAATATGACTCGCATTATCACCTATATGACAAGCAATAAAATGTGTCATCTTAGATAAGCGATCCACAACAACATAAATGCTATCATGACCATTTTTGTTCTTGGGTAGCCCCAACACAAAATCTATGGACAAATCAACCCAAGGAGAAGAAGGAATAGGAAGAGAGGTATACAAACCATGAGTTATGCTTTTAGATTTAGCCTTCTTACAAACTATGAACCTATAAAAAATTAAATGAACATCATGCTTCATTTTTTAGGCCAATAAAAATTGTCATGCAACATGTCAAGAATCTTATATTGCTCTCCAAAATGACCCATTAAACCGCCTTGGTGAACCTCTCTCACGAACAATTCTCTCAATGAACACTTTGGAATGCATAGTCTAGTACCCTTGAACAAATAACTATCATGTCTATAATAAAAGTCATGTACCATAAGTTCACAATCACGAAAAAGAGAATAAAAAACAACATCTAAGGTGTACAAATTTTTAATATTATCATAGCCAAAAAGCCTAGTTTGAAGAGTAGAGACTAGTGAGTACCGCCTTGAAAGTGCATCGGCTTCCACATTAGCTTTCCATTTCTTATGTTTGATGATATATTGAAATAGTTCTAAGAATTCAACCCACTTCACATGTATCATATTTAGCTTACCTTGCCCCTTTAGATACTATAAGGATTCTTGATCACTATGTATCAAAAATTCTTCAGGAAACAAATAATGTTCCCAAGTATGCAATGCTCTAACTAAAACATATAGTTCTTTCTCAAAAATGGAACATATCAAGTGTGTTACACTCAATGTTTCACTAAAATATGCAATTGGATGACCTTCTAATAGCAAAGCAGCCTTTATCCCAATATTAGATGCATCACATTCAATTTCAAAATTTTTTGCAAAGATAGGTGCATGCATTAATTTTTCCTTTAAAGTAGTAAATTCATCTTCTTGATCTTGTTTCCAGTTAAATAAAACATTTTTCTTAACAATCTTATTCAAAGTAATAAAATTAGGCACAAAACACCTATAGAAGCTAGAAATACCATGAAAACTCCTAACCTTGCTCATGCATTTAGGTGTTGGCTAATCGCTTATAGCCTAAATCTTTTTTTCATCTACTTTAACACCTTAGGCACTCTATCAAGCTATACACAAGGATATCATCAAAGTGAACAACCACAAATTTTCCAATGAAGTGTCTTAAAATATGGTCCATTAATCTCATGAAATTACTAAAGCATTGGTTAGGCCTAATGGCATAACTAACCATTGCCAAACTTGGTTTCAAAAGCTGTTTTCCATTCATCACCCTCTCTAATATGAATTTGATGATAACTACTTTTTAAGTCAATTTTGAAAAATACATGTGCACCTTGCAATTCATCTTATATATCTTCAAGCCTAGTTATAGGATGTCTATATTTGATGGAAAGGTTATTAATAGCACGAAAATTGATGAACATGCACCATGTGCCATATTTCTTCGGTACTAAGATTACCGGCACGACACAAGGACTAAAGCTTTCTTGAACCCAACCATTTTCCAAATTTTTTTGGACTTTTCTTTCAGTTTCTTTAGATTGTTCCTGATTACTTCTATAAGGAGACCTATTAGGAAAAGAAGCACTAGGAATCAAACCAATGGGGTGCTCTATGTCTCTAAGAGGAGGTAGGTGGTGAGGAAGTTCTTTAGGGAACACATCATCAAAAAAATTTAAAAGAAAATTCAATGAAGGAGAAATATCATCATGTGAAGTAGACAAACATAAATCATTGAAATAAATAAAATATATCGATTATCTAGTCAACAGAGCTTTCCTAACCACGTGTTATCTAGAAAATAAGATTTCTACCCTAGGTAAAGAATTTTGGCTACTTGATTCATGAGCATGCATAATATACTTTCCTATTTGTTCTTTGATCTTTTGGTCCCTCTTTAGATTCTATTTAGTTTGGTCGAGACAAACTTCATTGGGACTAAGAGGTAAAAGAGACACTTTAAGTTTTTTATGCCATGGTCACCCTAACAAAATATGGTCAGTCTCTATAGCCAAAACTTGTTTACTCACCAAAATGGAAATGTTGTCCTTTGGCCATTGAAGCTTTTATGGCCTCGGATGTTTAGTGGTTTTCAAGCCAATTTTGTGACTAATCTAGTGCTAGCAACATTGGTACAACTACCACTATAAACTATCAAAGAGCAAACTTTTCCATCAACTAGACATCTAGTATATAAAATATTTTCTTTTATAGAATCATCATCCTTAACTTGGACTCCTAGGAGTCTTCTAACCATGAGAAGATCTATTTCAACGAAATCCAATTCATAGTCTCTCCCTAGTTCACTTGGGGATGATTGTGAAGAGTAAGAATAAAGGAAAGAATCAGTTTCGTACACCTCTTTAGCCTTTGCAATCATAAGTTTTTTATTTGGGAAATTAGATGCTATGTGACTTCTTCCTAAGTATTTGGAACATTTAATTGAAGAATGAGAAGATAAACTAGGAAGATGATCTTTAAAGTGTTGCAAATCAATCACATCTCTAATTTCATAGCTTATGTCATCAGAGAAACTAGCTTTTATGGAATCATCATCCTCTCTAATGTTGGAGAGAATTCTCAAAGTCTCAAAATTATTATAATAATCCTCCACACTCTTTGAGCCTTTTTCAACCTTTGTAGTTTTTTATGTAGCACCATGTGATAATTAGATGGTACATATCTCTATTGGAACCAAGTTGGTTTTATACTTAGAGTTTTGATGTTAACAAAAATATTATATGAGAAAAATATATTTCCCTTCATATAGTATCAAAGAAGATTTGTGTTTTTGAAGACAATCTAAAATTAGATTTGATTCAGATTTATAATTGAAAAAAATATTTGACCAAGTTGAAAATAAGATATGGTCAAGATTTGAAGAAGATATGACCGACATCTTATCAACAATAAGATATGAATTATTTACAAGAAGATTTGATCAATATTTATCTACAAGAAGATATGAAATATTTACAAGAAGATCTAGTCAAGATTTATCACAAGAAGATATGAACTATTTACAAGAAGATTTGATCAAGATTTATCACAAGAAGATTAAATCAAGATTTATCATAAGAAGATATGACTTATTTATAAGAAGATATGAATTGTGTACAAGAAGATATGATCAAGAGTTGTTTACAAGAAGAAATACTCACAAGAAGATACAATTATTATTTGCAAAGATATGATTCAGATTTTGACAAAGGACAAAATACTGAATTGGACATAATCATATTCCTACTTGTGAAAGTTTAAGAATCGGTCCAACATTATGTTACCACCCAGATTAAAGCAAACAATAGAAAGAAAGTTTCATCTAAGAATTTGCGAAAGCAATCTTAACTAAATACAAACAATGTCGAACTTAAGAATTTACAAACTTAATCTAGACTAAATACGAACAAAATCAAGCTAGAAGAACTACTCAAATTGGATTCACAAATAAAGAATTGGTTAAATACATATTATTAAAAAGCATCTTGTTCATAATTATTTTTGAATAAGATCATTGTTGACCAAGCTAGGAATGAAGATACAATTCCTAATTAAACAAGGACTAGATTGAAGCCCTAATTTTATTTGGAAATAGATAGTCAAGGCTGAAGAAGAGGAAGAAGATCATCAAAATATCATAAAAGAGTATAAGAACTTAAGCGTAAAATTCCAAATTCATCTTAAAGTTCAAAGCGAGAAATAGTTGTTCGAGTGAGAAACATTTTTTAAGTTTTTTTTTAGAGTGTGATATTCATTGTTATAATCATCTTGTTAGAAGCAGCTACTCAAGTTTCAAACCTTTGTATTCAAACCTGATAGTGGTGTTAGTGTGCCTTCAACAATCTGGGGTTGTGGAGAAGACTTGACTGGTATAGTCAAGGTGTATGTGTTCCTCAAAATTATGGGGTTGTCAGGCTGTTTGAGACGATTGGCTTTAAGGGTTAAGAGCTTTGTAGTTCAAGTTGTTGAAATAGTGGATTAAATTCTTGTTAGTGAAAAGACTAAATGTAGCCAAGTCAGTGATGAACCACAATAAATTACTTGTGTCACCTTATAACTGCACTTCATAGATTTGTTATTTCCTCTACTCCAAGTAAATCATCAAGTCTGAACCATTTTAATCAAATAATAGAAAAGTTATCAACTTAGTCAAACACAATTCAACACCTCATTCTCATGTCTACACCTTCGATTGACATCATAGGTCAATCTCAAGGTTGAACACTTTACAATGTTTAAGGAAAGATTCAAGGATTCAACATGTCTAGATTCAATGAAGAAGCTGCTAGAGGAAAGCAAAAAGGTCATATCCTTGGTGAAGGTATAGTTGGTAATGGCACGTCCCCCTCTATTAAAGATGTCTTGCTCGTTAAAGGTCTTAAGTATAATTTATTATGTATTAGTTAGTTAATAGATAATAATTATGATATTAAATTTAATCAAGAAACATGCAAGACAATTAGTCAAATGGATGGATATGTACTCTTTACAAGTCAGAGGCAAAACAACATTTATAATATAAATTTGTTCAGTCTAGAGAAATAAGATTTTAAGTGTCGTATGTCAGTAAATAAAGAGAAACTAATTTGGCACAAAAGATTAGGTCATGCAAAACTTAGATTAATTTCAAAATTGAATAAACTTCAACTAGTTAGAGGTGCAAACAAAGAAATTACATAAGCTTAGTTAGTAACTGAAAGCTTTAAATATATTTTTGGTCCCTGTAAATATAACAATGTTTAGTTTTAGTCCTTGTAAAAAAAGTTATTTGGATTTCATCCCTTTAATATCAAAAAAATTTATTTTTAATCCTTAACGTCAAGTGGACGTTACAAAAAACGTAACATGACAAAGAGACACGTGATTCAAACGTTTAAATATATTTTTGGTTTTCGTAAATATAATAATTTTTAGTTTTAGTCACTGGAAGTTATTTGTTTGGTTTTCATCCCTGCAATATCTAAAAACTTTATTTTTGGTCCTTAACACGTTACAAAAAACAATTTATATACTTATTTTATTAGAAATAATTATACAAATTACTTTTATTTATTATTTAAATATCATTTAGGTTAAATTTATTTAAAATAATTATTTAAATTTCTATTTCCATTGGAGTTTGTATACTAATTTTATTAGAAATAAGTATACAAATTATTTTTATTTATTATTTAAATATTATTTCGGTTAAATTTGTTTATAATATTTATTTAAATTTGTATTCCCATTGGAGTTTGTATACTTATTTTATTAGAAATAAGTTACAAATTATTTTTATTTGTTATTTAAATATTGTTTCGGTTAAATTTGTTTAGAATAAATATTTAAATTTGTATTACCATTGGAGTTTGTATACTTATTTTATTAAAAGTATGTATTCAAACTATTTTTATTTGTTATTTAAATATTGTTTCGGTTAAATTTATTTAGAATAATTATTTAAATTTGTATTCCCATTGGAGTTTGTATACTTATTTTATTAGAAATAAGTATACAAATTATTTGTATTTTTTATTTAAATATTGGTTCGGTTAAATTTGTTTATAATTATTATTTAAATGTGTATTCCCATTGGAGTTTGTATATTTATTTTATTAGAAATAAGTATACAAATTAATTTTATATGTTATTTAAATATTGTTTCGGTTAAATTTGTTTAGAATAATTATTTAGATTTGTATTCCACGTTTTCCTCTATTTGTCAGCTCACATTTTTTTAACGTCCATTTGACATTAAGGACAAAAAAAATAAAGGTTTTGGATATTGCAGGGATGAAATATAAACAAATATTTTTCAGGGACTAAAACTGAAAACTATTATATTTATGGGGACTAAAAACATATTTAAACATTTGGTCCACGTTTCCCTTTGTCAATTAATGCTTTTTGTAACGTCCACTTGACGTCAAGGACCAAAAATAATTTTTTTTAATATTACAAGGATGAAATCCAAACAAATTTTTTTACAAGAACTAAAACTAAAAATTGTTATATTTACAGGGACCAAAAATATATTTAAACCTAATTGAAATTGTGTGTGAAGCTTGTCAAAAGGAAAAACAAACAAAGAACTCCTTTACCCTTAAGAAATCAGTCTCTACCTCAAAGCCCCTTATGCTCTTACATATAGATCTCTTTGGGCTAATGAAAACAGCCTCTCAAAGTGAAAAGAATTATGGCTTTGTTATAGTAGATGATTACACTAGGTGGACATGGGTAAAATTCTTAAGAAGTAAGGATTAATCCCACAACATGTTTGTCACATTTTGCAAACAAGTCATGAATACAAAAGTTCTTAAGATTGTAACAATTAGAAGTGATCATGGAGGAGAATTTTAAAACAAGTTCTTTGAAAGTTTTTGTGATTAGAATGGAATCTCTCACAACTTCTCCTCTCCTATAACACCCAAAAAAAATAGAGTTGTAGAAAGAAAGAATAGATCACTCCAAGAAATAGCTATGAACCATGTTAAATGATATGAATGTTGCAAAACACTTTTGGGCTGAAACAATTAACATTGCATGTTATATTCAAAATAGACTCTTAATTAGTCCAATATTGAATAAAACACCATATGAATTATGGAAAGGTAAAAAGTATAACATCTTTTACTCTAATAGATCTAAGGCTTATATAGTGTTTAATAGTAAAACTCGGATTGTGGAAAAATCCATACATGTTAAGTTTGATGACAAACAACTTGACCTTGAAAAATCAAAGCAAGATGATGATAGTGCAGGTTTACTGGAACCAAAGGAAGCAGATGCAGACAAACCAAAATACCTAAAAAATCATATGACACAAGCCAATTAGAAGAATATGAAAAATCATCAATGGAAGATTTTGATCAAGTAAGAAACAATCAAAATAAGTCAAAAGGAAGATCTGAATGGAAGTATAAGTCATCTCATCCTAAAACTCTAATAATTGAAAGTGCAAGTCATCCTTTGTGGACCAGATCATCACTAAAAGATACAAATTTATTGGTTTACTCTCATCAATTGAGTCTACCTCTATTCATGAAGCATTTGCAGATGATGGATGGATTCTTGTAATGCAAGAAGACTTCAATGAATTTAAGAGAAATGATGTTTGGGATCTAGTACTTAGACAAAAGAAGAACATTATTGGAACCAAGTGGATTTTTAGAAACAAACTAAATGAAAAGGTGAAGTGGTTAGAAACAAGGCAAGACTTATTGCACAAGGTTATAGTCAATAAGATTGCATTGATTACACTGAGACATTTGCTCTAGTGGTCAGGTTAAAAGTTATTTGTATTTTACTTTCTTTTGTTGCAAATAATAACCTTACATTATTTCAAATGGATGTTAAAAGTTCTCTTCTAAATGGTTATATAAGTGAAGAAGTCTATGATAAACAACCTCCAGGTTTTGAAAGTTCTGAATTTCCAAATCATGTTTTTAACTTTAGGAAATCTGTGTATGGTCTAAAACAAGCACCTAGGGCATGGTATGATAAACTTAGTAACTTCTTGCTTAAAAATAATTTTGAAAGAGGACAAGTAGATAATATATTTTTTAGAAAATCAATCGGAGATGACATTCTTATTATTTAAATTTATGTTGATGACATTATATTTGGATCTACTAATAGCACTCTTTGTCTAGAACTTTTTAAATTGATGCATCTTGAATTTCAAATGAGTATGATGAGATAACTTAAGTTCTTCTTAGGGTTATAAATTCAGCAAAGTCAAAAAGGTATATACATACATCAAACTAAATATTCAATAGAGCTTTTCAAGCTCTTTATTGGGAGCTTAAGCTCCCAAGTGTGATATCAAACAATTGATCTATCTTAAGCTCCCAATAAAGATATACTTCTAGATCACTTTTCCCATGAAATGAAGGGAACTTAATTTTGCGACCTTTATGTCTATTATTATGTCTTTAATTTCTCCTCTCATTTCCATGACAATTTCTATGGTTCCTTTCATATGATTCCCTCTCTTATAATAGTTTATATGGTTTCTCACATGTTCTTTTTGTCTTATACTTCCCTCGATTTCATACCCATCTTCATTTTGAAAAGATCTTCTATAAGAGAAAATGTTCTAGGAGAAGGGAGTTTGGTTCACTTCCACTCATGATTTCAACAACAACAAGCAACATGAACCACAATAATGTAGCAAATGACAAGAACAAGTTAGCAAAATAGAAATAAGACTATCATCGCTCATTGAGTGTTTACTCTCAAGAAATGTATCACTTGTGTATATTCCTCAATGATGACTTTTTTCATAATGTACACTCTAGCCTGTTTCCACTCCCTAATGCAACTCTTCAATTTCTTAAAACAACCAAATAAATCTCAATCAAGTTTTTGGTAAACCTCTAAACCAATGTGGCAAAATACACATGAAAACTATCAATGAAACAACAACTCAAGAAAATTGAAACTAAATAACTCAAATATGCGAGTACCAAATATGTGGGAGGTAACGTACTAACATAAAACTTGCAACGACTAATAAAGCCAATAATGATTGATGTCTTAAAGTGAATCAATTCTGGATTTTTTTTAATGCCTTTTTCAATAGGTGCTTTCGTGCAAAATTACTTTTTTGAAATACTTATCTTTTCAGATTTTTCTCGGCATATATAAATTCCACTCATTTTTCTAATCAAGTTAGGCTTTTGAGTTTTAAGAATCGGATATTGTAAGACTCATAATTTTAAAGTATACATTATGTATTTTTGTGTATTTTGGATTTTGGCTCGGAGGCTTTTTGGCCAAAGTTAATATTATTTTGGAGTTTATATGAGCAAAAAAAAATTTTGATGCCGTTTAGAATTACTTGTCATTAAATAAATTAAATTAAGTGCGGTGAATCCTTTACGGAGAATTTAATGTGTTACGGGTGAAATGGTAATTTAACAAATATCTAGATATTTTGAGATATTTGTTAAGTTATATTTAATATATATCTATATATATATATATATATATATACATATATATATATATATATATATATGTTTGTTTGGAGGGAAAAAGAAAGGAAATTAGAAGGAAGGTAAAGGAAAAGAAAAGAGTATAAAAAGGAAAGAAGGAAAAAGGAAGAAAGGAAAAAAGAAAGGAAAGAAAAAGAAAGGAAGGAAAATCCGATTTTCCATCTTCTTCCTCTGCCACCCGCGACCCATTTTTCCCTCCTTCTCCCATTTTCATTTTCGTTGCTTTCTTTTCTTCAAGACTAGTAACCCAAGGTTGGGTGAGTGTTAGAACAAGGATTTCTCGACTCCACTCTTCCTCAAAACGGTGTTAGGGATTTCAAAACCGTCAAACACAAACCTTCCCGTTTCATCTAGATCTAAGCTTCATTTCACGAAGAGATAGAAGGGAAAGTTGCTCACCACCACACTACGGTGCTAGTGAACTAATTTGGAAGCGGCGTTGCGAGCAGAGATTTTACCGGATTTACTCGCGGTACCGGAAACGCACGTTAACGCTAACGTTAAGGTAAGGGCTCCTTCCAAACTTCTAGTTTGCATTTAGGGACTTATCTGTAGTTGTGTGGAAAGGAATTTGTTAGGGTTGAATGTATTGATTTAGGGAAAATGAATCTAAGGTTCTGTGGGTAAAATCTTAGAGTTAGGTTTTGACGATATTGATGGAAGTTTCGTGAAAAATGAATTTAACTCATTTGTGTATGATTTTGAGTAAATGAAATTTGATGTGTTTGAGTGTTATGTTATGTTGATTTGTGTTCGTCGTATTTGACGTGTTCTAAGTTAATACCGATGAAACTTGATGTGTTTTGTTGTGGATTGCGAATTGAATTTGATAATATGTTTGAGTTGG
>NC_021166.2:49954339-49955715 GCF_000331145.2 Cicer arietinum
CTAAAGTATGAGATTCAAGACTCCGTCTTACCCTTGGGAATTCAACGTTTCCAAGTTATTGTGGAAAAATGTAGGGAAGTTGAGGATATGAAGAATAAGAGGGCTAGCCGAGGAGGGAATTTTAATTCAGGAGGCCCTAGTCAGGTGAATTATCAGAACAAGGGAAAGCAAGTTGCTAAACCTTATGATCGACCACGAACTAAGAACGGTGGGAATAATCGTCCAGGGAACCAGAATTTTGGGAGACAACTGGGACGAGTGGTTCGATGTTTCCGATGTGGGGAAGAGAGACATTATGCTAACGCTTGTACCCCTAATACTCTCACCTGCTACAATTGTCAGAAGCCAGGACACATGGCAAAGGATTGCACGGCTCCGAAGGTAGAACCTGTTGTGAATGTAACTAGGGCTACTCGTCCTACTGCTAGAGGACGCATTTATTGTGTGAGTGCTGAAGAGGGGAATCCATCTGGTAATCTGATTCAACGTGACTGCGAGATTGCAGGTAACACTCTAACTGCACTCTTTGACTCGGGGGCAACCCATTCCTTCATTGCTATGGATTGTGTGAATCGCTTGAAGTTATATGTGTCCGCTTTACCTTTTGATTTGGTTGTTTCCACACCTGCTAAGACTTTAACAGTAAAATCTGCATGTTTACATTGTCAAATGACTATTCAGAATAGGGATTTCTTGGTTAATCTGATTTGTTTACCGCTACAATCACTCGAGGTCATCCTCGGTATGGATTGGATGTCGTACCATTATGTGATCTTGGATTGTGCTCGTAAATTGGTTCTTTTCCCCGAACCAGGAGTTGTTAAGTACTTAGCCGCTAACAAACTCCGAGTGTCGCTAAGTGAAGGGACTCATGAGTTTTTGTCTCTGGCTAATGTGGAGGCAAAGATAAATGTGAACATAGAAGATGTGATACTTGTCAATGAGTACCGGGATGTATTTCCAACGGAAATTCCAGGATTGCCACCAGTAAGAGAAGTGGAATTCTTCATTGATTTACACCCAGGAACGGAACCTATTTCAATGGCACCATATCGAATGTCGCCATTGGAATTAAATGAGCTCAAAAGCCAAATTGAAGACTTGTTGGAGAGGAAATTCATTAGACCAAGTGTATCACCATGGGGAGCTCCAGTTTTGCTAGTTAAGAAGAAGGACGGAAGCTCGCGCTTATGTGTGGATTATAGACAGCTTAATAAGGCAACTATTAAGAATCATTATCCTTTGCCACACATCGATGATTTAATGGATCAATTGAGAGGAGCCGCGATATTTTCGAAGATTGACTTGAAGTCGGGTTACCATCAGATTCGAGTAAGGGAAGGAGATATTCAGAAAACTGCTTTCAGAACCCGTTA
>NC_021166.2:49955905-49957129 GCF_000331145.2 Cicer arietinum
AGAAGCAATTGTATGCCAATCTGTCAAAGTGTGAATTTTGGCTAGATGAAGTGAATTTCTTAGGACATGTGATAACCAAGGAAGGAATCGTTGTAGATCCGGCTAAGATTGAGGTGGTTCTTGCTTGGAAACAGCCTCAGACTGTCACTGACATACGAAGCTTTGTAGGACTAGCAGGGTACTACAGGAGGTTTATTGAAGGTTTTACTAAGATTGTGGCTCCATTGACACAACTTACCAGTAAAGATCAACTGTTCGCATGGACGGAGAAGTGTGAGGAAAATTTTCAATTACTAAAGAGAAAATTGACGACCTCGCCAGTATTGGTATTACCGCAATCAGAAGAACCCTATGAAGTTTATTGTGATGCATCTCACCAAGGGTTGGGATGTGTTCTAATGCAACACAAGAAAGTTGTGGCTTATGCCTCAAGACAATTGAAGATCCATGAGAGAAACTATCCTACTCATGATTTGGAGCTTGCCGCGGTTGTTTTTGCATTGAAGATCTGGAGGCACTATTTATATGGGTGCACGTTCACCGTGTTCAGCGACCATAAAAGTTTGAAATATTTGTTCGATCAGAAGGAGTTGAACATGCGCCAGAGACGATGGATGGAGACTCTCAAGGATTTTGATTTCACACTACAGTACCACCCTGGGAAGGCCAATGTAGTGGCTGATGCGTTGAGTAGAAGAAGTGTATCGGTGTCTTCAACAATTATGGCTAGACAACAAGAGTTGTGGGAAGATTTTAGAGACCTACACTTGAACGTAGAGTTTGCACCGGGAATTTTGAAATTCAGAATGATTAAGATTTCGAGTGGACTACTTGAAGACATTGCAAATTCTCAAGATGACGTCTTAATACAAGAAAAGAGGAACCTAATAGTGCAAGGGAAGACGACTAAGTTCAAGATTGATTCAGATAATATTTTGCGATGTAATGGTGGGATTTGTGTACCGGGAATTACAGATATGAGGAAAACAATCTTAGAAGAGGCTCATAAGAGCAAGTTGAGTATTCATCCTGGAACAACAAAGATGTACCAGGATTTGAGGCAGAATTATTGGTGGCCAGGAATGAAGAAACATGTGGCGGAATATGTATCCACTTGTCTAACTTGTCAGAAAGCGAAGGTGGAACATCAGCGACCTACTGGGATGTTGCAACCTTTAGATATACCGGAATGGAAGTGGGACAACATTTCCATGGATTTTATAA
>NC_021166.2:49958450-49959826 GCF_000331145.2 Cicer arietinum
ATATATATATATATATGTTTGTTTGGAGGGAAAAAGAAAGGAAATTAGAAGGAAGGAAAAGGAAAAGAAAAGAGTATAAAAAGGAAAGAAGGAAAAAGGAAGAAAGGAAAAAGAAAGGAAAGAAAGAGAAAGGAAAGAAAAAAGGAAAATTCCATCTTCTTCCTCTGTTAACGCGCGACCAAAATCCCTCCATCCTCCATTTTCGTTTTTCTTGGCTTCCTTTCTTCAAGAATAGAAACCCAAGGTTTGTTGAGTGTGAAAGAGAAGATTTCTTAACTTCACTCTTCCTCGTTGATTCGTAAACGAAGAAAAACGGCGTTAGAGATTTTAAAACCGTCAAACACAAACCTTCCCGTTTCATCTAGATCTAAGCTTCATTTCGCGAAGAGATAGAAGGGAAAGTTGCTCACCACCACACTACGGTGCTAGTGAACTAATTTGGAAGCGGCGTTGCAAGCGGAGATTTTACCGGATTTACTCGCGGTACCGGAAACGCACGTTAACGCTAACGTTAAGGTAAGGGCTCCTTCCAAACTTCTAGTTTGCATTTAGGGACTTATCTGTAGTTGTGTGGAAAGGAATTTGTTAGGGTTGGATGTATTGATTTAGGGAAAATGAATCTAAGGTTCTGTGGGTAAAATCTTAAAGTTAGGTTTTGACGATATTGATGGAAGTTTCGTGGAAAATGAATTTAACTCATTTGTGTATGATTTTGAGTAAATGAAATTTGATGTGTTTGAGTGTTATGTTATGTTGATTTGTGTTCGTCGTATTTGACGTGTTCTAAGTTAATACCGATGAAATTTGATGTGTTTTGGTGTGGATTGTGAATTGAATTTGATAATATGTTTGAGTTGGCTTTGTTGTGGAATTTGAAAACCATTAGAGTTAAACGAGTATTAAAAATGGGGAATCTTTTAATATCTCGGTTTACTTAATGTTTTGTTTTGAAAATCGTTTAAGTTAAATGAGTATTAAGAATGGGGAATCTCTTAATGTCTTGTTTACTTAATATTCGTTTTGAAATCGTTTAAGTTAAAAGAGTATTAAGAATGTGGAATCTCTTAATATTTCTGTTTGCTTAATATTTGTTGTGAAAATCGTTTAAGTTAAATGAGTATTAAAAATGGGGAATCTCTTAATGTCTACGTTTACTTAATGTTGGCGTGAAAACCATTAGAGTAAAACGAGTATTAAAAATGGGGAGTCTTTTAATATCTCGGTTTAGTTAATGTTTTGTTTTGAAAATCGTTTAAGTTAAATGAGTATTAAAAATGGGGAATCTTTTAATATCTCGATTTACTTAATGTGTGTTTGAGAAAATCGTTTAAGTTAAACGAGTATTAAGAATGGGGAATCTCTTAATATTTCTATTT
>NC_021166.2:49960515-50034308 GCF_000331145.2 Cicer arietinum
CAAAAATCGATTTGGAAATCGATTGGCATTAAGTCAGGGGCTGAGATATGCTGTCAATTGATTGCCCAATCGATTGAATTTAAGTCAGGGGCTGAGATACGCTGTCAATTGATTGCCCAATCGATTTAATTAAGCCCATTATTCAAATTTCACTAAAAACCTTCAGGAAATCAATTGCCCAATCGATTGGCTTAGTAGAAATTCTTATTTTGAGTTAGATAACAGATTGCTCATTGATTTATCAATGTCTTGGTTAGTCATGTATTACTTGATGGATTGAGAATCTTATTTTGTTTTCATTGCTATTTGGCATGTGTTATATGAACTTTTAGCATATGAAAAATCCTTTTAAGGTGCATGCTTAGTGAAAGGTTATTTTTTGCATTTAAAAACTTAAATGTTATGTGTTAACTGTTAATTTCGGTTGGTGACCCTTTACAACTATTGTGCAAATCTGGGCTTTGCCCTCAGATGAGAGCCAGGACGATCCTATCGGTTCGTACCCTACGGATGGGAATGCTTGACTGGAGCTACGTTAGGAGGATCTCACGGGGCGCGTGGAGATCACTCAGGGTGTATAGTTTTTTGGTAGGATGATCAGATTAGGTTGATGTATAGGGACTAGACGTCCTTCTTTTTGGGTTGGAGTATTTTAATTTGGTAAACTGTACTTATACTAATATTGTCAGTTTGACATCTTATTTGAATGGGTTCCATGTACCATTTGTTGTTGTGTAAATGCTTTGGATTTATATTTGGAGAAACTTTTCCGCTGCTTGTGAATTATAATGACTCAATTATTTATCCAAAGGCATTTCCTTATTTATTTCTCTGTTTTAGTTTAATTTCTTTTGAAAAAAAAATATACCGTCGCTTTGAAAATCGGGGTGTTACAGATATGTATGAAAAAAATAATATAAAAAACAAATTGAAACTCATAATTTTTTTCTTCTGCGATTTTTTTCAACCTAGTTTCTGAATTTCACCACAAATGAAGTGAATAATCACAAAATTAAACCTTCTCACACATATAATAACACTTATGAACAACAAACAACTCGAGATTTGGAACAAAATGAAACTAAAACTTCAAGAACATCAAGAACACTAAAAAAAAATAATGCCAAGTATTATCACTTGATGAGAGGCTCTAAATACCACATCATATGAATTTGAGTGATTTCATATGAGTTGAAGAATCTAACCAAGTGATATTTTCAAATAAAGTACCAAATAAAATGGAGAAAAGAAATAAAAAAAAATATGGAGAATGAACAAAATGATAGAAATCGCCACACTCCACAAAAGAATGATAAGATCAAGGTAGAATCACTACATGATTAAGAGGCTCTTGATAAGAACTAAGTTTGGTTCAAAGAAGAACCCTAGAGAGCATTTCTCTAATCTCACCTAAAGTATTTTCTTTCTTTCAAAAAGTTCCCACTATGTCTTACAATGAAAAGACATATATAATCTAACACAAAATGATATGGTGTCTAAGTTACACACAAACCAAATGACATTGTGCTTACACAGTCAAATATTTAGGCACACACACAAATCAACATAATTCCTAATTAAAAGGAATGATTACTACATCCCAAAATTAAAAATAAGTCTTAAGGTATTTCTATCACCAAGAGATTAATAAGATATGGATCCATCACTAAGAAAATTAACTACTTATTTCTCCAATTGTTCCTTTAGCTTCCTAGTATTCCCTCTAGTCAATGGTCCTTCTACTCTTAGTTCTCGAAGCTCATGAGTCTTCATGTAGGATTGTTCCACATCATACATCTTTGTGGAAGTTGACTTTGTAGCATATTTATTTTTTTCACTAGTTTGAGAGATTTTTCTATATGGAAATTGCCTTAGTTACATGTAATATATCCATATCATATTGTTTTTAGGATCATACATAACATTGAAGTGTCTTGTGATTGTTTTGTTGTGATTAACATGTATCTAATGTGATAATAATTTTTCTAAGATAATTTAATGTTATAATGAGATATTGATTTTCCTTGAGCGATTTTAATGTTATAATGTGATATTATTTCCTTGAATGTTCTAAGAATGGATCTTTAGAGTCTTGTAATTAATTATGTCATTTAACTATGATATTAACGATGTATTTTTTCAAAAATAGTAGTTTACTCTATTTTATTGTTATAAGAAAGAAATTTATTATTATTTTGAGTCACGGTGTGTATTTGTGATTTTTAATACTATTGTGATTTTTTATTGAAATTTGAAAAATATTTGACCCTCTTATTTTATTAATTTTCTCCCTATTATGAATTTGTCTCTAAAAAATATTTTAAAAATCTTACTATGAAAGTATTTTGATTTAGGGTGTCACGAAAGGAGCTTCCAAAATAGTAATCGCAGAACTAGAGATCTTGTTTCTAACCACATTTACGGCCTCAATAACATGTCTGGTTCCCTGAATTGTGAAAGTAATCGTATAATTTGCTTTGATCTTTTATTTTTGTTTTGATTACTTTTCGTCTTTTATCTTTTATAGGTAATGTGTTGTAGTCATTGTCACACTCACAACAAAAATTATAATACCGTCTAGTGATCAGAAACATTTGTAACATTTGTCAAGAGGTGTATCTATTATAGTATTCTTTTAAAAAAAACATCATTTAACTCAATAACAGGGGCTTACACTTGAAAAATATATTCTTACATGTTTTGTAACATATATAATCTCTTAAAAATGAATAATATTTATCTGAGCTTTATGTATTTTCATCTTGTTCTTCTTAATGTTGTGCACTTAACTCTACAATTAATTCAATATTAGACATCAACCGCTTATGACATATAATTATACAATTGTTTGAAATAGGTATGATGAAAAAGATTAATATTCATTATTTATAAAAGATAAAAAATAAAAAAAAAATTCAAAAATATAAAGAATCAAAATTAATATTTAATAAAAGATAAAGAACCAAAAATTTTATTTAATCCTTATTTTTATTATTTATTCAATTTAATGATTTTTGTTTCTTAATATATTAACACTGTTGTCCAATTCATTTTCACCAACAAATCATAATGGCTTTGTCTTGTATTTTAAAGTTTGTTACTCTTTCTTGCAAACATGGACAAATTTCTAATTCATTAACTCTTTTAGTTTAGTTATCATAAAATTCTAATAAAAAGTAACAATAAATATTATCAATGATTATGTTAAATTCTCTTTTAGTTTAATCATTACGCAAACTATTTCAAGTTTTAAAACATAAAATCGATGGCTACACTAAATATTCTTTTAGATTTGTCATCACGCAAATTAGAACAAACATGAATTTAATAACTAAAGATATCGGCATCGCCAAATCCACCTTTGGATCGATCGTTATGCAAATTCAAAAATCAATAACTAACGTTAAATCATTTTTTACGTTGGTCATCAATGCACTTTTAAATAAAAATACACTAAAACATATCAGTGACGATTGCGTCAAATGTCTTTTGATTCAATTGTTATATATTTTTTCAAAATAATAATTTTCAATATTTTAAATGTTAAAATTCACCAAAAAATAAATATTTTTTATTTTTAAAATACATAGTTGTTAATTTATGCATCGCATATAGAGATACCTAAGAGTAGAGGACCACTATTGTCGAGTGCAATAAAATTAATTTTTTCTTAAGTCTTTTAAATTATTAATTTTTATTTGTTTTAATCAAAGGATAAATAAATACAAGTAATTAATATATTTTTGCATAATTAATTAGAGATGATTTTTTTAAAAGGATATCGTAGGATATTAATATATTACTTATGCATAATCAATTTCTTAATCTAAATTTAATTCAAAAGATTAATTTTATCTAAAAAGGGTTTTCCCAATACTTTAATAAAGTTTAAATTTAAATTTTTTTAAAAATACTTCAATATACAAATAAATTAAACTGAATTTTAATATTTTAATATTTTAATATATAAATAAACTTAATAACATGCATAATGACATGGAAGTTAGTGGGGAATAAACAAATCTCAGGAATTAGTTACTATAGATTAAAAAATTAGTTTTACAAATGAGAGAACTTAAAGTTTATTTGAGACAAAATAAAAAAATTAAAAATACATGATTTAAGTCAATAAACTATTGATGACAATTCCATGTAAGATTTATGGGTCACATATGTAATTAATTAATAAAGTGTGTTAGGGTCATTATATAATTAGCCAATAAACTATGGGTCAAATAATATATAATAGTTTATGGCTAAAGAGCATAATAGTTATGAAAATTAATAGTGTAGATACCAGGCAGTTTCTAATTTAATGAGGGGCTGAATTGGAAATACTGCAATTTGAGATATAACTAATAATAGTTATATATAGGGGTAATGGTCCCCAAGGCAAACACAACAAGACTGTTCAGTCTCACAAACCCTAAAGGAGATAACTCTCTGGTTCTCTCTATCCCCATCAAGAGAGCAAGGTCTTCAGGGTGTTTTTGCTGAGGAAGATCACCCAACCCATTGGTTCTATCGTCATCATCGCAGGATTTCATTAATGGCAATTCCCACAGGTACGCTTCCGCCTTTGGCTATTCATCATGTAATTGACATGGATTATTAACAAAACACCCTTTGATAATTGAGCAACCTCAAACCCAAAGAAATATTTGAGAGAGCCTAAGTCTTTGATTCGAAATTGACAGTGAAGAAAAGACTTGACATATTGTATTTCTTGTGAATCATTGCCAATGAGAGCGATATCATCTACATCCAACAAAAAAGTGAAATGAGTATTATAGGATTTAACAAACAAGGAATAATCAGAAATAGATTGAATATATCCCAAAGATAAGAGAGCAGAAGTTAGTTTATGATTCCAATTTTGACTAGCTTGTTTTAAACCGTAAATTGACAAACTAAATTTGGTTTATGAGGGGTAAAACAAGGAAGAAGTTGCATGTCGACATCCTCATGAAGATCCCCGTGTAAAAAAGCATTATTGACATCTAATTGATATAAATGTCATTGTTTAGTAGCAGAAATAGCCAAAACAAGTCTAACGATAGTCATTTTAATTACAGAAGTAAATATTTCTAAATAATCTACTCCTTCCAATTGAGTATATCCTTTAGAATCAAGTCTAACCTTGTGCCTTCCAATAATTGGATTACCTTAGTTTGAAGATTTAATAATTTTAAGCAACTTCCTTAAGGGCTTTTAGAAAATTTATTTATTTATTTATTTATTTATTTATCTTTTTTTTTTGATAATTATCAAATGCTAATGAAATAATGTTTATATTAGTAATTTATTTTTTTTTTAATATTGTTTTATTTGGATATAATAAATATATGTTCAAGTCAAGTTTGACACTTTTGAATGAGTTAATTGAAACTTGACGTCGCCAAAGTGACCTCTCTTGTCTAAATTGCTCGTGAAGAGTGTCAAATGGATGTGTATTTGTTTATTCATGCGGGTATTGACCGACCCAAAGGAAGGTTAATTTTTGGTAGAATTACATGGTACACCTACGATGATAAATGTGTGACAATTATTTGGTATACATTTGTGCAGTAAATCGGCCCAAAGGAAGGTTTATTGTTTGACATGTCTTATTGTCAATATTTGATCGTTGCAACAAGAGTACCACTAGCAGTTGGTGTTACTGTCCAAAGACTTGACATCAATAGTGCACTGGGTATCTTGAGATGGGTTAAATTCCATGATTTGAACATATGTATTTATTTATTTACTGATTTATTTTCCTATAATGTGAGTTTCTAAGTTTCGTTCTTTATTTGATTACAGCATCCATTGCTTCCATATCCGCAAATTTGAGTTCTATCCATGTCCTTGATGGGACAAATTTTAAGAGAACATTCTGATTGTTCTTGGCTGCATGGATCTAGACCTTGCATTAAGAATTGAACGACCCCCTACTCCTAAGGACTCTAGTTCTTCTGAAGAAAAATTAGAGTATGAGAAATGGGATCGCTCAAATCGCATAAGTCTTATAATCATAAAGCGTGGGATTCCTGAGGTCTTTAGAGGTGCTGTCTCGGATGAGATAGACACAGCTAAAAATTTCCTTGTTGAGATGGAAAAACGCTTTGAAAAAAGTGATAAGGCTGAAACAAGTTCTTTGCTTCAGAATTTAATTTCCATGAAGTATCAAGGCAAGGGAAATATAAGAGAGCACATTATGATGATGTCCAACATTGCTTCTAAGCTTAAAGGTCTAAAGCTTGAGTTGTCAGATGACTTACTCATTCATTTAGTATTGCTGTCTCTTCCTTCGCAATTCAGTCAGTTTAAGGTGACTTATAATTGTCAAAAGGAGAAATGGACTCTTAATGAGCTCATTTCATTATGTGTGCAAGAAGAGGACAGGCTGAAGCAAGATAGGACTGAAAGTGCTCACTTTACTAGCATCTCTAAAGACAAGGGCAAAAGGAAAAGAATTGAGGAGCCCAAGAACAAAGCTGCTGCTAAGGGTCCAGAACAAAAGAAGCAGACTAAGGATAACAACTGCTTCTTCTGCAGGAGTTCTGGACACGTGAAGAAGGATTGTGCCAAATATCACGCTTGGCGTGTTAAGAAAGGTATGATTCTGTCTTTGGTCTGTTCTGAGGTTAATTTAGCTTCAGTACCTAGAAACACTTGGTGGTTAGACTCTGGTGCAACTACTAACATCAGTGTTTCAATGCAGGGTTGCCTGAACTTCCGAAAGCCTAGTGATACTGAAAGATGGATCTATGTAGGAGATGGGAAGAAGGTAGAAGTTGAAGCCATAGGAAAATTTAGATTATTATTAAGTTCCGGTCATTATTTGGATTTAAAAGACACTTTTGTTGTACCGTCATTTAGACGGAATTTGATCTCTATTTCTTATTTGGACAAATCAGGATATTATTGTTCATTCGGGAATAAAGAATTTACTTTGTCTTTAAATTCGAATGTTGTTGGAACCGGTTTACTTTCTGGTTATGATAATCTTTATTTGTTGGAAACTGTGGCTAACTATAATGAAACCTTGAATGTGGAATCACGTGGTACTAAGCGGAAAATTGACAATTTCAATTCAGGGGTGCTTTGGCACAAGCGTCTAGGTCACATCTCTAAAAATAGAGTTGAACGACTTGTGTCAGATGGAATTTTAGATTCCATTGACTTCACAGACTTTAACGTTTGTGTAGCATGCATTAAAGGAAAACAGACTAAAGATAAGAAATTAGGCGCATATAGAGCTACAGACGTCTTAGAATTGATACATACGGACATCTGTGGGCCATTTCCAACTCCTTCTTGGAATGGTCAACAATATTTTATATCATTCATAGACGATTATTCTAGATATGCCTACCTTTACCTAATTCACGAAAAGTCCCAATCAATAGACGTGTTCAAATCCTTTAAGGCAGAAGTTGAGAATCAACTTAATAAAAGAATTAAAAAGGTCAAATCTGATCGTGGTGGTGAATACTACGGCAGATATGACGGTTCAGGTGAACAACGTCCGGGACCATTTGCCAAATACCTAGAGGAATGTGGAATCGTCCCACAATACACTATGCCGGGGTCACCCAGCATGAATGGTGTAGCTGAAAGACGAAACAGGACTCTTAAGGATATGGTAAGGAGTATGATTTGTCATTCCACCTTGCCAGAGTCACTCTGGGGAGAGGCATTAAAAACAGCAGCATACATTCTTAATAGAGTACCAACTAAGGCAGCGGCTAAAACACCTTATGAGCTTTGGATTGGGCGTAAGCCTAGTCTGAAGCACCTTCATGTTTGGGGATGTCCAGCTGAGGCAAGGCCTTATAGGCCGAATGAAAAGAAATTTGAACCCCGAACAATTAGCAGCTATTTTATAGGGTACTCAGAAAAATCAAGGGGCTATAAATTTTATGATCCTAATTTGAGAACAATTTTTGAGACGGGAACGGCAACGTTCTTTGAGGATATTGAGTTTGGGGGGAAGATTAAGGTTAAAGATTTTGTCTTTGAGGAAGAATCGGTAACAATTCCAGAACTGATTCTTCCACCAATTGACTTTCCCATTATTGAACAAACTCAAGATGATCTGGTTGTTCAGGAAGAACAAAATCCAGATCAAATTCAAGATCCTCAAGAACAAGTGCCTCAAGAGCCAGCTCCATTGCGGAGATCCACTAGAGAAAGGAAAAATGCTATTTCGGATGATTATGTAGTATTTATCAATGAGGTAGAGGAAAATGTTGGCATGACGGAAGACGACCCAGTCAACTTTCATCAAGCCATGCAAGATTCTCGTTCAGATAAGTGGATCGAAGCAATGAATGAGGAGTACAAGTCTATGCAAGACAATTCAGTTTGGGAACTTATCCCATTACCTGAAGGAAAGAAACCCATTGGTTGCAAATGGATTTTTAAAACCAAGCGGGATTCCAATGGTAATGTGGAGAGATATAAGGCACGTCTTGTAGCTAAGGGTTATACTCAAAAGGAAGGGATTGATTATAAAGAGACTTTCTCTCCGGTTTCATCGAAGGACTCTTTAAGAATAATCATGGCTCTTGTTGCTCACTTTAATTTGGAGCTTCATCAAATGGATGTAAAAACAGCTTTTCTCAATGGCGACATTGATGAGACGATCTATATGGTGCAGCCAGAAAACTTTGTGTTGGGAGACCCAAAGAATATGGTGTGCAAACTAAGAAAATCCATTTATGGGCTAAAACAAGCTTCTCGTCAATGGTACCATAAATTTCATCAAGTAATTCTCTCATTTGGTTTTGAGATGAATACAGTTGATGATTGTGTGTATCATAAGTTCAGTGGGAGCAGACATATTTTCCTGGTCTTGTATGTTGATGACATACTGCTTGCCACTAACGATATAGGCATGTTGCACGAAACTAAGAAATTTCTATCAAAGCATTTTGAGATGAAAGATCTTGGTGACGCCTCTTTTGTATTAGGAATTCAGATACACCGAGACAGATCTCGAGGTATTCTTGGATTGTCACAAAAGAGCTATATCGATAAGGTTCTCAAAAGGTTTGGGTTACAGGATTGCAAACCAGGGGACACCCCAGTTGCTAAGGGAGACAAGTTTAGTCTCAAACAGTGCCCTAAGGGAAGTTTGGAAATTCAAGAAATGCAAAAGATCCCTTATGCTTCAGCTGTAGGGAGTCTTATGTATGCCCAAGTATGTACGCGTCCAGACATAGCGTTCATAGTAGGGATTTTAGGCAGATATTTAAGCAATCCAGGTCTTGACCATTGGAAAGCAGCCAAGAGGGTCATGAGATATTTGAAGAGAACAAGAAACTACATGCTCACATATAGGAGGTCAGACCAGTTAGAGATCACTGGGTACTCTGACTCGGATTTTGCGGGATGCCAAGACAGCTTAAGATCAACTTCAGGCTATGTCTTTCTGTTAGCTGGTGGAGCAGTTTCTTGGCGTAGTGCCAAGCAAGGTCTTACTGCTTCATCAACCATGGCAGCAGAATTCGTAGCAATTCATGAGGCATCTGACCAGGGCATTTGGCTGAGAAATTTTGTCACGGGGCTGCAAATAGTTGAAGGGATTGAAAGACCACTCAAGTTGTATTGTGACAATAGATCAGCAGTCCTGTATTCTAACAATAATAGGAGCTCAACCAAGTCAAAGCACATTGACATTAAGTTCCTAGTTGTTAAAGAGAAGGTACAAAGTGGACAGATATCCATAGAACACTTAAGGACAAACTCCATGATTGCGGATCCACTCACTAAAGGTCTACCACCCAAGGTCTTTCATGAGCATACTGCTCACATGGGTGTGCTACAGTTTGAGGAATCTTGATTTTAGTGGGAGTTTCGTCCATTATGTAATTCATGTTCTATGTTTAATTGTAAAGTACAAATACATTGTATTTGGACTTTCTGATCAGAAATAAAGTTTAAAGTATTCAGTTTTTGGTTACTTTGTACATTTAAGTTATGGTATGATCTCATTCGATAAAGTAGGACCAGTTGAAAATTGACATGCATTGACCAACTTCATGTAATTTTCATGCTACACTTTTCATAATGGGTCTATGTCATTTAATTGTGTCAGTACGAGTGATCATTGATGGGTTTAGTTATGCTTATTATGACGAAAGCCTCTTTGGTTCCATGTGCTGATATGATTAACGGACGGGACAATTTGGATTATACTCAAGGTAATTATAATGACATTTTTGACGTCATAAAGTCTAACACACTCCTAAGGATACATGTGTGACCAGTGAGAGATTGTAAGATTTATGGGTCACATATGTAATTAATTAATAAAGTGTGTTAGGGTCATTATATAATTAGTCAATAAACTAGGGGTCAAATAATATATAATAGTTTATGGCTAAAGAGCATAATAGTTATGAAAATTAATAGTGTAGATATCAGGCAGTTTCTAATTTAATGAGGGGCTGAATTGGAAATACTGCAATTTGGGATATAACTAATAATAGTTATATATAGGGGTAATGGTCCCCAAGGCAAACACAACAAGATTGTTCAGTCTCACAAACCCTAAAGGAGATAACTTTCTGGTTCTCTCTATCCCCATCAAGAGAGCAAGGTCTTCAGGGTGTTTTTGCTGAGGAAGATCACTCAACCCATTGGTTCTATCATCATCATCGCAGAATTTCATTAATGGCAATTCCCACAGGTACGCTTCCGCCTTTGGCTATTCATCATGTAATTGACATGGATTGTTGAGCACAACGTTATTAGGATTTTCCTACATTCCATTGATCGTGATGAATAGCTCGAAATTTTCCATCGCAATGGTCTAGTTTGGGTTCATTATACACATGCTATTGATAAATATTTTTTTAATCAAATTACTAGTTAAAAATGTATGCTATAAAATATAATTAGTGAACTATCCAAATTGGTTAAGTTGGTTACTTAACATTCTGTTATTCGGTAGCTAAAATCTTTTAATTTTTATTATTTTCATTTTGATTTTTTTTTTTAATTTATGTTGATCCTTTAATTTTTGTTTTAGTCATATATTTTTTACTTAATAATCGTTTTGATAATTTATCTTTTATAAATTTATTATTTTATTAAAGACTAAAATAAATATTATTTAACAGATAAATAGCAAAAATAAATAAAAAAATATAAATGACTAAAAGAAATAAAAAATATAAAAACTAAAATAAATATTAATTAAAATATAAATAATCAAAATTATATTTTAGCTATTACACCTCTTAACAATATCGTGTGATGCAGACAGTTGGAAGGTTGAAGATTTAGAGAATTTAAGGCCAAAGTTTGAAATGCCAAGGAGATTGCAGAGGATCCTTTTAACTCCTTGCCAATGGTGGACCTCAGGATCATGAATAAATTGGAAAACTTTGTTAACATAAAAGATTATAAAAAATTCTCGGGATATTCAATTGATATTTTCAAGATTTTTTAAGGATTACAATAAAATCTGTAACATATTTAATTGAGATTTTTCACAAATTTAAAAATTATTTCTTGGAATTGAAAAATATACAGATTTTAATAGATTATTTACTAGAATAGATTTTGTGAGACTTTTTAGTTGAAAATATATATAACTATCATCCAACAATATTATATAACTCTTATCTTCTTAATCCACCAATCTATTGTCCCACACAAAATTATATCAATCTTTCTAAAATATTGTCATTGGAAACAAGTAGACTTGGCATTTGAATCAAAACCCACTCGAATGCGTTCCACATTTAAATAAAAAATAATATTTTTATTGGATGCGGGTGTAAGTGCGGATTTTTTCCGCTTTTTAGGGTTATGGATGTTAAAAAAAAAACCTTAATAACGTTGTGCTCAACAATCCATGTCAATTACATGATGAATAACTAAAGGCGGAAGCGTACCTGTGGGAATTGCCATTAATGAAATCCTGGGATGATGATGATAGAGCCAATGGGTTGGGTGATCTTCCTCAGCAAAACACCCTGAAGACCTTGCTCTCTTGATGGGGATAGAGAGAACCAGAGAGTTTTCTCTTTTAGGGTTTTGAAACTGAATAGTCTTGTTGTGTTTGCCTTGGGGACCATTACCCCTATATATAACTATTATTAGTTATATCCCAAATTGCAGTATTTCCAATTCAGCCCCTCATTAAATTAGAAACTGCCCGGTATCTACACTATTAATTTTCATAACTATTATGCTCTTTAGCCATAAACTATTATATATTATTTGACCCCTAGTTTATTGGCTAATTATATAATGACCCTAACACACCTTATTAATTAATTACATATGTGACCCATAAATCTTACAATCTCCCACTGGTCACACATGTATCCTTAGGAGTGTGTTAGACTTTATGACGTCAAAAATGTCATTATAATTACCTTGAGTATAATCCAAATTGTCCCGTCCATTAATCATATCAGCACATGGAACCAAAGAGGCTTTCGTCATAATAAGCATAACTAAACCCATCAATGATCACCCGTACTGACACAACTAAATGACATAGACCCATTATGAAAAGTGTAGCATGAAAATTACATGAAGTTGGTCAATGCATGTCAATTTTCAACTGGTCCTACTTTATCGAATGAGATCATACCATAACTTAAATGTACAAAGTAACCAAAAACTGAATACTTTAAACTTTATTTCTGATCAGAAAGTCCAAATACAATGTATTTGTACTTTACAATTAAACATAGAACATGAATTACATAATGGACGAAACTCCCACTAAAATCAAGATTCCTCAAGCTGTAGCACACTCATGTGAGCAGTGTGCTCATGAAAGACCTTGGGTGGTAGACCTTTAGTGAGTGGATCCGCAATCATGGAGTTTGTCCTTAAGTGTTCTATGGATATCTGTCCACTTTGTACCTTCTCTTTAACAACTAGGAACTTAATGTCAATGTGCTTTGACTTGGTTGAGCTCCTATTATTGTTAGAATACAGGACTGCTGATCTATTGTCACAATACAACTTGAGTGGTCTTTCAATCCCTTCAACTATTTGCAGCCCTGTGACAAAATTTCTCAGCCAAATGCCCTGGTCAGATGCCTCATGAATTGCTACGAATTCTGCTGCCATGGTTGATGAGGCAGTAAGACCTTGCTTGGCACTACGCCAAGAAACTGCTCCACCAGCTAACAGAAAGACATAGCCTGAAGTTGATCTTAAGCTGTCTTGGCATCCCGCAAAATCCGAGTCAGAGTACCCAGTGATCTCTAACTGGTCTGACCTCCTATATGTGAGCATGTAGTTTCTTGTTCTCTTCAAATATCTCATGACCCTCTTGGCTGCTTTCCAATGGTCAAGACCTGGATTGCTTAAATATCTGCCTAAAATCCCTACTATGAACGCTATGTCTGGACGCGTACATACTTGGGCATACATAAGACTCCCTACAGCTGAAGCATAAGGGATCTTTTGCATTTCTTGAATTTCCAAACTTCCCTTAGGGCACTGTTTGAGACTAAACTTGTCTCCCTTAGCAACTGGGGTGTCCCCTGGTTTGCAATCCTGTAACCCAAACCTTTTGAGAACCTTATCGATATAGCTCTTTTGTGACAATCCAAGAATACCTCGAGATCTGTCTCGGTGTATCTGAATTCCTAATACAAAAGAGGCGTCACCAAGATCTTTCATCTCAAAATGCTTTGATAGAAATTTCTTAGTTTCGTGCAACATGCCTATATCGTTAGTGGCAAGCAGTATGTCATCAACATACAAGACCAGGAAAATATGTCTGCTCCCACTGAACTTATGATACACACAATCATCAACTGTATTCATCTCAAAACCAAATGAGAGAATTACTTGATGAAATTTATGGTACCATTGACGAGAAGCTTGTTTTAGCCCATAAATGGATTTTCTTAGTTTGCACACCATATTCTTTGGGTCTCCCAACACAAAGTTTTCTGGCTGCACCATATAGATCGTCTCATCAATGTCGCCATTGAGAAAAGCTGTTTTTACATCCATTTGATGAAGCTCCAAATTAAAGTGAGCAACAAGAGCCATGATTATTCTTAAAGAGTCCTTCGATGAAACCGGAGAGAAAGTCTCTTTATAATCAATCCCTTCCTTTTGAGTATAACCCTTAGCTACAAGACGTGCCTTATATCTCTCCACATTACCATTGGAATCCCGCTTGGTTTTAAAAATCCATTTGCAACCAATGGGTTTCTTTCCTTCAGGTAATGGGATAAGTTCCCAAACTGAATTGTCTTGCATAGACTTGTACTCCTCATTCATTGCTTCGATCCACTTATCTGAACGAGAATCTTGCATGGCTTGATGAAAGTTGACTGGGTCGTCTTCCGTCATGCCAACATTTTCCTCTACCTCATTGATAAATACTACATAATCATCCGAAATAGCATTTTTCCTTTCTCTAGTGGATCTCCGCAATGGAGCTGGCTCTTGAGGCACTTGTTCTTGAGGATCTTGAATTTGATCTGGATTTTGTTCTTCCTGAACAACCAGATCATCTTGAGTTTGTTCAATAATGGGAAAGTCAATTGGTGGAAGAATCAGTTCTGGAATTGTTACCGATTCTTCCTCAAAGACAAAATCTTTAACCTTAATCTTCCCCCCAAACTCAATATCCTCAAAGAACGTTGTCGTTCCCGTCTCAAAAATTGTTCTCAAATTAGGATCATAAAATTTATAGCCCCTTGATTTTTCTGAGTACCCTATAAAATAGCTGCTAATTGTTCGGGGTTCAAATTTCTTTTCATTCGGCCTATAAGGCCTTGCCTCAGCTGGACATCCCCAAACATGAAAGTGCTTCAGGCTAGGCTTACGCCCAATCCAAAGCTCATAAGGTGTTTTAGCCGCTGCCTTAGTTGGTACTCTATTAAGAATGTATGCTGCTGTTTTTAATGCCTCTCCCCAGAGTGACTCTGGCAAGGTGGAATGACAAATCATACTCCTTACCATATCCTTAAGAGTCCTGTTTCGTCTTTCAGCTACACCATTCATGCTGGGTGACCCCGGCATAGTGTATTGTGGGACGATTCCACATTCCTCTAGGTATTTGGCAAATGGTCCCGGACGTTGTTCACCTGAACCGTCATATCTGCCGTAGTATTCACCACCACGATCAGATTTGACCTTTTTAATTCTTTTATTAAGTTGATTCTCAACTTCTGCCTTAAAGGATTTGAACACGTCTATTGATTGGGACTTTTCGTGAATTAGGTAAAGGTAGGCATATCTCGAATAATCGTCTATGAATGATATAAAATATTGTTGACCATTCCAAGAAGGAGTTGGAAATGGCCCACAGATGTCCGTATGTATCAATTCTAAGACGTCTGTAGCTCTATATGCGCCTAATTTCTTATCTTTAGTCTGTTTTCCTTTAATGCATGCTACACAAACGTTAAGGTCTGTGAAGTCAATGGAATCTAAAATTCCATCTGACACAAGTCGTTCAACTCTATTTTTAGAGATGTGACCTAGACGTTTGTGCCAAAGCACTCCTGAATTGAAATTGTCAATTTTCCGCTTAGTACCACGTGATTCCACATTCAAGGTTTCATTATAGTTAGCCACAGTTTCCAACAAATAAAGATTATCATAACCAGAAAGTAAACCGGTTCCAACAACATTCGAATTTAAAGACAAAGTAAATTCTTTATTCCCGAATGAACAATAATATCCTGATTTGTCCAAATAAGAAATAGAGATCAAATTCCGTCTAAATGACGGTACAACAAAAGTGTCTTTTAAATCCAAATAATGACCGGAACTTAATAATAATCTAAATTTTCCTATGGCTTCAACTTCTACCTTCTTCCCATCTCCTACATAGATGCATCTTTCAGTATCACTAGGCTTTCGGAAGTTCAGGCAACCCTGCATTGAAACACTGATGTTAGTAGTTGCACCAGAGTCTAACCACCAAGTGTTTCTAGGTACTGAAGCTAAATTAACCTCAGAACAGACCAAAGACAGAATCATACCTTTCTTAACACGCCAAGCGTGATATTTGGCACAATCCTTCTTCACGTGTCCAGAACTCCTGCAGAAGAAGCAGTTGTTATCCTTAGTCTGCTTCTTTTGTTCTGGACCCTTAGCAGCAGCTTTGTTCTTGGGCTCCTCAATTCTTTTCCTTTTGCCCTTGTCTTTAGAGATGCTAGTAAAGTGAGCACTTTCAGTCCTATCTTGCTTCAGCCTGTCCTCTTCTTGCACACATAATGAAATGAGCTCATTAAGAGTCCATTTCTCCTTTTGACAATTATAAGTCACCTTAAACTGACTGAATTGCGAAGGAAGAGACAGCAATACTAAATGAATGAGTAAGTCATCTGACAACTCAAGCTTTAGACCTTTAAGCTTAGAAGCAATGTTGGACATCATCATAATGTGCTCTCTTATATTTCCCTTGCCTTGATACTTCATGGAAATTAAATTCTGAAGCAAAGAACTTGTTTCAGCCTTATCACTTTTTACAAAGCGTTTTTCCATCTCAGCAAGGAATTTTTTTTTTAGCTGTATCTATCTCATCCGAGACAGCACCTCTAAAGACTTCAGGAATACCACGCTTTATGATCATAAGACTTATGCGATTTGAGCGATCCCATTTCTCATACTCTAATTTTTCTTCAGAAGAACTAGAGTCCTTAGGAGTAGAGGGTCGATCAATTCTTAATGCAAGGTCTAGATCCATGCAGCCAAGAACAATCAAAATGTTCTCTTTCCATTCCTTAAAATTTGTCCCATCAAGGACAGGAATAGAACTCAAATTTGCAGATATGGAAGCAACCGATGCTGTAAATTAAATAAAGAACGAAACTTAGAAACTCACATTATAGGAAAATAAATCAATAAATGAATAAATACATATGTTCAAATCATGGAATTTAACCCATCTCAAGATACCCAGTGCACCATTGATGTCAAGTCTTTGGACAGTAACACCAACTGCTAGTGGTACTCTTGTTGCAACGATCAAATATTGACAATAAGACATGTCAAACAATAAACCTTTCTTTTGGGCCGATTTACTGCTCACATGTATACCAAATAATTGTCACACATTTATCATCGCAGGTGTACCATGTAATTCTGCCAAATATTAACCCTCCTTTGGGCCGGTCAATACTCGCATGAATAAACATATACACAGCCATTTGACATTTTTCACGAGCAATTTAGACAAGAGAGGTCACTTTGGCGACGTCAAGTTTCAATTAACTCATTCAAAAATGTCAAACATGACTTGAACATATATTTATTATCTCCAAATAAAACAATATTTATAAATAAATAAATAAAATTATATCCAAATAAAACAATATATATAAAAAAAATATTGTTTACTAATATAAACTGTGTTTATTAGTATTTGATAATTATTATTTTATCGAAAAAAATTGATAATTATCAAAAAAAAAAAAAATTGTAACCGGAGACAAAAAAAATATGAATTCTATTGTATACATATATATAACAGAAGCACAAATTGTAAATTGTAGAACTCGCTACAACAGGAATACTCCAATTTGCAAAATTCATTACTATCTACCTGTTTCTATAACTTGCCGAAAGTGAACTCTTCGAAGGCAGATTCAACGAAAGCAAACGGTGAATTCAAAATCATGAATTGAAAAAAGGGATTAGAGTTCAATCCGGGGTCGCGGAGTAACAAAGACCAACGAATTTGGAAACTTGAGTTTTCGTTACACATTTATGTTTGACGCATCGATTAAATAATAAAATAAAAAAAATATTTATATCCGAAATTCCCAAAATACAAACCCTTAAGATTTCAATCACGTTAAAATTATGGATTCCATAATATATATATATCAAATTTCCCAAATTCCCAAATTACAAACCCTAATTTTTCAAACACGTTAAAAATATGGATTCCATAATATATATATCAAAATTCCCAAATTACATCTTAAAACAAAGACAATAACCGAATTTCATCATGAATTAAACATGGTAGGCTCTGATACCAATTGTTAAAAAAAAAACCTTAATAACGTTGTGCTCAACAATCCATGTCAATTACATGATGAATAACTAAAGGCGGAAGCGTACCTGTGGGAATTGCCATTAATGAAATCCTGGGATGATGATGATAGAGCCAATGGGTTGGGTGATCTTCCTCAGCAAAACACCCTGAAGACCTTGCTCTCTTGATGGGGATAGAGAGAACCAGAGAGTTTTCTCTTTTAGGGTTTTGAAACTGAATAGTCTTGTTGTGTTTGCCTTGGGGACCATTACCCCTATATATAACTATTATTAGTTATATCCCAAATTGCAGTATTTCCAATTCAGCCCCTCATTAAATTAGAAACTGCCCGGTATCTACACTATTAATTTTCATAACTATTATGCTCTTTAGCCATAAACTATTATATATTATTTGACCCCTAGTTTATTGGCTAATTATATAATGACCCTAACACACCTTATTAATTAATTACATATGTGACCCATAAATCTTACAATGGACAGGTGCTAGGCCAATTTTGTAAAATCCACCCCACACCTACTCAGTATAAATACAATTACTTAAATACCCTTATACCTCTTAAATTAGTAACAAAATTGTCTAACTTCTTCAATCTTCCTTTTTCTTTTTTGTTTTCTTGTTGTCTCTCTTCTCCTCCGTGCATCCTCCTTTGCGCCATCTTTCCTCGTCACTGTCATCCTCCTCCGTGCATCATCTCTGTCCTCTACCGTGCGCCGTTTGTGATTCTTGCTTATATGTTTGTTATTCTTGCTTAATATATTTGTGATTCTTGTCACACATCTCTATTTGTGTTAATAAACCAACTTGTATCTTTGTGATTCTTGCGTAATCTGTTTTGGTTTATTTGTGATTTGTAACCATTAAACCGGTGCCTATGTACCAGTAAGAATATGTTACAATAGTTATGACTTTTTTACACAATAACTTGTGATATAAATTGAAATTAAGTTGTGCATAGCTAAATGACAATATTACAGTATTATTTATTTATGTGAAATCTACAGTACTTAGAGTATTTAGCTCTCTAGTGAGCCTTCAAGTATTTCACATTTTTGTCCATTTAGACCAATACACAACTGTAACAAGAAACTCCTTTCTTAGACTTGTTACATTAATTTTTGATTAATTTTGGTTTATTCTTAATGATTCTGGTTTGTAATAATAATATTTTTCTTGATTAAACTTGTTTGTGATTTTTGATTTATTGTGGTTTAAATTCAATTAATTTGTTAGTACTAAATCTGTTTTTAAAAATTAAAATAATATAAAATTTAGTTCTTTTGGTTTATTTTGATTTGGCTTATATTCTTAATTTATAATAATTTTGGTTTATTATAATTCTTGATTAATTTTGGTTTATTTTGTTTTATTATGATTCTTGATTAATTTTAGTTTATTTTTAATGATTCCGGTTTATAATAATAATGTTTTTCTTGATTAAATTTGTTTGTGATTATTGATTTATTATGGTTTAAATCATATTAATATGTCAGTGTTAAATATGTTTTAAAAAATTAGAATAATTAAAATATAGTTCTGTTAGATTTATGATGATTAATGAGGTGATTGATGAATAATCTAAATCTTTTTTTTATTTATTTAATTTATACTATCCATAAAGCTTTTTATGAATTCAAGAATTTAATTTGTTTTTATGCGCAACTTTATATAATATAAAACTATAAATTGATAGCACATCTCGACCACTACTATGTCAACTTACTTCAGAAGAAAGTTCACATCAACCAACTATAACTGAAAGTTGTAATCTGTCCGTTAATATTTCCACACCAAATAAAACTGCGCAAACACTTCATTATGAGACAAATGATAATATTGATGGATTGGAACATTGATAATTGTAGCACTAATGATGCAATGGTTGAAAAAATTTAAGGATAAGTTGCAATTGGATACATTGTTAAAGGATGGGGTCTTACTTCACTTGCATTGTTGCGAACATATACTTAATTTGATAGAAAAAGATGAGTTAGAAGTTGTGAAATATGGAGTGGAGAGGATTCGAGATAGTGTTGCATATTAGACTGCAACACCTAAAAGGAAGAAAAAGTTTCAGGAGACTTCCAAACAATTACGAATCTCTTGCACCAAGAATTTGATTTTAGATTGTTTGACTAGATGGAATTCAACTTACAAGATGCTTGATGTTGTCATTTTTTATGAAAATGTATTTAGTCAATTAAGACACTGTGAATGTCAATACACTTGTTTGTCTACAAGTCTGCATTGGAAATTTGCAAAAGATATTTGTGGAAAATTGAAATTGTTCAATTCTATCACTGAAGTATTTGTTGGCACTAAATATCCAACTTCCAATCCATATTTTCCCAAGATTTGTATGATCAAAATTATAATAAATGTGTGGATTAAATCTTATAATGCATTGATAAAAAAAGTGACAAAGGACATTTTGGGAAATTTTGAAAAATATTGGAATGTGGTTCATAAAATAATGGGGGTTGCTGTTGTTTTGGATCCTAAGTATAAAATAGAGTTGTTTGAATATTATTATGTTAAGTTGCATAGGAATGATGCTAATGACAAAGTTAAGTCGATCGAACAGTTGTGTTATGATTTGCTTTATGAATATCAATTAAAAATGAATAATGGTTCTAGTAGTGATTCTCAAATGTTGGATGCCCATATTAGTAAATATTGAGGATGATGGTTTAGAATACTATGATTTGTTTGTTAGAAAGAAAAAAAAAAAGGGTTAGAACTTTATTTGTCAAAACAGTGCTGGATGTTAATTTAGAGGAGGAAGTTTCACCAAGAAATCCTGATTTTGATGTTTTGTTGTAGTGGAAGTTGAATGGTGTGAAGTATCCAACACATCAAGTCATTGCAAATGATGTATTGACAATTCATGTTTCTACTGTAGCTTATGAATCTGAATTAAGTACCAACAGGCATATCTTAAGTCCTCATCAAAGTCGACTTCATTGAACTACTTTATAGGCATTGGTACGTGCTAGAAGTTGGTTATGGAGTGCTAAGAAGATTAATATTTCTTTTAAATTATTCATTTAAATTCAATATCTTTGAAATAACTAATAATTTTGTATATTTTAAATTATCATTGTTTATATTCTTTGAACATGCTATTTTACTCAATGAAATGGAGTTTGACGTTGAAGGTATTTTATTATCTACACTCTTTGATTTAAATTGTCAAGTTAAATGTTAATATTTAATTTATATTTTTTAATATAGGTGAATTGTTGTTTAGTGGTGTTACTTTAGTTTCCAACTCCCGCCTTGAAGATGAAGATGATCGTTAGAACATGTTTACTTTGAACTTTTTTGTTTTGATGATTTGGAATTTTGTATTGATTTGATGGATTAGTTCGGTTGTTGATTTTGAACTTTTGTTCGAATTGATATTTTTACTTCTAAAGAGCTTGAAAATTGTTAAAATATTGTGACTTGTAGAAAATTTAAACACATTTTGAGATATTGTGATTTTATTATTTCGATTATTTGAATTTTAAAATTTAGGTTGAATGCTACTATTTAGCCTAATTATTGATTTTGATGTTATGAATAAATAATTTCAAAAACAAAAGTCACATTTTTTTATTTATTTAAAAAATACTAGTTTTTGGGGTTGGAGTGGAGCGAGGAAACCCGTCTCCATTACACGTGAGTGTGGAAGTTAAAAAATCATCTCGACAAATATAGGGGGAAGAGATTTAACTTCATCCTCGTTTGACTCATTTACTCCCAATTATACTCATTCCCTATCGTCTTACTTTTAAATTCTAAAACAATTTAATTATTTAATTCAATAACTCATCTAGAGAATTTAGGAGAACCAAATGAGTTCTTCCATATGGACCAATATTTAAATATCAAAATTCTAAGGAAAATGGACAATATTATTTAGAATTCAGAAATAATATCTTTATTTTAACTCAATTTATTTAAATTTTAACAATATTTCTAATGGTGAACTCAACATAGGTTCATTAAATAGGATTCACTGTGTCACGTTATTTTGGAGCAACTTATCACTTTTTACTTCAACAGTAAACTCAATATAGGTTTATTAAATAGGACACACTAACTATTATAAATTTATTATTATTAATAACTTAATAATAAAAAAAAGATAACGATTATAATTTTATTAGTATTAAATTGTGAAAGTATCGGTCTTGTTGACAACGTGACACAAGTCCAATTATGAACTCACCAAGAACTGAAAGTTATGTAATTACACGCCGGAAGACGAACTCATTTAGCTACAGCTGGAGATGCTCTAAATACTCTAATAAGCACTTAATCTCGATAACGTTGTTATCCCATGGTAAAACAAAAAATGCACTTAATGAGTCATGATGACCATAGTTCATATTTGATTTTCAGTTACAATAGAGACAATATATCCTTAATCCTATTAGTACGTTTCTTCTTGTTTCCTAAAACTGCTAATTCCTTTCAGTGATTTTGTCTTTTTTCAACTTTCCGTAAAACAACGCTCTCATTGACAACCAATGTGATATGAAAAGCAAAATCCCTCTTTTTTTTTTCTCTTACGAAATGTCCTTCTATACAACACAAAAATCGTGAACTCATAAAAACTAACATAAAAAAAAGACCAATTTTTTATGCAGCAAAACAGCAAAGATCCAAAGTGGGGTTTGCTGTATCACATTCAGTTTTCAAAAGGGTTGTCGAAAATCACAGAGAGAGAGAGAGAGAATGGCTCAGTGGCAAGGTGATTCTGATGACGATATTGATTACATGTTTAAGGTTGTGTTAATTGGAGACTCTGGAGTTGGAAAATCTCAGCTTTTAAATCGGTTTGTTAGAAATGAATTTCACATGAAATCTAAAGCTACAATTGGTGTTGAATTTCTGACTAAGACGGTTCTCATGGATCACAAACATGTCAAGGCTCAGATTTGGGATACTGCTGGTCAAGAAAGGTCAAAACTTCTACCCAATTTTTTTTTAATATGAATTGTTTTCATTTGATTTTATTTTGTGTTGTACTTAAAATATAGTCTTTTTATTTTTATAATTATCAATGTAGCTTAGATCTAAGAAGTCAAGATCTGATCTTTTAGCCAGCATATAGTTTTTTAATATAAATTTGATCAAATGATGAAAGTTGTAAATTGTGGTCCTTCAGCTACATGATTATAATAATGAAAATTGTTTGAAAGTTGATGGCTTCTTGGTTGTTGAATCATGTCGATTGTTACTTTATGCTGAATTTGGATTCCGGGCCGTCAAATCGTTTAGCCGTTGGATCAAGATCTGAGGGCTTTGATTTCGAGTTTGCTTTTAGAGCTGATTTACCGAGCTTAAAATTGGAACATCCTAAGCCTTAAGTTATAAGCAAACTCAAAATTGGAGTCACCTGGCCTCGATCCAACGGCTTCAAATAGTTGTTTGCATGAATGCGTTGAATATTGCAGAGAATTCGAATTCACTTATAATTACTAGTAGCCACAAATCCCATGTATTCATGCAATCAACACCTCAGTGACTGTTGGATTAATATCAGACGGTCTAATTTAATTTCCAATCTCGATATTTTCAAGTTAAAAAAAAAAATTGGCTTGCTTTCTGCACCGTCAAATCTCAATCCAATGGTCATGGATGTATTGGCTATGTGAATATTTGAATTTGTGACGGCTGCAAATCCAAATCCTTACATAATGGGGCAAGATACTAGTTTTGCCAATTGGCATGATGCCTTGTTTTGCTGATTTGGTTCCAAAGAGTGTCCATCAAAATAAACTATGCATCTCAATTTGCATTTTCATGTGACAATGTTGATATTCATGACAGGTACCAAGCAATTACAACTGCATATTACAGAGGTGCAACTGGTGCATTACTAACATATGACGTAACCAAGCGCCATTCCTTTAACCATGTTGAAAAATGGCTAGACGAACTACACATGCATGCCGATAAAAACATAGTTGTCATGCTCGTTGGCAACAAGTCTGACCTGAATTCTATTCGAGAAGTGCCGACCGAGGAAGCAAAAGACTTTGCCAAGCAGAAAGGTCTCTTCTTCATCGAAACATCTGCGCTTGACTCCAACAATGTAGAACCAGCTTTCCTTGGTCTTCTTTCACAAATATATATGGCAGTCAGTAAGAAGCACATCACTGCAGATGGACATGAATCAAATTGGGATAAAGTAAACCTTGAATTTGTGGGAACAAAAATTAAGGTCTCATCACAAGAACCAGAATTTCAAAAATCTAAAAGGAGATACAATTGTTGCAGCGTTTTATAGAATATTTTTTCACCTAGAAGCTATTGATTATGTATATACTCTGCCATTATTTTTCCCCTTCAATTCTTTTGATGTGTTTTAACTTTAAGGATAGTTTTTAGGCATAGTATTTTTTGCCTTGGAAGTTACTTGTTGTTTTGATTGGCATTGATATGAAATCAGCTAACAATTCATGAATTATATGATGGATATAAGCTTCTACTCAATGTATCTAGAAAGTGACTTCTACTCAATTGGTTTTCAAAATTTTCACAGTGACACCACACAAATGGTCAAAGCTAGAACTTGGAGAGTTCGCCATGAGCACGTGTAACGCGTTTTCAAACACAATATCACTCGTTTATACAATGTTGTTAAATCGATGCTATGATGGTGTCATATATTTATCACATAAACTTTATCATTTATTCAAATTTCAATTGTTAGAAAGAGATCTAATAAATTTACCACACACAACAGACAGTGATGACTATCAACTCCTTCCCTCTCTAACAAAACCTAATTATGTAATCTGCTCCATGGCAAGTGAAAGTACTGGTTGCATCATCATAAGCATAGCTATACGCCTGAGGACAGGAGGCTTTGAACACCTTTGAATAACTACTTGGCTGACACTTGTTTGGACTATTGAAGTCTCCAGTACAACAATATTCTGGCTTATTGAAAGCCATACAAGCACTCTTACAACCAACAACGCGATCTTTGTTTCTCAACTCCAATCCAGTGGGACAATTTCTATTCAAATCCGAACGGCACTTAACAGTCTTACACTGTCCAGATCCTCTAGAGGGAATGATAGACACTGGCATGTTGTAACCATCAACAAGGCTAACATCATAAAAATCACCTTCTGGACTGTCTAGTGTAAACTCTGCCAATGAAGCTGGTGGTATACCTCCAGCTCCAGCGCATCTAAGTTTACCTCCACAGTCTCCTGTGATGCATTTTCCGTGACCGAAGCCATTGAATGTGCATCCGCGCCGCCCCCAAAAGCGTCCAGACCACCCTTTTGGTGCAGTAATGTTTATAGCCTGCCCAGGTCTTAGCCGAAAACCACCATCAGTAAGTGGAGGTTTTCCTGCTCCTGTTAGAATCCCTGGCCACATTGTGTTCCTACATTTGTTTTGCAAAGTAAAAATAGTTGCATCCACTCCTACAAATAAAACAAAAAGGCTTAATTGCACTTTTGGTCCCCCTATTATAGGTGAAAATTGAAAGTAGTCCCCCCATTTTGTTTCTCCCCAGTTTTAGTCCCCCAAACAGAATTTGAGTTCAAATCATGATGAGTTGTCATTTTTTTAATGACGTGTCAATAAAAAAGCTGACGTGGCAGACGCTTACGTGGAATAAACTTATTATTATATTATTTCTAATTAAAAAGTATAATTTATATTTTAAAAATCATTATTATAATTGTTAAAAATCATTATTACAAATAAAATTTAATTGTTAAAATTAAATTAAAAAAAATGAACCCTAAGCTTGAACCAGAAGCATATCATTCAACAAAAGCTTGAACCCTAAATTAAAAAACAGCCCCAATTCAACAAAAGCTTAGAAAATTCACCCATTGTTGATGAAAAACTTCAGCCTGCAAATCTCCTTGCGACCGGTTCGGGCCACGTGAATCCATCAAGAGCAAATGATCCTGGATTAGTATATGATATCCAACCTGATGATTATATACCTTATCTCTGTGGTTTAGGCTACAGTGATGTGGAAGTTGGGATCATTGCACACAAGACCATTAAATGCAGTGAGACTTCAAGCATTGCTGAAGGAGAGCTTAACTACCCTTCATTCTCTGTTGTGCTTGGTTCTTCACAGATATTCACAAGGACAGTGACAAATGTAGGTGAGGCCCACTCAACTTATGGTGTCACAGTTTCGGCACCAAAAGGGGTTGATGTGAAGGTCCAGCCAAAAAAGCTTATCTTTTCAAAAGCCAACCAGAAAGAAACATATTCAGTGACGTTCAACCGTATAGGGTTGGGTAATAAGACAGAAGAATATGCTCAAGGATTTCTAAAATGGGCATCTGCTAAACACTCTGTCAGGTGCCCTATCTTGGTCAAATTTGCATAGATTATCAAAATTAAACTCTAGAAACTAAATCCCCATGAATTGGGGCTGTTTTTTAATTTAGGGTTCAAGTTTTTGTTGAATGATATGCTTCTGGTTCAAGCTTAGGGTTCATTTTTTTTTAATTTAATTTTAACAATTAAATTTTATTTGTAATAATGATTTTTAACAATTATAATAATGATTTTTAAAATATAAATTATATTTTTTAATTAGAAATAATATAATAATAAGTTTATTCCACGTAAGCGTCTGTCACGTCAGCTTTTTATTGGCACGTCATTAAAAAAATGACAACTCATCATGATTTGGACTCAAATTTTGTTTGGGGGACTAAAACTGGGGAGAAACAAAATGGGGGGACTACTTTCAATTTTCACCTATAATAGGGGGACCAAAAGTGCAATTAAGCCAAACAAAAATAAAAAACTAGGTACATGGTTATAAAATTATTACAATAAATGTGAAAAAAATAAATACCAAAATATGGTTTCAAATCATTAAGATGTCAGTCGGTTTAGTCTCTGGCGTTATAACATTCATGCAATATTTTGATATCGAATTGTATTTTTCACATACTTTTATGATAGTAAATTGTATATTTCAAATAATATTTTGATGATTCGAGAAAGAAATTTGAATTTTTTGCTAAGTCAGAGAAAATGTCAGCATCATATACTTTCAAGGACTAAAATGATGTATTACACTATTTTTTAATCATTACCTAAGGAGAAGAGCATGAAAATAAGAGATAGTTGCTTCAATGCCATACGAGATAGTATTAGTTTGTAGTTTTTGATTTGAGAAATTTATGAATTGCATGAATTTGGTGAGATACTTTTATAAGCAAGGAAAATTGGGAGGTTCAACAAACATAGTCTTATAACAATGCTGAACAAGGTGAAGTTTGCTTAATAATAGTGACTAACAATGTAACACGTTTTAAGATTGAAAGAATCAATAGATTAACAATATTTTGATGTGTTTACTTAGATGTTAAACTGTCCGGAGTTTTCTTAACTAAAATCAATGAAAAAGGAGAATAAGTCCTCTAACTTTTGAACTAAGAAAAAGAAAAAAATGACCTAAAGTAGTTCACCTAATTTATGAGCCCTCGAAGGCATATACCATAATTTTGATGTTATAAGTTTATAGTTGATCCTATCAGCTAATTTTACGGTAAGGAGTTTTTATATTGACATTATTTAATTGGATAAAGTCACAATTGTAAAAGGTTTTTTTTAGTTAAAGTTGTCAAAATGAGTTTGAAGTTGAATGGGTTGATTTGTATTTTAGTATTAACTAAATTTTAGAGATTCTTTTCTCACATATGATATATACATAGAAAATACATATATGGATTTTTTTTTAATATCTTGAAGTTGTTTACTTATAAACAAAAATAAGATTTTTATTTCTTAGATATGTATCTTGACAAAGGGGTTAAAAGAAACTCTAAAAAGAACTATATCCTTTTGAATATGTTCAATTAGCCCAAATAAACAATTGAGCCAGCCTGGCCCAATGGAATTAGAATTGGTACGACATTAGTTTGAAAAAATTGTGTGCCAAAATATAGTGTTTAGTCTAATGAGTTATCATCGCTACTTTTATTATTCGTAAGTCTTTTTCTCTAAAAGATTGAATCTAACAAAAAAATACTAGCATGAGGATGGTAGGTAAAGTCATCCTCCAAAATGAGACCAAGATCGAATTTAGAGTTTGTTTTTGAGAGTGACATAGAGCTCAAATAAAGGTTAGTTTGATGTTCATATGAGTCATTTGTTCCGAATGAGTCCACTATAATTGCACACTTTGATTTACCGAAAGAGCTTCCGTCAATGTATTGTTAGAATTATTCCATTAATCGTGTTCTAGTGGGAAAGCAATAAACATATGAGTATGCATATTTTCATATTTTAGGATCTACAACTTGTTTGATCAATCAAAGATGAAGTCTTAGAAATATCTATATCTATAGCAAAACATCCCTCAAGATCAATTTGAAACACAAAAATAAAAGGACAAGCAATAAAAACTCGTTGGTATGTAGCTCTTCCTCAAGTGGTATTCATATTGTCTTGAACACTTTTCTTATGTGGAGAATAAACTATTTATCGTGTATAGTTGATAACCATAGTTTATTATTTAATTTAATTATTAATCAATTAAGACTCTTAAATAATAAATAACTAATATAATTAAGTAAAGATAAGTATTTACATAATAATATTGACATATAATAATTAAATAAAATATATTTAATAAAATATTCGAATACGTTGATATCAAGACCAAGAGTATAGCAGAAAGGGATGCCAAGAAACATGTCGAATGAGATGCGTCCCAAGAGTGGCTCTAAGCTTGATAATGGCGATTGCTCATCTACCTTCCAATATGTGTTCATAATATCAAAAGAAAAAAAACATTATTGAATTCCTGCTTTCAGTAATATATTACAAATCATTTTTCACGACCAGAATCTCCTTTCCCGTAATTTTCTGTATTTTTTTGGGCTTAAGCAACTAACCCTTGATAAATGATTAGCAAGCAAGTTCGGTCATATATATATTTTGGCCCGTGGATCATATCGAGTCGTTCCAACATGTCTGATAGCCTTTTTTTAGTAAAAAAATATATTTATTTTGTTGAAAAGAAATTTATTTTTTGATTAAATGTAATGGCAAAATGATAGTTTTTTTTATTTCTCAAAACGTTGACCTAAAAAAATAGAATAACCAAAAAAAATATTAAAATACAAGTATTGCACAAAACAATGTAAATACACAATCATTCATTCATAATCCGTCACAATATCAAATAATTAAATAATTGTATTGATTTAAAAATTATATGTAATAAATTAAATGATTAAAAATAAATTTGTATAATTTTTTTTAATAATAATATAAAATCATTTTATATTATCAGTGCATCGTCTTTACATTAAAAAAAATCAAAATTATTCTAAATAAATAAACTAACTAAAGATTAATAATATATACACACTTTTTATTACTCAACATCAATTTTTTTTCCCGTAATTTTCATCATTAATTTAACATCTTGTTTTCTCTTTATTATTATATTTGTATCACATCATTAAAATACTAGATGTATTATATGACTCTCTATTTCTTTCTCTTCTTCCAATATGTTAATTAGGTATATGAGTATAGAAATATTTTCTTACATTAAAGAAAAGTGTCAACGGTACATCTATACGGATATATATACCTTGAGAGAAAAAATATGATATAAATAATGTGATGCGATAAATATAAATAATGTGATGCGATAAAAAAACATTATAGAAATAAATTAAAGTGTTAAAAATGAAGGTGTAAATGTATTCTTGTGGTAAATTAAAATCCCTAAAATAAAGGGCGTTTTCTGTTCTTTCTTCTTCTTTTCCTCTGAAAAGCACGAAAGAAAAGCAGCGCAGTCTCTACCCTAATAGTTCATTCGCAAATATCAGTCTCGGAAACATTTATCCTCTCACTCGCGCATTTCTAACCACGCTCTCTCTCTAGACATTAAACATGGTGAGTTTTTTTTCCAAAATCTCATCACTTTCAGTACTTGAATATAATATAATGCATCATCATTTATCAAACACGCACAAACACAAAACACTAACTTTTTTCATTTTACCAGTCTGCTCGGAAAGAAACGGTTCTCGATTTGGCGAAATTTATCGACAAAGGAGTTCAAGTCAAGCTTACTGGTGGAAGACAAGGTAATCAAACAATGCTTTTTAACTATTTTGATATCTTAATTCTAGGGCAATACATTTTCTTCTTCATTCACTTCTTTCATAATATTTTGATATCTTAATGTTGGTGAGAATTTGCAATGTGAGTGTGCACGTCATACAATTCTTTGATGTAATTACTGGAGTAGCTAATGCTTGTATCTTTAAGGGCGTTTCTTTCCCCTTAAAATTGAGATTGGCTTCTAGTTTATGAGGGCTACTCAATTGAGATTGACACTTGTTTCCTAACTTTTGGAATGGAATCCTTATAATAATAAGTTTGTGTTGCGTATGGAGAATTTAAGTGAGGTCTTATAAGGTTGAGGTGGAGAAATTAATTTTGAACTTGTGTAAGTTGTTATTTAGGGTTTATTTTGTTCAATCGAGGGAAGAGGAGGAAAGGGGAGGGGTTTTATATATTAGAAGGATCGGACGTTACTGGATCATTTCAACTATTCTTTTTATTGAAATTTTTGTTGAGAAGTATATCCTAACTGATTCTATGTTTATGGCTTCTCTTTCCATGGATTTGACCTTGTGTAAGAGTATTTGTTGTTTTGGAGGATATCTTGTCTTCTCCATTTTCTTCTATCATAGATATTTTGTTTCAGGTCAAAGAGAAAAAATTAGTAAGGTCATATATATATATATATATATATATATATATATTCATTTTATTTTGTTAGGAAACTAGTAGTCAAGTGTGGATAGGAAACACAAATTTATATTATTCACACCGATTATCTCCCGACTCCCTCTCTTTTGTATGGCAGAAGGCCAAAAACACGCCATTGCAGCCTACAGTGCCGCGTGACAGGCATTTCTTCACAAATTTTCTAATGTTGTTGAACAAAATCCGGGACACCATGGTTGCCAATAAAGTAGCAAATGAAATTATGAACTGAAAATAGAAAAGACCAATAGAGTAGCACTCAAGGACTTGCAAGTTGCAACCTCCCTACTACTCAAATTGCTCAATACACGCTGATATCCACACCCTCTCTTATCCTTCCAACAGCATTTAAACAACCCCCCCCATAGCAGAATTCCCCGTTTTCATTCTCTCTTGTTTACCTATTATTCAACATTCCGTTTACCAATTAAACATTCAGTCGTAGCAAATTAACTATAACAATTATTCCCACAGCCCTCTAATTGTCCCTGCTTATGTTTTTCTTCCTAGCATTTACATGAGTTATGAGGAGTCTAACATATAACATATTACAATTTGTGGAATTGCAGTGACAGGTACTCTGAAAGGATATGACCAGTTACTTAACCTTGTCCTGGATGAAGCTGTTGAATTTCTTAGAGGTAAATACTACATAGTACAACCACCTTGTTTTTACATTTAGTAACTCAATTAGTCAATCACATATATTTTGACATTTATAACTTCTTCCATCCTATTACACATTGAAATAAGATGGTTTGTCATGATTCGAGGGGAATTAAGGGAAAATTCATCTAGTTCAGGGCATAATTGGTGGTGTTTTTATAAAGAAAAAATTGGACCTTTTTAGTCTAAAATAGGTTTAAAAAGAGTTTATGGCAATTTAATAAACTTTTCAAATATTAGAAGGAAAATAACTTTGGGCTTTTGTTTTTAATCAAAACTTCTGAACAAAAGCTATTTTATCAATGTGCTTTTTCCCTAAGCCGACATTTTGTTTCTTTCATAATATTATCTAAGTACCTAGAGGGACTTCTGCCAACTCATGAGAGCAGAAGCCTGAATGAATGATAAACTAAAAGTAGCATGCTTTAACATCCATTTTCAACTGAAATTGCCCACATTGATACTGCTTTAACTCTTTGAAGTTGATTATGTTTTCTTATTTGTTTTGGCAATATGTAAAGTGTCAAAATCTTTATGATTGCTTGAAAGGTCAGTGGTGCAACATGAACGAAGGCCATATGAGACACCTTTCTGTTTAATTAGATTTCGTGAATAATTTACTATTACAAGTGGTGCATTTGCATACATGTTAACCTCTCAGGTCAAGGGTATCGAGCTTGGTGATTGATGTAATTTGATAGTATCTAATTATCTAATGTAGAGTTGTCATACAATTTTTTAAATCATCCTTGAAAATCTGTCTATTTTAAGAGTGAAAATATGTTTGGTTTGGCTAGTCATACTTAATTTCTCAAAGTAGTGCTTGAGAAGGAAATTAACAATGCCCTTCTGCAAAGCAACTCTTTATTTTCCAATGAATGGAGTTGAGTGGTTATGTCTCATTAAAATAAGAACATGTTTATTTATTCGTTTACAATATCTCATTTCAATTCATAACCAAAATCCATGTATTTTAATTTTCTTGTGCGGCAGATCCTGATGATCCACTGAAAACTACAGATCAGACCAGAAGTCTTGGCTTAATTGTATGCTTCTTTCTTTCCCATCTAATCTGTTCTAAAACATAAATTTCTAGTATATTTATCACAATACTGTAATTTTTTTCAAATTTCCTAGTCAATTACTTATTGACAAAACATAATTTGTCATACAGATGTTTTGCTTTTCTAATTAGAAAAGTGAAAGCGCTTATTAATTGAAACTGATGGAAAGTTCTTGTTTGCATTGAAATCTTTATGGAAGCAAGACTGTGAAGTTAGAAGCTGAAATTGCAGTTTCCTTTGAATGACCAAACTATGACAGATGGTTTTTGCCACATTTGTTTTGTTGTACAAGTAGGAGCCTGCTAATGCTACTCCCTCTTCTTGGCAAAGATTTGATTCTTTCCATTTCTAGAGTTAAAAAAATTTGTCGGGCAAAAAGGCTAGGCTAGTTTATTTTGTGAAAACACTTTATTTTTTCATTTCCTAAAATTTGTGCTAATTTTACTTTTGTTGATAAGGAGATAAGAGACTTTTGAAGTAACAACTGTCTAGAAACAATGAAAATGTCAAAAAAATTGTTTTCATTATTATCGGAAATGCATCTTCATTAACTAGCATTTTATCTTCTCTTCATGACAATAATTATCTCCAAGAGTCTCTCATTAAGGTAGATGAACACACATTTTAAAAATTGAAAACACAATATTTTCACAAAGTAAACAAGCCTTAATAAGACAATATTAGGCAATTTTTGTGTGTTGACTGTTGAGGAATTGCATGAAGAGAAATTTGTAGCCCACTTAGTTGCACTTTTGTTTTTAAAATAGTGAAAAACAACTTTCCTTCTTTACGAGTATATATCAAATTTGCAAATGCTTATTAGTATTAAGTATTATCATGTTGTTATGGAAGCATTTCTTGCAAGTTACACAAGCTAAACAAATATTTATATGTTTATTTTCTTTTCACTATATGCTCTACATATTATTACTCTTGGAACTAAACTTCTTTTATCTTAATGCAGGTTTGCAGAGGAACTGCTGTCATGCTCGTGTCCCCAACTGATGGTACAGATGAGATCGCAAATCCCTTTATTCAGCCAGATGGGGCCTAGGTGTAAATGTATGTATAAAATACCTTATATGTATGCTATCCAAGCCTCCCATCATTTTAGTTATCAACCATGATTGTGATCTGCTTGGCATTTACACTCCTATGTGGAACCACTTTACTTTTGATGAAAACAAATTGTGTTTTGTTTTTCTGATTGAACTGAACATTCCTATAATGTGAGTTCAGGTGCTTAGATGACAATGTGATATCATATCTTATCCCTCCGTTTTTGTGTCAATTGTCTAGTTTCTTAAGCTTTCAAAATTATGCACATTTATTTTGTCCTGTCTCTTATACTATATCCTGAAAGATAAGAAGATTCATTAAAAAATAGTTCAAAATGTTGAAGTTTGAGATTTAGTTGATTATATGGTTTTTAGCAATCAGCATTCTTAAATTTCACATGCATAATTTCACTGCAGGCTGTGTTAATCATGCTTTAGTATAGGGAAGACAAATTGTTTGATTGATATGAAGTTAGTAACAAATTAAAATGCGTTACAAAAATGAGAAGGGAGAGCACATGAATTGGACAGCTCAAAACACAACGTCATTCATTTAAGATAAAATAACTTATAATCATGTGAAAAAGAAGCAATTGCAAGACTCAAAATTTAAGATAAAAGTTTGGGAAGTCAAACAATGAATTGATCATCATATCCTTTATAAAAAATCGATAGCAGTTTCTCTTAAGAAAAATATTGGAATTAATTGCAACAGTGCAACTTCAGATTTATTCACTCACAAAAAAAAAATCAGATTTATTCTATTATATGCATTAATTGCAACTTCATTCGTAGGTAAAATATGAGATCTTTTTTGTTTACACATGTGGGTTAAAAGAACTAAAAATTTAAGATGTGAGTAAGTTTTTTTTACATTATTTGTCTCTTATTTTACAATTCAAAATCTCAATCTTTTTTACATTATCTGTCTCTTAATTTTAAATACAAAATCTCAATCTTTTTTTGTTGTTGATAATACATACGAAATCTCAATCTTTAATTTGATTATATCATAAATTGATTATTACAACTGTCCGTAAAAAATTCCGGGGTATTAATTAATACAGCTGTCCGTTAAAAAAAGATAATACAACTCTATTAGTAATGAGTAATAATTTCACTTGAATTTAATAATAGGATTACTTACAAAAGACCATTAATGATCACTTAAGATATTTAGAATTCAATTTATTATCGATTTTGCAAAAAAAAATAAGATATTGCAATTGAGAATAAAATAAATCAGAATTTTTTAAACTGGACTTTCACTAAATCTACTTGTACAAGATAATCTATTTTTTTTTAAACTGTTTATTCCAAAACAAAATCTTTTTTAAAAAGATAATTTTTGGATTTTGATCTCCATAAACTTTTCTATAAATACACTATTGTTATAAGAAATTTTAATCAAAACACAACACTATTGAAAGAGAAAAGAGAGCTTGATGGAGAAGAAAACAATGTTGCAAGATATAGATGCTATGATGGAAAAGAAAAAGAGTATTCCTTTTAATCCTCAAGTTCATTTCACTTTGAATATACTTTTAGCGCAAGTTGCCCCACATTTCTACACCAATCAAGAGTTATCACAAATAGAAGAACTATATCAAAATGTTTGTCAAGAAACAAAGTCACCTCTTATTTCACAAAACACGATGAAAAAAGAGAAAGAGAATAATAATAAGAAGAGGCGTTGTCCAACTAATGAAGGTTGCATGTCTTATAGTGAAAGAAGAGTGAAACCAAAGATCATAGAGAATAAAGAATCATCACAACCACCAAAATTGCCTATTCATGTCAAGGACAAGATTACAAAGTTGAATGGCACTAATGTAAGGTATGTTATGTGCAAGACTTTATATAAAACGGATCTCAACGAAAATAACAATCGTCTTTCAATGCCAATTAAAAAAATCAAATGTGATTTTCTCACTAAGATAGAGGAGAAAATATTAGATACAAAGGAAGAAGATAAATCTCTCGGTTTAGAAGTGATTGTATTGGATCCTTCGTTTAGAGAGTTTACTATGTCTTTGAAAAAATGGAAGATGAATTCGACAAGTGTTTATAATCTTATTACGAATTGGAAGCATCTTGTGTCGCAAAACAATTTGAAAAAGGATCAAAAACTCAATATTTGGTCATTTAGAGTCAATGACAAGCTGCACTTCTTACTCGACGATTAGAATTCGTAGTTATTATCAAGATTTTTAGTTTCATGATTGTTATTATTGTTTCTTGACAGCTATCCAAAAAAGAAATAAAAAAAATATTATTTCTTTCATCATGATGTATTTAAGCTTTTTTTTATTAGTGAATGATTTTTTTTCTTTCATTGGTCACATGTTTCTGTGAGCAAATTTAATGTACCATTTTGCTATTATTTCTTATAATTTCTTGTTTAACTTGCTCTGAGCCACTTATAAATTTATTTTATTTCCTCTTTTCACAATTTGCGGATAATAACAAGTTATAATTGTTGAGTTAAAAAATTATAATTAGAATGATATTCAACCAAAATTATTAGATTTAAACTATTGTTTATGTAAATGAATACAAGAATACAAATTGGTCACTAATTATTAAAAACATATGTAAACATATAAGTAATTGAGATTCTCTTGTAAAATTTTGTTGTCCATTTTCATAAAACTATTTTTAAATTACAAGATGTACTAATTATTTTTTTTACAAAAAGATACCTCTAATTAAATATGTTTATTAGATCTCACTCTTAAATGGATTTCATTAGATCTCACTCTTAAATAAAAATTGTGTTTAATTTTAGTATCCGCTTATGTGTACAATTTTAGACTTCTTCAAACATGTATATCCTAATAGGCAAATATAAACCACCGAATTTTAAAATCTATTTCACCGAATTTCTTTTGGAAGATACATATTATATCTTATGGATAGTAGGGGTGGGCAAAGTTCAGTTATGAACTAGAACCATTTGAAAATTGAACCGAACTGGTTTTCATTTTGGAAAAACAGAACTGAACTGGATTTCAGTTCAAAGAACCGAACCGAACCGATTTATAAAAGTGGTGCACCGGTTTATTATTTTGAACCGAACTGAACTGGTTTAACTTAATTTTTTTGTTCATATAGGCCAAAATTTACATAATTATCCCTAATTACTTCTAAAAAAAATTCGGTTCAAGTTTTTTGAAATAAAAACCGGTTCGGTTCGGTTTTTTTCATCAAAAACCCGGTTCGGTTCAGTACTAGTTTTACAAAATCAGTTCAAAAACAATTCGGTTCTTAAACCAGTTCAGTTCAAAACCAGTTCGGTAATTTAGTTCAATTTTTGGTTTTTTTAAACACCCCTAATGGATATATCAAAGTATATTATATGAAAGAGCACGAAGATAAAACGATATTCCTAATAGGTATGGTGGCGTTGGTTGCCCCAACAAAACAAACACACACTAAGTGTTGGAAGATTTAAATTTTACCAACATCGATTGAGCCAGAAAATTAACCGAGGGGCGGTTTCCAAAAACCATTCAATTACACGCCCTTAATGTGTTTACACAGAAAACTGAAATGATGTATGGTTATAAAGTACAAATAACGAACATATACCAAGTTAAAAAATAATTTTTTTCATCTATGTTGTTTTATTTTCCTCTAAATACAAGAATGACACAAGTCATCATTTTTTTTTTTGTATTTTATAGTTCATAGGCAATTTGTGATAACTCTTGAAACCAAAGATCATAGATAAAAAATAATCATCACAACTACTAAAATTGTCTATTCATGGCAAGGACAAGAGTACAAAGTTGAATGACACTAATGTAAAGTATGTTATGTGCAAGACTTTGTATAAAACGAAACTCAACAAAAACAATAATCGTCTTTCCATGCCAATTAAAAAAATTAAATGTGATTTTCTCACTAAGATAGAGAAGAAAATATTAGATACAAAAGAAGAAGATAAACCTCTTGGTTTATAAGTGATTGTATTGGTTCCTTCGTTTAACTAGTGTTTATAATCTTATCACGAATTGAAAGTGTCACGACCTGAAAACTAGACGCCATGATCAGCGCACAAGTTATACTCATAGCTTGACAAGCCTACTAACTACTTAACAATTAAGCGACTAATTAGTTCTTAATAATCATTTAAAATATATATATATATATATATATATATATATATAATTTTTCGTGAAATTTCGACAGAGTATCATCTGTAACTTCAATTCCAAAATTTATAAAATCGATGTTTACAGTCTTAACTCAGTCATTCATGTTTAAAAGAGCATAATCTAATTATTTAATACATTTCCCAAAAATACTTTCTAGACTCCAATAGCTGCAAAATACATTACGACTCAAAAGACTTTACAAAAAAAGGGTCCTCGATCAAAAGGTCTACCAAACACAAATATGATTAAGACTTGAATCTACTAAAAGTTTGCTACTCAGCTGCTTATGAATCTGAAAAAAATAAACAACATGAAGGAGTAAGTCACAGAGACTTAGTGAGGAGACAACAACCACCATCAACTAAAAGGGAAACACAAAAGGTACGAATAATTGTTTTACAATTTGGTGGCAATTAAAACAATATTACTTAAAAAATTTAGATAAGTCTCAATTAAAATATACACATATAAAATCATTCAACTTATAACTTAGCCGTTTAGATAGAAATATTAAAAATCCAATTAATAACGAAACGAAATCACAATGAACAACCTTAAAATCATCATAAAAATCAAACAAGTAAAAACACAAATTCTTGAGAACTAAATGGTGGCTTGATCTCATTGATAGTCCTTTCTTCATAAGGGTGACATTTTCCTTAGGGGTGGCTCCATCTAACGGATAACCCTCTCATCTCAATGCCGTAACGCATCATCACACGTCAATTAGGGAGCTTACATCTCGTTGATAGTCATATCCTCCTCCGGATGATATTTCTCATAGGGGCGACTTCATCTAACGGATAACTCTCCCTAATCAAAACGAGGTAACTAGGTGCATCTACCGCCGTTAACGATTTCATCACACATATTTAAAGTTTTATAACCCATAAATAAATTAAACTACAAACATATCACATAACAAAGACCATGAAAATAATTAAGGATGAAATCGAGAAAAAAAACAAAAATTGTGTTCCCCAATTTTTCAATAAATACTTTAATATAGAAAACAAGTAAAATAATAATTATAGCATTATAAAAATATATGAAGATGACCGTCGTCTACTCACAGCTATGAAGAATCGACTATGTTTGTTCTCCAACAACCCCCAGAGTAGCTGGCATGACCTCAACTGATAAATCTGACTATACAAAATATTCTCAAGATTTTAGACATAAAAATATTCTCAACTGATAACTCTAGGAAACCATAAAAATCATTTAAATCTACTCTAAGAACAAAATAAGATTTTTAAACAAAACTGCATTTTTTAGAGTTTCTTACTAACTTTAGAATTGTGTATTTATCTCAAAGAGTGTCAATAAACAACTTTCAAGAAGTGGGCACCGTTATCCTTCCTTGACTCACTATTTCTAATCCCCAAAAATCATAACCAATATTATTTGAAGGAGTATAAGAAATTATACTCTTGGAGATGTTAAATTCCTTTTAAGGATCGAGGGTTTAAGTGTTGTGGATTGAGAAGAAATAAGGAGAAGAAAAGAAGAAAAAAAAAACAAAGAAAAAACAGGGGAGGGGGTTTTGTCGAGAGAGAGAGAAGAAAGAAGAGAAGAAGAAGGGAAAATGTGAGATGGAAAAAAAATGAGGTGGATAGGAGTGAGATAGAAAGAGAATGAGTAACAATGGGGTAATGTTTTATTAATTTATTTATTCATTATTAATTTTGTTTTTTTTTTATAAAAAAAAACTGAGCGCTATACAGAGCTTATTGTGTCGCAAAACAATTTAAAAAAATGGTCAATAACTCAACATTTGGTCATTTAGAGTCAACGATAAGCTGCACTTCTTACTCGACAATTAAAACTTTTAGTTATTATAAAGAATATTAGTTTTGGGATTGTTATTATTGTTACTTGAGAGTTATCCAAACAAAAATATGGTTTACTTTCATCATTATATATTAAATTTTTTTATTAGTGAATAATTGTTTTCTTATATTGATCACATACTTCCCTGAGCAAATTTAATGTAAAATTTTACTGGTTTTTTTTTTCTTATTGAAGTAAAACTAACATTAAATGACACTTTTATAATTTTTTGTTCAACTCATTTATAAATTTATTTTATTTCATCATTTCACAATTTATTGTTAGTAACAAGTTGTAATGGTTGTGTGAAAAAAATTATGAATTTAATGATATTCAATTAAAATTATTAGACTTAAACTATTGCTTATGTAAATGAATATAGAAATACAAATTTATCGCTAATTATTAAACACATGAGTAAACATATAAGTAAACATATAGGTAATTTAGACTCTCTTGTAAAAATTTATTGTATATTTTTATAAACCTGTATTTAAATTACAAGATATATTAATTATATTGTTTACAAAAATACCCTTGGTTAAATGAGTTTCTTAGATCTCACTCTTAAATAAAAATTGTTTATGTTTTTAATTTTAGGAATTAAAATTAAACATGTATAGGATAATAGGGAATTGTAAACAACCCTTTTGCATGATTACGCATATTGATTAAGTTGGCAATATTGATAATAGATAATTGAATCGCAACACCTAATTCTTATGTTGACTTCTTTGACTTGATGGTTTCACTTGATGGTATCAAGTGTTGTTTTACTATGTGGTCTTGCGTTCAAATCATATCTTTAAGCACATTATGAATCAGTTATTGATACCATGATAATATGAGACGATCAAAGAATGATTTTTTTAAATTTTTTATTATATGCCTTGTTTTTGTTTATTTTATATCTTTGAATTTTGCGAATGAATAGGAATTAGGGATCCTCATAAATTGAAGATAGTTTTTCATATATTGTTTTTGTACAAAAAAATCATTTAAAAATTATAATATCATATACCACTTATGTCTTTATTAATTAAATAGGATTTTAAATAATTAATTTGATGTTAAAATTATTTTATAATATATGTTGATAGATTTTGCAATTAATTTGCATTATATAGGTGTTTTCTATGATATGCTAGTTTTATAAATATTAGATTAAATGTGCGATATAAATAATAAATATTATATTTTATTATTTGATATATATATTTTTTAAATAATAGTATTTTAGTGTAATATTTTAAAGAAAAATATTTTATGCGAGTTTACGTGTATATATGCGTACCAAATTAATGTAATATTTTTCTGTGCGCTTGACTGATGTTAAATATTCACGTAGTTATATTTCAATTATTTATAACTATTTTCTATTTTTAGTTATTTTTATTTAATAAATAATTATCTTGAGATATAATTGATATTGTGTTTGATTTCTCCCTAAAATATCTGATTTCTCCGTTTACTGAATTTGCTATTTTGCACCGTTCTTCTTCACCGTAAGTCTGATTTGAGTGAAATCAATGATAAAATGATCGTGTGAAAAGTGGCTATATTATTCACTGATTGATTTTCTGATTTATAGTAATTTTCCTTGACCGAATTTAGAAATTTAGGTTTTAGAGTATTTTTTCATAATTTATTTTTGACGTTTACCTAGAAACTATCGAGTTAGATCGATTGAATGACAAAAACTCAAAGAACAAAGATTGTTTTCTCGTGGAATCATACTCGTGTGTGAAAGCGTCAAAATAAGGTAACGGATGAGAGAGCGTTTGAATTCATGAGTATAATAAATTGCGAGATGAACGGGAAAACCGTATTTCCCAACGATTCATCAAGGGTTCGCTACGTACGACAGTAGCTCTTTAAGAGATAAATTAATTAATGTGATATATGGGAACTGTGAGATTGAAATATGAAATAGAAGGCGTTGATTGACTTAATTTTTGATACTTGTGTGGCAGTTGATATTTGTCATTATTGCGATGTTGGATGTTGAATGAAATTAAGTGCATATGTTTGATTAGCCGAATTTATGTGATGTGATAATAAAAGATGGATGCATGGTATGATATATGTTTACGTGATGATAATTATGATTTTTGATTGATGATAGTGATGTTATAAAATTGTGATAAGTATATATGATGATCATGATTATGTATGGTTAATGATATTATAAGATTGTGATGAGAATATATGTGTCTCGGGTTGAGTTGAGGGGATCTATGAGGACAACACCAATTTGATTTGTTGATCCACTAAGATGGTGGCATGGTATCAAGCCTCCTGACCAAGTACTTCAGAGTTAGAATGGTACCACATTATGAAGTAGAGTCTAAACTCATGGATATCATTGCATTTTATTATGATTGTTTTGTTGCGATTAGTATGTATCGTGTGTGGTGATAATTTCTCTTAGACGATTTGATGTTATAGTGAAATTTATTGATTTTCCTTGAGTGATTTTGACTGTTTAATATGATATTTTCTTGAGGAATGTTTGTGTAATGATACAGTTCTATTATGATTTTTTGTGTGTACTTCTTACTTGTATTATACTATTATCATGATTTCGAAACTCACCTCCTTCGTTGTTTGTGGTTGACAGGTTTGGCCTTACGTTTACGAAATCGCAGTTATTACAAGCTAATAAGTATTGAGGTTCAAGTTTGAGAGAAGTCCCGCTCTGATAGGTGATACCGGGAATGAAAGTTGTAAATTGTATTTTACTTATTTAATTTGAAACGACTTTTGAATAAAAACCTTATAAGTACTAGTAAGTTTTTAGAAATAAATTAAGTAATTATACTTAAATCAAACTTATTGAAATTGCACTATGTTATTAGAGAAAAAAAAGTTTTTAGTAGTCCTTTTGATTTTTGAGAAATGTGATATTCTAAATAATCCACATAATTTTTTATTATTTGGATGAGTTTTAATTTATCCGCTGAAAATTTTATAGAAATATGATATAAATTATTATATATATTATTTTGGGATTTAGGGTGTCACGTTAGTGGTATCAGGGCAGGTGTGTCCAATCAGGCCAAGTGGGTTGAATGTGGTTCAATGTGCGTCAAATGTCAGTCGTGTTAATTGTGTTTTCTTGTGTATTAATTATTTTACCTATTATGTTTTTTCCCGTTAGATTATTGTGTTATGTGATGTATGCTTTTGTATAATTGTACATATTTTTGAAGTTATAATTAACTATTTACTATCTTCTTACTCTAATTGTGTTGCGTTGTGGATTCTAAGTTTCTATTTAAGTGATTAAATATAATAGAAAATTATTTTTTTAAATTTAAGTTAATTTGAATTGTTGACATGATTAAGTTAATTACCTTTTGATTGGACTTGTGTTTATAACTTTGATTTTTTGCTCTTTTGTTATAGTGGATAGTTAGAAATATAATTTTCTTTTAATCGATGTGTTGATAGACCTTGCCTTTAGGGTCATTACATAATTATTAAAGTTTTGATCTTGTTAATGAAGTCAATTTAGAAAGTCAAGCGTAATTTTAAAATATTAGGAAATTCATATTATTAATAAAATAAAATAAGATTTTGTTGAAATCAAAGAGATTTATATATATATATATCCCTCTTTTAAATTTTTTTTTTCTTAATTGCCCTACTCTAAAACTTATTTCTCTAAATGCCCTACTTATTTTTTTGGCTTAATTGCAGTTTTGGTCCCCCTATTTTAGCTGAATTGCGAAAGTAGTCTCTCCATTTTGTTTCTCCCCAGTTTTGGTCCCCCAAACAGAATTTTAGTCCAAAACTTGATGAAATTTTATTTTTTAAAGCCGTACTACACCATTTGTGGTCATATATTTCAGGTACAATTGTTGCAAATGAGATCTTGAGGCATTGTGTGACTTAAATAAATGCAATAAAAAATGAAATTTCATAAGTTTTGGACCAAAATTCTGCTTAGGGGACCAAAACTGGGGAGAAACAAAATGGGGGGACTGCTTTCGCGATTCAGTTAAAATAGGGGGACCAAAACGACAATTAAGCCTTTTTTTTTTTCCAGTAGGAAGTCGTTCCCCGGAGAAACGACCACCTGAAGAGATAAATTCTTAACCTCAATAGAAGGTCGTTTCTTGAGGAAGCGACCTCTAACTGAGAACTTTTTTTTTGTTATATTTTAAAATTAGTTTATTATTAGAATTATTAATTTAATTATTTAAGAAAAATACTAATAATAAATTAAAATAAAATACATTAATAAATTATAAATAAATTTTATATTTTAATTATTATTATTGTTATTAGTATTATTATAATAAATAATTATTATTCTTATAATTAAAATTATTAAATAAAAATAATTATATTATATTATAAATTTCAAAAAAACATAAATGAAATGATACTAAAAATTAAATAATAATAATAACAATTAAATGAAAAGAAATTTATATTCATAATATGAAAATGAAACGAAATACATTAAATTAATAATATAAATACATCATATTTGAAAAAACAAAATACATCAAATTTATATCAATGATGTCCACCTAAATAACCCCCAGTCCCACATGTAGGATGTCGTCGAACTCATCTAACTCCCTAAACAAGTTGTGGTTCTTCCAGTTCATCCTCATTTTGATCATTTTCTTCAATATAAGTTGTAGATGGGTTAGAACCACTGCCATCTGCTTCCATTAAATTTTGAGATTGTTGATTATACATCAAATCAAATACAACATAAGCCAACTCAGAAGTTGTGCACTGAGTTCTAAACAAATTATAGAGAAGCCCATGTTCTGTCGGATAACGGGGTGTTTGTATTCCTGACACCAACGGAACATAATACTGAGATGGTGGCGGATCATAAATGGAACTTTAGTAGCACCGTGTATGTGAGGCGTGTATGTGAGGTGATGATGAAGACAGTCCTGCTGTGTTTTGTTGTTGTGGGGGTTGATTGGGAGGTCGATTGCACATGCGGATATGACGACGGTTGTAAACGGGGATCTCGGAGATATTGTTCTACAAATATAAACAATTTGGTCTGTTGTCTAAACCAAATCATATATTTTGTGCTATGACATAAAAGGCCCGCACAACCTACCCATCACTGCTTTGGTCCAATCAACTTATTTTAAAATAGGGATATTGTTTCCAACAATGGGAAAATGACATGCATCAATTTTAGCTTTTGGTCAGGTATACACATAAACTTGCATAAACTTTATGAAATTGGAAATAAGTAAATCCAATAGTCATAGGGTGGATAGTTTTGATCGGAACAACCATACTTTCATGGTGCAAGAGACAATGGTTCCAAGAGAAGGGCGACCAATTGGTCATTTTGGTGTAAACCTTTCTAACATGTGGTGCGATTGTGGAAAATATCAAGCTAAACATATGCCTTGTTCACATATCATAGCAGCATGTTCTAGCATTAAATATAATTATTAGAGCCTTATACCTGATGTGTATAATGTGGAAATGGTAGTAAAAGTCTATGATGAAGTGTTCCAACCCATACCAAACCAATGATATTGGCCACAATATGAAGGTGTTAAGGTGTGTCACAATCCACTAATACGGAGAGTCAAGAAATGCCGCCCAAAGAGCAAACGCATTAGAACATAAATGGACAGTAAATAAAGAGTACCAAGGAAATGCAGATTATGTCGGGTCTCTGGTCATACTAGAAAACATTGTCCAAACGCTGCTGACACATCTACTCTAATTTGATGTATTTTGAGTATGCAATGATCCCACAAGTCTTTGTGCTAATAGATTGACAATATTAGACATTTGAGTTGAGATTTGATTCTCCATATTCAAAAACTTTTGTCTGTCTTTTATATGAATTTATCAAGTACATCTCGAAGATTTGGTTTCCTCTTATGTTGCATTTGCAAAGAGTGTCTATAAAAGTTTGTTGAGCTTGTGCTGACATAAGAGTCTTAAGCTGCTTAGCGATTCTATCTACCTTCATCTCCAAAGTGTTATTAGCCTCCACTTTGTACATCCTAACTTGCTTTTTAACATGTCTATAACTTGAACTCCAGTGATAACTATTAATATCTATTTCTTCCACTAAGACATATACTTCTTCATGTTCTTTGTTTTTGGAATAGAGCCTCCACAAGCAGCATCAATACTACTTCTAATTTGAACTGAAAGTCCATTGTGAAAAATCTGAACAAGTTGCCATATATAGTAGCCATGATGCATACAACTTGTGATCATGTCTTGGAATCTTATGCCTCATATAAGAACTCTTGCTCAAATTGAGAAAAGTTGGCGATGTCATTTCGATGTTTAGCATACATGGATGGAGGAAAATATTTTTTCAAAAAGCTTTTGGTCAGTTGATCCTAGGTAATAGACTCAGCAGGTTGGGATGATAATCACTTTGAGGACTATCCGTCAAAGACCATGAAACTAACCTCTTTCTTTTGTTATTTCTAGGAACACAATTATATTTTACGGTGTCTGCCATCCTTATGAACTTCTTTAGATGAGCGTTGGGATCTTCAGTTGGTAGCCCGATGAAAAGAGTAGAGGTTTGACCCATAGATATCAAGCATGACTTAAGCTTGTAATTGTTTTCCTCCACAACTAGGTTGGCTATGCTTTTAGTAAATCTACCGTCAGTGTGAAATAATGCTCCACCGTTCTTCATACTTTTTCACTCATTGCTCTTATTTGTCCTCTTCGCCAATGGATAGTTCGTTCAATTTTTGGATAAAAAGCAAAAAAGAGTCCTAGAAACGAGTGAACATGCACAATAAATAGCAACAAAAAAATACTTATAAACTAATAACTAATTTTTTTTTTTTTGCTTTTTTATAAAAACTAAAGTTTAAAACCAAATTGAAATGATAATAATAACAAAGAAAATTAAATATATTAGTAATGATAATAATAACAAAGAAAATTAAATATATTAGTAAAAGTAACAACGAAAAGTAAATCAAACATATTTATTTATTAATTTAATTTTGACTAAAATAATTATAATTAAACAAAATAAAAAAATGTCTAAAGTAATAAAAATCTTTTTCGCTTAATATTTCTAAAGTAATAAAAATCTTTGTCAAGTAGTAGTAGTATATAAGATTATCGCATTCCTAGAGATTAATTTAACAACTAGCAAATTAATCAAGATTTTATATTATTTAGACTAATGAAAATTATTGTTGGTTTGCGATAACAAAAACATAACGATAACATAAAAATTATAAGTGTATAACAACACAACTTTGAATTAATGGAATGTAAACCTAGGGTCATGGTTTCACTTGTAATACAATACTTCAAGTCCTAGTTTTAAATGAATTCTTATTTATTTACTCAATTATCAATCCCTCTTTAAAACTATTAACAAAGATTCATCATTCAATATTATATTCTTTTCTCTAAATTAATTCTTTGATTGATCATACAAAAAATATAATTAAGAGAAAACATCAAGAACTAAGAAGTTGAGTAATTGAAAGATTAATATCTGTATTTCATCATACAAGGATTCTAATCTCAATTATCCTATAGATTTACCAATTAATTATAGTTAGTTAGTCAATTGATTGATTAAGACATGCAAATATCGGCAATCCAAAATATATAAATAAAATAACGGAATAATTTAATTGAGATAAACAACAAAAATCTAAAATAAACAAAACGATGATATAGTAAAAAGTTATCTTAATCACTATAACACCCCAAATTTTATAATAAACTACTTTATTAATTAAATAGAATTTTAAATAATTAATTTGATGACTAATATTATTTTAGAATATATGTTGATAAATTTCGTGACTAATTTTCGTTATATGAATGCTTTCTATGATGTGTTAGTTTGATACATGTTATATTACATGAACGATATAAATAATACATATTATATTTTGTTATTCGATATATTAAAAAAAAATAGTATTTTAGTGTAATATATATTTTAAAGAAAAAGATTTTATGCGATTTTGCGTGTATATACATGTACCCAATTAATATAATATTTTTATGTGCGCTTGACTTATGTTAAGTATGCAAATAGTTATATTTCAATTATTTAAAACTATTTTCTATTTTTAATTTTTTTTATAAATAATTATCTTGATATAGAATTGATATTGTGTTTGATTTCGTTTATTTTTAAATACTTGTTATGGTATTGTGATTTTATATATATTTATTATGATTTAGTAATTAATATAAAGTGTTGGTGTAATATTTATTTATTTTATAATTTTGACTATTATCTAATATGATGGTATTATTATAATGTGAGTATTTTGAGAAATAAGTATAATTGTAGAGATTATTTTGAATGTGAGAGTTTTGATTATTAGTAATATTTTTTTTATATTGATTTTTTTAATTACTCTAATTTATAAAATATTAGTAATGTTTGGAAAACTAAAAGGTGTTTGGAGGAATATTAAAAAGGAGATTAAATAATTATTAGTTTTATTTTAACAAAATAAAAATAATAATAGTAAAATATAAATAAAGAGACCAATGAGTTTGACTCTATGAACCCTAATTGTTAATAAAATGAAACAAACAAAAGAAGGGAAGGGAGTTGGAAGGGCAGCCGTAAAGCCAAAGAAGAAACACAACAATAACTCTATCGTTTGACACCGGTGATGTTCCAGAAAACTTTCTCCATTTTCGCTCAAATTTGAGTATGTTATTTCATTCATTTAACTCATCAATTTAACATAATTTTTCAGATTTTTAACAACCCCAATTTCTCTCTAAAATACTCGACTTTTCCGTTTGTAGAATTCGTTATTTTGCATCGTTCTCCTTCACCGTAAGTCCGATTTGAGTGAAACCAATGCCAAAACGACCGTGTGAAAAGTAGTTATATTATCCACTGATTGGTTTTCTGATTTATGGTAATTTTATTTGGCCGATTTTCAAATTTAGTTTTTAGAATATCTCCTCATAATTTATTTTTGACGTTTACCCATAAACTGTCGAGTTAGATCGATTGAAGGACAAAGAGCCAAAGAGCAAAGACTGTTTGGGCGTCGAATCATATTCATAGGTGAAAGCGTCGAAATAAGGTAAGGGGTGAGAGAGCGTTTGAATTCATGAGTATAATATATTGTGAGATGAACGGGAAAACCGTATTTCCCAACGATTCATCCGGGGCTCGCTACGTATGGCAGTAGCCCTTTGAGGGATAAATTGATTAATGTGCAAATATGAAAATTGTGACATTTAAAGTAGAATGAAATATCTGTAGGGTGTTGATTGATTTAATTTATTTGAATGTGTGATATTGATATTATTGTGATATTGGGTGTCAAATTAAATTTATATATATGTGTGATTAGATGAGTTTATGTGATGTCATAACAAAATATGATGTGTTGTGATAATTTTATATAATGATGATGTTGGAAATGATGATGCCTTTAATGAAGAATTCATTGGAAATAATGAAGGCATTTATGAGTGTTAGTGGTGTTGTGAATTGAAAAAATTGAGAAGTCCCACATTGGAGCGATACCACACACTAGTAGGGTATATAAGGTGGAGGTAATGAACTTGCGATGGGCCCTAAGGGGCACTTCAATTTTGTGAAGGAGGGAGAACGCAAGCAAATTGACCACCACACGCGCGCGCCGCCGTTCGTCCTTCCGGCTTTGGCTTTGGCTTTGTGGTGTATTATTATTTTGCCTAAAAATTAATTAATCATTTTTTAATTAATTGATTGCTTGCGTTCCATCTCTAATTGAAACGTTAATTACGTAACTGCCATCCACCTAGTCATATCTGATCTAGTCTTCCTCACTGAATTCGTGCGTCTGTTTTTGCCCGGTCAAAACCCTAATCTTTGGTCTCACGTTTCCTTGTTGTCTGGTCAAAAGTCAGAGCCAATTTTCCTAAGTTTGGGGCGCACGAATTGGGGTCTTGGAGCGCATGCTTCTGAGAGCACTACTTGGAGCGCACGTTCTGATGATCCATGATCTTTCAGATCCAGTTGTGGTTTTCCTCTATAAATAGAGGGTTCTCCCCAGTTGGAAAATCACACCAAAAGCACTCTGCATCTGAGGCTTTTCTCTCTTCTCCCCCTTCTTACTGCTTCATCTCTTTCTTCTCTTTCGAGTGGTCATTGTGCCATATTACGAGTGTCGGTCGCAAGACTGCCATATTACGAGTTCCAGTCGTAAGACTGCCACATTGAGGGTGTAATTCTAGAACGGTTTTCTACAGTGCAGTAGAACTCCGAATATAGAGTATATGGGCTGTTTTATCCTGGGGACTTCGTGGTTGGTAGTCTGCCTTGCACAATTTTGGGCAGTGCCTCGAAACGTCTTAAAGAGAGCGACCTAGTCCGTGACTCAACCCAGTAATACTTTCGGTGGCATAAATTGTTTTCAAAGGTTTTCGATTTTCAAAAACAACAGATGATGATGATGTACAATTAATAATTCTGATATTATAAATTTGTGATAAGTTTATGTGATAATGTTTGATTGATGATAGTGATGTTATAAATTTGTGATGAGCTTATGTGATGATGATGATAGTGATGTTCTAAACCGTGATGAGAATATTGAATTAACCTCATAGTTGATGAAATAATGGTGATTTCAATTTGTGTTTGAGATGACAGTTTTAATGGAGTATAATATACCAACCAGGGGAGAAAATAAATATTGTGAATTTGTGAAGTGGAGATTATTATGTCATCATATAGGTAGGGCCTGACAAGCCTAGTGATTCTGGGGAAGTACAACTGAATGAGCCTGATCGTGGCGGTCTGCTGTTGAGCCTTAAGGCAAGATTGTTAGACCTTGGAGGTATTCGGGTGGGGAATTCCTAGGTGACTTGGAGGTAGCACTCCAAATGTCAGGAGCTACCACGCAACACATGTTTACCTCGACTGTCACGTATATGTGTCTCGGGTTGAGTTGAGGGGATCTATGAGGACATGGCCAATTTGAATTGTCCGTCCACCGGGATGGTGGCATAGTATCAAGCCTCCTAACCAAGTACTTCAGAGTTAGAATGGTACCACATTGTGAAGTAGAGTCTAAGCTCATGCATAATATTGCATTTTCTTGTGATTGTTTCGTTGTGATTGATGTGTTTCAAAAGTAATGATAATTACCCTTAGATGATTTGATGCATATTATAATGAGATGATTATTTTACTTGAGTGAATTTAATGTTATAATATGATACAATTTACTTAAATATTTTGATATATCGTAATGTGATTATGATACGGTCTATTATGACTGTTGTGTGTTCATCTTATTTATATTATACTATCAACATGATTTCAAAACTCACCTCCTTCGTTGTTTGTGTTTGACTGGTTTGGCCCTACGTTTGCGAAATCGCAGTTATTACAGGTTAATGAGTCTCGAAGTTCAAGTTTGGGAGAAACCCCGCTCAGATAGGTGATACCGGGGATTAAGAGTTGTAATGTGTATTTTACTTATGTTATTATAAATGACTTTTTATATGAAAACTTAGTACGAGTAAGTATTGGGAATTAAATCAAGAAATTCTAGTTAAATCAAGTTTATTGATATTGTACTATTTTAATTGAGGAATAAAGTTGAATTATTACATGTGTGTTTAGAGAAACGTGATATCCTAAATTAGATATTAAAGTTTTATTCTCTTTAACACATTTTCTATATCCGCTGCAAGTTTTCTTCAAATAATTTAGTATATATTATAAATGTTATTTTGGGGTTTAGGGTGTCACAATCACAACCAAAGACAGTTTAGTTACTAATTGATATATAGAAAATAAAGTAAATAATAGAAAATTAACCAAAAAATAACTAAAACCGTAAAATAATATTTTTTTTGCTCTAAGACAACTTGCTAAGCTCTAACCGCTTTTAAGTTTCGAAAGCGTTTCTCCTTATTTTCTCTTTCTCTATAATTTTTTTAACCCCTCCAATTATGTTTCTGGTGTAAGCATTGGAGGATCTTGAATGGAAATATTGAGGTGACCGAAATTTTAAAATTTTAATATATAAATAAAAAATATAATATTGTATTGCATATAAGAATTTTAAGTTGTAAATTTTAAAAAATATATTGGAGATCAAAGTTTACATTTTTAATAATTAAAATTTTATTGGAATTTAGGTTGGAAATTTTTATTTATTTTATAATTATAGTAGTTATTTTTGTAATTTTTTTATAAATTATTCTCTCCCATTTTAATTTTTATAATAGACATATGCCTTATTATTTGGAATACAAAAATCTGTGTATTTGATTCATATTAAGATTTTGGAGACCCTGTTCTAATATTAAGAATTTAGTCTAATAAAAAAGTTAAAATTTTAATAATTAAAAAAATTAGTAAAATAAATTTTAGTCCATATACACATGCCAATCTACATTACACAATGAGCATCTACACATACAAATCTATATATTACAATTTATATGATGCATGCCATTTGATTAGGTTAATTCGTGTAACAAGAAAAGATGCACATATGACATGTCATCTTCACATATTAGACTCAAATATACATCTCGACAATGATAACCCAACAACCACAATTGAACTCATAAAAACAATTTTACTCATAAAATATATCGATTATTGATCGTAAAATTACAACAACATACACTACAATATCTATATTAATTAACATATTTATTAACATATCTTAGGTCATGTCTAGTCGAAATTCATAACCGATTAACTTATATTTATTCACAATTTTGTCACAATTAATAGTTATTCATTTTTCAATTTTTTAATAAAAATATTTTTTTATATAAAATTTAACTACTTCCATGCATTCAACTAAATTCATCTCTAAAAATTTCCTCCAAATTATACGTGATATCACACTTCTACATTTGACTTTGAGAACACCAGGAAATTCTAATAGAATTGGAAGAATAATTTTAGAATTTGGATACAAAAAGTATAGAGTTTTGGATCAACTTGTTTTCACAACGTTACAAGACCCTAATTATCTCAAACGTCTTTTATAAATAAAATAAGAGTAGTAGTATTATTTTTAAAGATTATTATAACAAATAAAATGCATCATATAAATAAAGTAAAAATAATAGTATTTTTTTAAAAAAATTATTAAATATTTTGGGTCGCTGTGACCACTTTGTTTCAGGACGAAGTTCACCTGATACGATGGTCCTTTTCTCTTCTTTGCAGAAAATCCAGATGTTCGTTTTGTCCTCAAATTCGAATATTAAACTTCATATTTTTGCACTAAAAACATGGTAAATTTGACCAAATATGTATATGATTAATTATGCAAATACGATGAATAAATGAATAAGAAGAAATTGAAATCAAAACTCTATAAAATAAGATAAAATAGAAGATACATACATTAATAAAATTCTATAAAATAAATTTTTAGTTTTTTGTATTATAATAGCAAAAGAGACTTAATTTCTTACTCATGTGTTTAATAAATAGTGATAGATTTGTATTCCTATATTAATTTACATAAAAAGTAGTCTACGTCTAATAATAATTAGTGATCAATTTGTATTCCTATATTAATTTACATAAAAAGTAGTCTACATCTAATAATTTTGATTGAATATTATAATATAACTTTTTTATTCAACTATTATAACTTGTTACAAAGTGTAAATTGTGAAAAGATGAAATAAAATAAATTTACAAGTGGATCATAGCAAGTTGAACAAAAAATTATAAGAAGTAGCATTTAATATTATTTTTTACTTAAATAAGAGAAAAACACTAAAATTGTACATTAATTTTTACTCACAAAGCATGTGACCAACGTTAGAAAAAAATTATTTACTAATAAAAAAAAAAATTAAATACATCATGATGAAAGAATTAACATTTTGGTTTGAATAATCGTAAGAAAACTATAATAATAACCACAAAATTAAAAATCTTGCTATAACTAAGAATTATAATCGTCGAGCAAAAAGTGTAGCTTGTCATTGATCCTAAATGACCAAATGTTGAGTTTTTGATCCTCTTTCAAATTGTTTTACAACAAAAGAAGCTTCCAATTCTTAATAAGATTATAAACACTAGTCGGTTGCATCTTTGACTTTTTGTGCATCTTCCACATTTTCAAAGACATAGTAAATTCTCTAAACGAAGAATCCAACACAATCACTTCCAACCCAAGAGGTTTATCTTCTTCCTTTGTATCTAATATCTTCTTCTCCCTCTCAGTGAGAAAATCACATGTGATTTTGTTAAGTGGCATTGAAAGACGATTGTTATTTACGTTGAGATCCGTTTTAAACAACTTCTTGCACATAACATATCTTACTTTAGTACCATTCAACTTTGTGATCTTGTCCATGACATGAATAGGCAATTTTGGTAGTTGTGATGATTCATTTTCGTTTATGATATTTGGTTTCACTCTTCTTTCTCCATAAGACGTGCTACCTTCGTCACTTGAGCAACACCTCTTCTTGCTATTATCCAATTTCTCTTCTTTCATAGAGTTTTGTAAAATAAGAGGTGAATTTGTTTCTTGACAAACACTTTGACGTAGTTCTTCAATTTGTGATAATTTTTCATTGGTGTAGAAATGTGGAGCAACTTGTGCTAAAATAACATTTAAAGTGAAATGAACTTTTGGATTGAAAGGAGTGCTCTTTTTCTTTTCCATCATAGTTTCTATATCTCGAAACATTGTTTTATTCTCCATTAAGCTTTCTTTTCTCTTTTAATAATGTTGTGATTAAAATTTATCATATCAATAGTGTATTTATATATAGAAGAGTTTTATAGAGATTAAAATTCGTCAATTATCTTATTATCTATCTTATTATCTTTTAAAAAAGATTTTGCTATTTGAATAGACTATATAAAAAAGATATTATCTTATTATCAATTCTGATTTTGTTGTATGTAACTGAATTTGAAGGAAGGGGTGCGCATTTTATAGGGAATGCGAGATTCGAGGCTCGTAGTTTGGACGAATCACATTAGCTATCTTTTGATCAAAGCAGAGAGATAGAAAGAGCGGCTTGGATCTAATGTGCAACGGTGCGTGTTGGATTGACTTGCAGAAAATTGTGAACAGGAACACAAGAAAATTCAGTTTGGCAGTTGAATCAACGGCTACTTAGAAAGTAAGTTTAGTTTTGAATTAATAAATTTTGTATATTTATTAAAATTTATTTTAGTAAAAAATGATAATTCTTTGTTTGATTTTGTGGTGATAAAAAGTAATTTTGAATTAATTAATTTTAGTCACAATAAGTTTATTGTACTAGAAAATAATAGCTCAATAAAAACGATTTTTGAGCTCCTCTTTAAACTGTTTAACTGGAATTTTTGTCTGTCACACGTAGTTGTTTAAGCATATAGCATCGGATCGCTACAGGCAAGCCATTGAAAGAAATGAAAACTTCCTTATTTTCTTATTTTCTTATTTCATTGGATCACACAACTTTTCCACCTACTGGGGTAAAAACCACTGGAGCAAGAAATTGAAAATTGTGGTTTCATTACTTATACAATTTTACTCTTAATATATTTACAATTTTACTTTTAGTATTTCTTTTTTTGCCAAGTACTTTTAAACATTTTCTTATCGATATATAGTTTCTTGCCAAGTACAATTTTACTTTTTATGTTTGTGCTATAGTTTTTTTTTTTTTTTTGAGTTTCTACTAATTTTTAGTTATATTAGGTTTTTTAGATATATATTTGAAAAAAAATAATACTCATTTTAACTACAATTGAAGTTGCAAGGAATACATATAGTAATCTTCTTTTCACAAGTTAACTATCTAAATATTAACCGGTACAAGAGGCCGGAAGATGTACCAGCTTGATGTTAACTCATTCAGTATTTTGATGTTTTCTTGAAGAAGTTATGTTTTTCACCACTAGAATTTAGGATCAAAGAAAATGAAGATGAGATGTTCAAATTTAGAAAATCCCTTATGGCTTAAATCAAGCTTCTAAAGCTGGGAATATAAGTGTAACTCATTTCTTATCAGAATTGGATTCACCAACTATAGAATAGAATATGGTATTAGGTGAAGCACTATTCTCAAAAGGAAAGTTTATATTGATAATTTTCATATTTTGTTGTAGATAAATCTTGATTAAATCTTCTAGTAAATAATTCATATCTTCTCGTGATAAATTTTAATCAAATCGTCTTCAAATCTTGGCCATATTTTTTTTTTTATCTTAGTCAAAGATTTTCTTCAATCATAAATTTGAATTCAATCTTATTTTAGATTTTCTTCAAAAATATTTGACCATATCTTTTTCCAACTTTGTTAAAGATTTTCTTCAATCATAAATCAAGTCTTATTTTAGATTTTCTTAAAAAACATATGACCGTATTTTCTTTTCAACTTGGTCAAATACTTTCTTCAATCATTAATCCTAATCAAATCTTATTTTAGATTTTCTTCAAAAACATAAATTTTCCTTCGTACTATGTGAAGCCAAATATATCGTTCCTACAAAATAACTTTATTAACGTCAAAATTTTAAGTATAAAACCAACTTGGTTCCAACTATCTCCCTTTTCTCTTATAAATACTTGTACTTCCCCTTACTTAAGGCTCCCCACACGTCTAAGTACTTTTTCTCCCCAGATTATCAAAAAAATTTCTCCCTCCTTTTTCATCAGACAAAAAGTCTTAAGGCACAAGTCTCCAAACATTCCAATTACCAAAAAGATCCCTAGAAATTGAGAAAAATGCGTTTTTTTACATTCAAAAGTGTGCACGCGCCCAATTAATGGTTGTGTGAAAAAAATTATAAATTTAATGATATTCAATCAAAATTATTAGACTTAAACTATTGCTTATGTAAATGAATATAGAAATAGAAATTTATCGCTAATTATTAAACACATGAGTAAACATATAAATAAACATATAGGTAATTTAGACTCTCTTGTAAAAATTTATTGTATATTTTTATAAACCTATATTTAAATTACAAGATATATTAATTATATTGTTTACAAAAATACCCTTGGTTAAATGAGTTTCTTAGATCTCACACTTAAATAAAAATTATTTATGTTTTTAATTTTAGGAATTAAAATTAAACATGTATAGGATAATAGGGAATTGTAAACAACCCTTTTGCATGATTACGCATATTAATTAAGTTGGCAATATTGATAATATTGATAATAGATAATTGAATCGCAACTCCTAATTCTTATGTTGACTTCTTTGACTTGATGGTTTGACTTGATGGTATCAAGTGTTGTTTTACTATGTGGTCTTGCTTCAAATCATATCTTTAAGCACATTATGAATCAGTTATTGATACCATGATAATATGAGACGATCAAAGAGTGATTTTTTTAAATTTTTTATTATATGCCTTGTTTTTGTTTATTTTGTATCTCTTGAATTTTGCGAATGAACATGAATTAGGGATCCTCTCAAATTGAAGATAGATTTTCATATATTGTTTTTGTTCAAAAAAAATCATTTAAAAATTATAATATCATATACCACTTATGTCTTTATTAATTAAATAGAATTTTAAATTATTAATTTGATGTTAAAATTATTTTATAATATATGTTGATAGATTTTGCGATTAACTTGCGTTATATATGTGTTTTCTATGATATGCTAGTTTTATAAATATTAGATTAAATGTGTGATATAAATAATAAATATTATATTTTATTATTTGATATATTTTTTTTTAAAATAATAGTATTTTAGTGTAATATTTTAAAGAAAAATATTTTATGCGAGTTTACGTGTATATATGCGTACCTAATTAATGTAATATTTTTCTGTGCGCTTAACTGATGTTAAGTATTCACGTAGTTATATTTCAATTATTTATAACTATTTTCTATTTTTAGTTATTTTTATTTAATAAATAATTATCTTGAGAAATAATTGATATTGTGTTTGATTTCCTTTATTTTTATATACTTGTTATGACATTGTGATTTTATATACATTTATTAAGATTTAATAATTAATATAAAGTGTTGATGTTATATTTATTTATTTTATAATTTTGACTATTCACTAACGATGGTAATATTTTAATTTGTGTATTTAGAAAAATAAGTATTACTATAGGAATTATTTTGAATACAAGGGTTTTGATTATTAATGTATTTTAAAATATTAAGTACTTTAGTTACTTCATTTTATAAAATATTGCTTTTGAAATATTAGTAATACGTTGATAATTAAATTATTTGAAAAAAATGTTAGAAAAATAAAGTTTTGATAATTGTTTGTTTTATTTAAAAATATAAAAATAAATAGAAGAAAAAAAGTAAAATTTGTTTTATGGATTAGACACATATTTAAAAGTAAAATCTAATTAAATAATTAAAAAATATTAATTGAAAATTACAAGAATGAAGATCATGAGAAAGAGAGAGTAACCTGGACACTAAATAGGGCAGCCGCACATTAAGAGAAAAAGAAGAAAATTGATACCGTTCATCGAATGACTGTCCCAGAAAAGTTTCTCCGATCTTGTTCAAATTTCAGTATGTTGTTTTACTCATATAGCTATTCAATGAAACACAATTTTCCAGAATTTTAACAACCCGAATTTCTCCCTAAAATATCTGATTTCTCCTTTTACAGAATTTGTTATTTTGCACCGTTCTTCTTCACCGTAAGTCTAATTTGAGTGAAATCAATGTCAAAACAATCGTGTAAAAAGTGGCTATATTATTTACTAATTGGTTTTCTGATTTATAGTAATTTTCCTTGACTGAATTTAGAAATTTAGTTTTTAGAGTATTTTCTCATAATTTATTTTTAACGTTTACCCATAAACTATCGAGTTAGATCGATTGAATGAAAAAAAGTCAAAGAACAAAGATTGTTTTCTCGTGGAATCGTACTCGTGTGTGAAAGCGTCAAAATAAGGTAACGGGTGAGAGAGCGTTTGAATTCATTAGTATAATATATTGCAAGATGAACGGGAAAACCGTATTTTCCAACGATTCATCTAGGGTTCGCTACGTACGACAGTAGCTTTTTAAGAGATAAATTAATTAATGTGATATATGAGAACTGTGAGATTAAAATGTGAAATAGAAAATGTTATGAGGTGTTGATTGATTTAATTTTTGATACTTGTGTGGCAGTTGATATTTGTCATTATTGCGATGTTGGATGTTGAATGAAATTATGTGCATATGTTTGATTAGACGAATTTTTGTGATGTGATAATAAAAGATGGATGCATGGTATGATATATGTTTACGTGATGATAATTATGATTTTTGGATGATAGTGATGTTATAAAATTGTGATAAGTATATATGATGATCATTATTATGTATGGTTAATGATATTATAAGATTGTGATGAGAATATTGAAGTACCCCATACTTGATGAGATAGTGATGATTCCTAAAGACGATGCTCTTAATGGAGTAGTTTAAGATAACGAGAGGAGACATTCAATATTGAGAATTTGTGAAGTGGAGATTATTTTATCATCATATAGGTAGGGCCTGACAAGCCTAGTGATTTTGGAGGAGTACAACTGAATGAGCGTGATCCTGGTGACCTGCTGTTGAGCCTTAAGGCAAGATTGTTAGACATTGGAGGTGTTCGTGTGGGGAATTCCTAGGTGACTTGGAGGTCGCACTTCAAATGTTGGGAGCTACCATGCAACACATGTTTACATCGCTGTCGTGTATATGTGTCTCGGGTTGAGTTGAGGGGATCTATGAGGACAAGACCAATTTGATTTGTCGATCCACTAAGATGGTGGCATGGTATCAAGCCTCCTGACCAAGTACTTCAGAGTTAGAATGGTACCACATTGTGAAGTAGAGTCTAAACTCATGCATAACATTGCATTTTATTATGATTGTTTTGTTGCGATTAATATGTATCGTGTGTGGTGATAATTTCTCTTAGACGATTTGATGTTATAGTGAAATTTATTGATTTTCCTTGAGTGATTTTGACTGTTTAATATGATATTTTCTTGAGGAATGTTTGTGTAATGATACAGTTCTATTATAATTATTTGCGTGTACTTCTTACTTGTATTATACTATTATCATGATTTCGAAACTCACCTCCTTCGTTGTTTGTGGTTGACAGATTTGGCCTTACGTTTACGAAATCACAGTTATTACAAGCTAATAAGTATTGAAGTTCAAGTTTGAGAGAAGTCCCGCTCTGATAGGTGATACCGGGAATGAAAGTTATAAATTGTATTTTACTTATTTAATTTGAAACGACTTTTGAATAAAAACTTTATAAGTACTAGTAAGTTTTTAGAAATAAATTAAGTAATTATACTTAAATCAAACTTATTGAGAGAAAAAAAAGTTTTTAGTAGTCCTTTTGATTTTTGAGAAATGTGATATTCTAAATAATCCACATAACTTTTTATTCTTTGGATGAGTTTTAATTTATCCGCTGAAAATTTTATAGAAATATGATGATATAAATTATTATATATATATTATTTTGAGATTTAGGGTGTCACATTAGTGGTATCACGACAGGTGTGTCCAATCAGGCCAAGTGGGTTGAATTTGGTCTGATGTGCGTCAAATGTTAGTCGTGTCAATTGTGTTTTCTTGTGTATTAATTATCTTACCTATTATGTTTTTCCCCATTAGATTATTGTGTTATGTGATGTATGCTTTTGTATAATTGTACATATTTTTGAAGTTACTAATTAACTATTTACTATCTTCTTACTCTAATTGTGTTGTGTTGTGGATTCTAAGTTTCTATTTAAGTGATTAAATATAATAGAAAATTATTTTTTTAAATTTAAGTTAATTTGAATTGTTGACATGATTAAGTTAATTACCTTTTGATTGAACTTGTGTTTATAACTTTGATTTTTTGCTCTTTTGTTATAGTGGATAGTTAGAAATAAATTTTTCTTTTGATTGCCTACTATATGTTTGAAATTATGAATTTCATCGATGTGTTGATAGACCTTGCCTTTAGAGTCATTACATGATTATTAAAGTTTTGATCTTGTTAATGAAGTCAATTTAGATAGTCAAGCGTAATTTTAAAATATTAAGAAATTCATATTATTAATAAAATAAAATAAGATTTTGTTGAAATCAAAGAGATTTATATATATATATATATATATCCCTCTTTTAATTTTTTTTTCTTAATTGCCCTACTCTAAAACTTATTCCTCTAAATACCTACTTATTTTTTTTTCAGTAGGAAGTCGTTCCCTAGGGAAACGACCACCTGAAGAGATAAATTCTTAACCTCAATAGAAGGTCGTTTCCTGGGGAAGCGACCTCTAACTGAGAACTTTTTTTTTGTTATATTTTAAAATTAGTTTATTATTAGAATTATTAATTTAATTATTTAAAAAAAATACTAATAATAAATTAAAATAAAATACATTAATAAATTATAAATAAATTTTATATTTTAATTATTATTATTATAATAAATAATTATTATTCTTATAATTAAAATTATTAAATAAAAATAATTATATTATATTATAAATTTAAAAAAAAATAAATTAAATGATACTAAAAATTAAATAATAATAACAATTAAATGAAAAGAAATTTATATTCATAATATGAAAAATGAAACGAAATACATTAAATTAATAATAAAAAATACATCATATTTGAAAAAACAAAATACATCAAATTTATATCAATGATGTCCACGTAAATGACCCACAGTCCTACATGTAGGATGTCGTCGAACTCGTCTAACTCCCTAAACAAGTTGTGGTTCTTCTAGTTCATCCTCATTTTGATCATTTTCTTCAATGCAAGTTGTAGATGGGTTAGAACCACTGCCACCTGCTTCCATTAAATTTTGAGATTGTTGATTATACATCGAATCAAATATAGCATAAGCCAACTCAGAAGTTGTGCACTAAGTTCTAAACAAATTATAGAGAAGCCCATGTTCTGTCGGATAACCGGGTGTTTGTATTCATGGCACCAACAGAACATAATATTGAGATGGTGGTGGATCATAAAATGGAACTTTAGTAGCGACGTGTATGTGAGGCGTGTATGTGAGGTGATGATGAAGACGATCCTGCTGTGTTTTGTTGTTGTGGGGGTTGATTGGGAGGTCGATTGCACATGAGGATATGACGGCGGTTGTAAACGGGGATCTCGGAGATATTGTTCTACAAATATAAACAATTTGGTGTGTTGTCTAAACCAAATCATATATTTTGTGCTATTACATAAAAGGCCCACACAACCTTCCCATCACTGCTTTGGTCCAATCAACTTATTTTAAAACAGGGATAATGTTTCCAACAATGGGAAAATGACACACATCAATTTTAGCTTCTGGTCAGGTATACACAGAAACTTGCATAAACTTTATGAAATTGGAAATAAGTAAATCCAATAGTCATAGGGTGGATAGTTTTGATCGGAGCAACCATACTTTCATGGTGCAAGAGACAATGGTTCCAAGAGAAGGGCGGCCAATTGGTCATTTCAATGTAAACCTTTCTAACAAGTGGTGCGATTGTGGAAAATATCAAGCTAAACATATGCCTTGTTCACATATCATAGCAGCATGTTCTAGCATAAAATATAATCATTGGAGCCTTATACTTGATGTGTATAACGTGGAAATGGTACTAAAAGTCTATGATGAAGTGTTTCAACCCATACCAAACCAAGGATATTGGTCACAATATGAAGGTGTTAAGGTGTGTCACAATCCACTAATACGGAGAGTCAAGAAAGGTCGCCCAAAGAGCAAACGCATTAGAACATAAATGGACAATACATAAAGAGTACCAAGAAAATGCGGATTATGTCGGGTCCCTGGTCATACTAGAAAACATTTTCCAAACGTTGCTGACACATCTACTCTAATTTGATGTATTTTGAGTATGCAATGATCCCACAAGTCTTTGTGCTAATAGATTGACAATATTAGAAATTTGAGTTTCTACGTTGCCAAACTGAGTTGAGATTTGATTCTCCATATTCAAAAACCTTTTGTCTGTCTTCTATATGAATTTATCAAGTACATCTCGAAGATTTGGTTACCTCTCATGTTGCATTTGCATATGTTGCATAAAAGTTTGTGCTGACATAAGAGTCTTAAACTGCTTAGCGATTCTATCTACCTTCATCTCCAAAGTGTTATTAGCCTCCACTTTGTACATCCTAACTTGCTTTTTAACATGTCTATAACTTGAACTCCATTGATAACTATTAATATCTATTTCTTCCACTAAGGCATATACTTCTTCATGTTCTTTGTTTTTAGAATAGAGCCTCCACAAGCAGCATCAATACTACTTCTAATTTGAATTGAAAGTCCATTGTGAAAAATCTGAACAAGTTACCATATATAGTAGCCATGATGCATACAACTTCTGATCATGTCTTGGAATCTTATGCCTCATATAAGAACTCTTGCTCAAATTGAAAAAAGTTGGCAATGTCATTTCGATGTTTAGCACACCTGGATGGAGGAAAATATTTTTTCAAAAAGCTTTTGGTCAGTGGATCCTAGGTAATAGACTCAGCAGGTTGGGATGATAACCACTTTGAGGACTTATCTGTCAAAGACCATGAAAGTAACCTCTTTCTTATGGCATTTCTAGGAACACAATTATATTTTACGGTGTCTGGTCTATAAAAGTTTGTTGAGTTTGTGCTGACATAAGAGTCTTAAACTGCTTAGCGATTCTATCTACCTTCATCTCCAAAGTGTTATTAGCCTCCACTTTGTACATCCTAACTTGCTTTTTAACATGTCTATAACTTGAACTCCATTGATAACTATTAATATCTATTTCTTCCACTAAGGCATATACTTCTTCATGTTCTTTGTTTTTAGAATAGAGCCTCCACAAGCAGCATCAATACTACTTCTAATTTGAATTGAAAGTCCATTGTGAAAAATCTGAACAAGTTACCATATATAGTAGCCATGATGCATACAACTTCTGATCATGTCTTGGAATCTTATGCCTCATATAAGAACTCTTGCTCAAATTGAAAAAAGTTGGCAATGTCATTTCGATGTTTAGCACACCTGGATGGAGGAAAATATTTTTTCAAAAAGCTTTTGGTCAGTGGATCCTAGGTAATAGACTCAGCAGGTTGGGATGATAACCACTTTGAGGACTTATCTGTCAAAGACCATGAAAGTAACCTCTTTCTTATGGCATTTCTAGGAACACAATTATATTTTACGGTGTCTGTCATCCTTATGAACTTCTTTAGATGAGCGTTGGGGTCTTCAGTTGGTAGTCCGATGAAAAAAGTAGAGGTTTGACCCATAGATATCAAGCATGACTTAAGCTTGAAATTGTTTTCCTCCACAACTAGGTTAGCTATGCTTTTAGTAAATCTACCGTCAATGTGAAATACTCCTCCAACATTCTTCGTACTTTTTCACCCATTGCACTTATTTGTCCTCTTCGCCAACGGATAGTTCATTCAATTTTTGAATCAAAAAGCAAAAAAGACTCCTAGAAATGAGTGAACATGCACAAAAAATTACAATAAAAAAATACTTATAAATTAATAACTAATTTTTTTTTTTTTGCTTTTTTCTAAAAACTAAAGTTTGAAACAAATTGAAATGATAATAATAAGAAATAATATTAAATATATTAGTAATAGTAACAACGAAAAGTAAATCAAACATATTTATTTCTTTATTTATTTATTTTTGACTAAAATAATTAAAATTAAACAAAATAAAAAAAATGTCTAAAGTAATAAAAATATTTTACGCTTAATATTTCTAAAGTAATAAAAATCTTTGTCAAGTAATAGTAGTATATAAGATTATCGCATTCATAGAGATTAATTTAAGAACTAGCAAATTAATCGAGATTTTATATTATTTAGACTAATAAAAATTATTGTTAGTCTTCGATAACGAAAATGTAACGATAACAAAAATTATAACAAGAGTATATAACAACACAACTTTGAATTAATGGAATGTAAACCTAGGGTCCTGGTTTCACTTGTAATATTAATACTTCAAGTCCTAGATTTATATGAATTCTTATTTATTTTCTCAATTATCAATCCCTCTTTAAAACTATTAACAAAGATTCATCATCCAATATAATATTCTTTTCTCTAAATTAAATCTTTGATTGATCTTACAAAAAATATAATTAAGAGAAAACATTAAGAACTAAGAAGTTGAGTAATTGAAAGATTAATATCTATATTTCATTATACAAGAATTCTAATCTCAATTATCCTATAGATAATCCAATTAATTGTAGTTAGTTAGTCAATTGATTGATTAAGGCATGTAAATATCGGCCGTCCAAAATATATAAATAAAATAATGGAATAACTTAATTGAGATAAACAACAAAAATCTAAAATAAAACAAAACTATGATATAGTAAAAAGTTATCTTAATCACAATCGAAGGCATAGTTACTAATTGATATATAGAAAATAAAGTAAATAATAGAAAATTAACCAAAAAATAACTAAAACCGTAAAATAATATTTTTTTTGCTCTAAGACAATTTGCTAAGCTCTAACCGCTTTTAAGTTTCGAAAGCGTTTCTCCTTATTTTCTCTTTCTCTATAATTTTTTTAACCCCTCCAATTATGTTTCTGGTGTAAGCATTGGAGGATCTTGAATGGAAATATTGAGGTGACCGAAATTTTAAAAATTTTAATATATAAATAAAAAATATAATATTGTATTGCATACAAGAATTTTAAGTTGTAAATTTTAAAAAATATATTGGAGATCAAAGTTTACATTTTTAATAATTAAAATTTTATTGGAATTGAGGTTGAAATTTTTTATTTATTTTATAATTATAGTAGTTGTTTTTGAAATTGTTTTATAAATTATTCCCTCCCATTTTAATTTTTATAATAGACATAAAAATTGTGTATTTGATTCATATTAAAGATTTTGGAGACCCTGTTCTAACAATAAGAATTTAGTCTAATAAAAAAGTTAAAATTTTAATAATTAAAAAAATTAGTAAAATAAATTTTAGTCCATATATACGTGTCAATCTACATTACACAATGAGCATCTACATATACAAATCTATATATTATAATTTATATGATGCATGCCATTTGATTACAAAAGATGCACATATGACATGTCATCTTCACATATTAGACTCAAATATATATCTCGACAATGATAACCCAACAACCACATTTCAACTCATAAAAACAATTTTACTCATAAAATATATCGATTGTTGATCGTAAAATTACAACAACATACACTACAATATCTATATTAATTAACATATTTATTAACATATCTTAGGTCATGTCTAGTCGAAATTCATAACCGATTAACCTATATTTATTCACAATTTTGTCACAATTAATATTTATTCATTTTTCAATTTTTTAATAAAAATATTTATTTATATAAAATTTAACTACTTTCATGCATTCAACTACTCCAAATTATATGTGAGATCACAATTCTACATTTGACTTTGAGAACACCAGGAATGTCTAATAGAATTGGAAGAATAATTTTAGAATTTGGATACAAAAGATATAGAGTTTTGGATCAACTTGTTTTCACAATGTTACAAGACTTTGATTATAAAATATATCAAATAGATTTTGTTGACAAAATTATAACTCAAACGTCTTTTATAAATAAAATAAGAGTAGTAGTATTCTTTTTAAAGATTATTATAACAAATAAAATGCATCATATAAATAAAATAAAAATAATAGTATTTTTTTTAAAAATTATTAAATATTTTGGGTCGCCGTGACCACTTTGTTTCAAGACGAAGTTCACCAGGTAATTATCCTTTTCTCTTCTTTGTAGAAAATCCAGATATTCGTTTTGTCCTCAAATTCGAATATTAAACTTCATATTTTTGCACTAAAAACTTGGTAAGTTTGACCAAATTTGTATATTATTAATTATGCAAATACGATAAATAAATGAATAAGAAGAAATTGAAATCAAAACTCTAAAATAAGATAAAATAGAGGATAAATACATTAATAAAATTCTATAAAATAAATTTTTAGTTTTTTGTATTATAATAGCAAAAGAGACTTAATTCCTTACTCATGTGTTTAATAAATAGTGATAGATTTGTATTCCTATATTAATTTACATAAAAAGTAGTCTACGTCTAATAATAATTAGTGATCAATTTGTATTCCTATATTAATTTACATAAAAAGTAGTCTACATCTAATAATTTTGATTGAATATTATAATATAACTTTTTTATTCAACTATTATAACTTGTTACAAAGTGTAAATTGTGAAAAGATGAAATAAAATAAATTTACAAGTGGATCATAGCAAGTTGAACAAAAAATTATAAGAAGTAGCATTTAATATTATTTTTTACTTAAATAAGAGAAAAACACTAAAATTGTACATTAATTTTTACTCACAAAGCATGTGACCAACGTTAGAAAAAAATTATTTACTAATAAAAAAAAAATTAAATACATCATGATGAAAGAATTAACATTTTGGTTTGAATAATCGTAAGAAAACTATAATAATAACCACAAAATTAAAAATCTTGCTATAACTAAGAATTATAATCGTCGAGCAAAAAGTGTAGCTTGTCATTGATCCTAAATGACCAAATGTTGAGTTTTTGATCCTCTTTCAAATTGTTTTGCAACAAAAGAAGCTTCCAATTCTTAATAAGATTATAAACACTAGTCGGTTGCATCTTTGACTTTTTGTGCATCTTCCACATTTTCAAAGACATAGTAAATTCTCTAAACGAAGAATCCAACACAATCACTTCCAACCCAAGAGGTTTATCTTCTTCCTTTGTATCTAATATCTTCTTCTCCCTCTCAGTGAGAAAATCACATGTGATTTTGTTAAGTGGCATTGAAAGACGATTGTTATTTATGTTGAGATCCGTTTTAAACAACTTCTTGCACATAACATATCTTACTTTAGTACCATTCAACTTTGTGATCTTGTCCATGACATGAATAGGCAATTTTGGTAGTTGTGATGATTCATTTTCGTTTATGATATTTGGTTTCACTCTTCTTTCTCCATAAGACGTGCTACCTTCGTCACTTGAGCAACACCTCTTCTTGCTATTATCCAATTTCTCTTCTTTCATAGAGTTTTGTAAAATAAGAGGTGAATTTGTTTCTTGACAAACACTTTGACGTAGTTCTTCAATTTGTGATAACTCTTCATTGGTGTAGAAATGTGGAGCAACTTGTGCTAAAATATTATTTAAAGTGAAATGAACTTTTGGATCGAAAGGAGTGCTCTTTTTCTTTTCCATCATAGCTTCTATATCTCGCAACATTGTTTTCTTCTCCATTAAGATTTCTTTTCTCTTTTAATAATGTTGTGATTAAAATTTATCATATCAATAGTGTATTTATATATAGAAGAGTTTTATAGACTATTTAAAAAAGATATTATCTTATTATCTATCTTATTATCTTTTAAAAAAGATTTTGCTATTTGAATAGACTATTTAAAAAAGATATTATCTTATTATCAATTCTGATTTTGTTGTATGTAACTGAATTTGAAGGAAGGGGTGCACATTTTATAGGGAATGCGAGATTCAAGGCTCGTTGTTTGGACGAATCATATTAGCTGTCTTTTGATCAAAGCAGAGAGATAGAAAGAGCGGCTTGGATCTAATGTGCGACGGGTGCGTGTTGGATTGACTTGCAGAAAATTGTGGACAGGAACACAAGAAAATTCAGTTTGGCAGTTGAATCAACGGCTACTTAATTAGAATGTAAGTTTAGTTTTGAATTAATAAATTTTGTATATTTATTAAAATTTATTTTAGTAAAAAGTGATAATTCTTTGTTTGATTTTGTGGTGATAAAAAGTAATTTTGAATTAATTAGTTTTAGTCACAATAAGTTTATTGTACTAGAAAATAATAGCTCAATAAAAACGATTTTTGAGCTCCTCTTTAAACTGTTTAAGTGGAATTTTTGTTTGTCAAACGTAGTTGTTTACGCATATAGCATCGGATCGCTACAGGCAAGCCATTGAAAGAAATGAAAACTTCCTTATTTTCTTATTTTCTTATTTCATTGGATCACACAACTTTTCCACCTACTGGGTTAAAAACCACTGGAGCAAGAAATTGAAAATTGTGGTTTCATTTACTTATACAATTTTACTCTTAATATATTTACAATTTTACTTTTTGTGTTTCTTTTTCTTGCCAAGAACTTTTAAACATTTTATTATCGATATATAGTTTCTTGCCAAGTACAATTATACTTTTTATGTTTGTGCTATAGTTTTTTTGTTTTGTTTTGAGTTTCTACTAATTTTTAGTTATATTAGGTTTTTTTGATATATATTTGAAAAAAAAAAATAAAACTCATTTTAACTACAATTGAAGTTGCAAGGAATACATATAGTAATCTTCTTTTCACAAGTTAACTATCTACAACATTAACCAGTACAAGAGGCTGGGAGATGTACCAGCTTGATGTTAACTCATTCAGTATTTGATGTTTTTCTTGAAGAAGTTATGTTTTTCACCACTAGAATTTAGGATCAAAGAAAATGAAGATGAGATGTTTAAATTTAGAAAATCCCTTATTGCTTAAATCAAGCTTCTAAAGCTGGGAATATAAGTAGTAACTCATTTCTTATCAGAATTGGATTCACCAACTATAAAATAGAATATGGTATTAGGTGAAGCACTACTCTCAAAAGGAAAGTTCATATTGATAATTTTTATATTTTGTTGTAGATAAATCTTGATTAAATCTTCTGGTAAATAATTCATATCTTCTCGTGATAAATTTTGATCAAATCGTCTTCAAATCTTGGCCATTTTTTTTTTTCATCTTAGTCAAAGATTTTCTTCGATCATAAATTTGAATTCAATCTTATTTTAGATTTTCTTCAAAAATATTTGACCATATCTTCTTTTCAACTTTGTCAAAGATTTTCTTCAATCATAAATCAAGTCTTATTTTAGATTTTCTTAAAAAATATATGACCGTATTTTCTTTTCAACTTGGTCAAATACTTTCTTCAATCACTAATCCTAATCAAATATTATTTTAGATTTTCTTCAAAAACATGAATTTTCCTTCATACTATGTGAAGCCAAATATATCGTTCCAACAAAATAATTTTGTTAACGTCAAAATTTTAAGTATAAAACCAACTTGGTTCCAACTATCTCCCCTTTCTCTTATAAATACTTGTACTTCCCCTTACTTAAGGCTCCCCACACGTCTAAGTATTTTTTCTCCCCAGATTATCAAAAAAATTTCTCCCTGCTTTTTCATCAGACAAAAAGTCTTAGGACACAAGTCTCCAAACATTCCAATTGCCAAAAAGATCCATAGAAACTGAGAAAAATGCGTTTTTTTACATTAAAAAATGTATACGCGTCCCAGGTGAGGAATTTATGCTTCAGACGCAATTGGACAGATTCAAGAATGTCAAAATGCGCCCCAGGCGCGGGTTTTGCGCTTCGGCACAAAGCCTCTTCTGTCTGATGTATACTGCATTTTTCTCCTCTTTTGAGTCTGAATTTGATTTCAATTGGACATCTAGAACTCCGAATATGGCTAAAATACTCCACATAGGTTATGTTGATTTATCACCAAAATTCAGCACTACACTAAAACAAATAAACAACACAAAAATATGAACAATCTCTACTTAATCAAGGAAATAAGAACATAAACATTTCATTAAATCCAATCTCTACTTAATCATATGCATATTTCATGAAAAATATGCATATGATGAAGAGTCATCATTTTTACTCCTCAATTGTCCTATGTTAAGGATTTAGTTTACTTCAAATTAGGCTTAATTGTTTCAATTTTGGTCTATCTCAAGACACCTTAACTTATTATAATAGGAAATTCTTGTGTCAAAACTAAGGAACCTATTTATCCCGCACACATAATTTCAAAGTTTCGATTTAGCCCTATTAACATGCTCATCATTAGGCCTTGCTCAAAAATCAAATGCAATAATGGCTAATGGGATAAGCTTCAAACACATAACTTTATTAAAATAAGCCAACAAAGATGTTATCACAAACACTACAAGAGGTCAAGCATCAAAATATATTTTCTTCCCCACACTAGCAATAACATGGTCCTCAAGATAGAATATTATAATAGACTAAATGAATGAATAAATAAATAAGAGAAAGTAAAAGTGACGTCTCTGAAATTCTAATTTCATATTCACCCACCATTATGCTAGGGTCCTGCAGAATAAGATATTTTTTCAAATGGTCTTGCATCTTATAGTCACTAAAATCCTTAGTAACAACCACATTATAATAATATGAAGAAATGATATAAGAGATGTTTTCAGAGGAAATTATAGCTTTAAAAGCATCTTATTTCTGACCACATCTTAATGTCACTTTTCCTTTTTCTACCTCAACTATAGCATCATTAATGGTTAATATAGTCTTTCCCAAAATGATTGGGGTATCTTTCTTTTTGTTTATGACTATAACCAAATGGTCTCGTTGATTCTTCTCAAAATTGGTCTCCTTCGTAAGGGTTTTTTCTCTTTCAATAGACATTTGTCTCTCATGTCCAAGTTATCCATTCAACTCTTCATCAGTCGTGATAGTGAGGATTTTGGCTTCATCTGGCTTGGGCTCAATTTTAGTGAATAATGCATATTGAGGCCTTAGAGATAACTGATCAATGTTATTTTGCATCAAGGTTGTAAGTGTCTCATAAATATCTAGCTCATTTTCCTACTTTGGACTTTGAGATTGCATGCAAGGTGGTACGTAAGCGAGGAATAAGGATCATAATGATTCCAACCAGGGCATATCTCATAGTAATCTCAATAATTTCTTATTAGAGATTCTTGACTATCATTCCCCACTAAGTCACAATATTGACAAGGAGGAGGAAGGAATGTCTTTAACTGTGTGACACCCTAAACCCCAAAATACTATATATATAATAATTTATATTATATTTCTATAAAATTTACAGCAGATAAATAAAAATATGTTTCCAAGAAAATAAAAACTTTTATTTTTAACTTAGGATATCATGTTTCTCAAAAATCAAAAGGAACACTTTAAACTTATTTTCTCCATTAAAATAGTGTAATCTCAAAAAGCTTGATTTAAGTATTATTACTTGATTTAATTTAAAAACATACTAGAACTTCTAAGATTTTCATACAAAAATTCGTTTCAAATTAAATAAGTAAAATACAATTTAAACCCTTATTCCCGGTATCACCTATCAGAGCGTGGTTCCTCCCAAACGTGAACTTCAATATTCATTAACCTGTAACAACTGCGATTTCACAAACGCATGGCCAAGCCAGTCAAACACAAACAACGAAGGAGGCGAGTTTTGAAAATCATGATGGCAGTATAGTACAAGTAAGAAGAACACGCAAACAATCATATTAGAACCGTATCATTTGTTGGATTTTGAGTTTCAAAAACTATTTAAAAATCACAATTTATGCCATCGAAGATATTACTGGGTTGAGTCGCGGACTAGGTCGCTCTCTTTAAGACGTTTCGCGGCACTGCCCAAATTGTGCAAGGCAGACTTGTTGGATTTTGATCCTTTGATTCCTAATTTTGACATAATTAATAATTCAACAATGTTCATACAATGCATGATAAATCTAATATTTGAATTGAGCAAGATTTCAGGAACCATAATCAAACCCTACACACTTGGATCAAATTGCTTGGAACACAAGAAATCAACAAAAGTTGAATTCTGAATATGTAAATCGATTGGGAAATCGATTTCATAACAAGGGTGTAAGGAAATCTTAAGTGTTTGTAAATGTGCAATCGATTAGGCAATCGATTAGATCAATTAAAAATGAAAAATGCACAAGTCAGTAGCCTCTGATTTGGAGGAAATCGATTGGTAAATCGATTGAACATTTCACAAATCAAACCTGATGGTAACACATCGATTGGTAAATCGATTGAATGAGTCACAGTGGCACTCCAGTGCTGAGGAAATCGATTGGCAAATCGATTGACAAAGTATCATTTGAAAAATGACCTCACCTGTGACAAATACAATCGATTGGACAATCAATTGTTAACACTTTCAATTTTGATAAAGTTTGGTTGCAATCGATTGGCAAATCGATTGAACTAAACACCAGGTAAAAACTTTTCAGGAACATGCCACCAAAGCGATTGACAAGTCGATTGATATCAAATAGCTGAGCCACTGTTTTGAAACCAATCGATTGGCAAATCGATTGATATTAAAACTGAATCACTATTTTGAATCACATCGATTGACAAGTCGATTGATATCAAATAGCTGAGCCACTGTTTTGAAACCAATCGATTGGCAAATCGATTGATATTAAAACTGAATCACTATTTTGAATCACATCGATTGACAAGTCGATTGATATCAAATAGCTGAGCCACTGTTTTGAAACCAATCGATTGGCAAATCGATTGATATTAAAACTGAATCACTATTTTGAATCACATCGATTGACAAGTCGATTGATATCAAATAGCTGAGCCACTGTTTTGAAACCAATCGATTGGCAAATCGATTGATATTAAAACTGAATCACTATTTTGAATCACATCGATTGACAAGTCGATTGATATCAAATAGCTGAGCCACTGTTTTGAAAACAATCGATTGGCAAATCGATTGATATTAAAACTGAATCACTATTTTGAATCACATCGATTGACAAGTCGATTGATATCAAATAGCTGAGCCACTGTTTTGAAAACAATCGATTGGCAAATTGATTGATATTAAAACTGAATCACTATTTTGAATCACATCGATTGACAAGTCGATTGATAACAAGTAGCTGAGCCACTGTTTTGAAAATAATCGATTGGCAAATCGATTGATATTAAAACTGAGTCACTATTTTGAATCACATCGATTGACAAATCGATTGACATCAAAAACCTGAGCCACTGTTTTGAAAACAATCGATTGGCAAATCGATTGAAATAAACTTGTTGAAAACACAGTGAACTCTGAAGTTTGGCAAATCGATTGAGTAATCGATTGAAAATAGTTTTATTAAAACAGTTTCCCAGAAATCGATTAGGCAATCGATTTATACAGGTCTGGACATGTTCTGATGAAAAGTGTTGTTTTAAAGAATCGATTGGTAAATCGATTAGCTTGTATAGTTTCAAGATTAAAGAAAACCAAGATCGCGATAATCGATTGGCACATCGATTTAGCTCATTTTATAGCTTTACAAAATCGATTGGGAAATCGATTTGATAGTTGGTTTTTCAGAAACTATATAAGATGTC